>NC_052623.1:53143297-53446327 GCF_016161935.1 Mauremys reevesii | reverse complement strand
GTGTCTGACAAAGTTGTTCTTTACTATAGTTTCAGCCAGTTTGCCCAGTACTGAAGTCAGTCTTACCAGCCTGTAATTGCTGTGATCACCTCTGGAGCCTTTTTCAAAAATTGGCATCACATTAACTATCCTCCAGTCATTTGGTACAGAAGCTGATTTAAATGAGAGGTTATAGACTACAATTAGTAGTTCTGCAATTTCACATTTGAGTCCCTTCAGAACTCTTGGGTGAATACCATCTGGTCCTGGAGACTTATTACTGTTTAGTTTATCAATTTGTTCCGAAACTTCCTCTAATGACCCCCTTATGGTCAGGAGTGTGTGTGCAGTGCTCTAACAATTTCTCCGTTCTCCAGGGCTCCCCCATTACAATTTCAGAGGCCCTTCAGGCTAGGTTTCAATCCCAGGTCCTTTCCCAGGCTTTTATTTCTTTTCCATTTTCCCAGTGCAGCAAACCAAAGCTGAAAACAACATTACCCTTCTAGTCTCGAGTTCGGTTCTGACGGGTCTCTCTCCCATAGTTTACTGCCAGGTCTCCTACCTCAGGCAGCCTCAACAATTCTCAGACACACCCCTTAACTGCAGCTTTCTGTTGCATTTATAGGGGGAACTTCCTGATCCAGCCCAGCTGTGGCTCCTTTGCAGTCAGGGTTAGCTAGCCAGAGGCCCTCCCGCCCATAAGGGCAAGTCATCCTGTTACAATCCCTTTTTAAAAGACAACACATTTCCACATTTTCCCTCAGGAATCACAAGGAATAGGAGAGAACAGGGCACATTCACTAAGCTAGAATAAAAAAAAGTTAGGAAGTAAAGTTTTGTTTTAAAGAGTAACTAGCAGTAAATTTACGACTATAACTATGTGGGGCATGTTTGGGAAAATAATGCAGGTCATGTGCTTGCATATTCTAATGCCAAATGTTTTAGTGACTCATGCCATGTTTTTATAGCTGTACTTAACACCGTACTTTATCTTTACGCTATCTGATAAACGGCTTCAGAAGTTCCAAAACATAACAACGTACAGTGGCATTGAACTCCAAATGGCCTCTTGGTCAAATTTAAAGAAAGGAAAGAGTTAGATGAAGGAAACATGTCATCAGTTATAAACAATACTAATAGGGTATAAAGCCTAAGCTGCTCTTCTAAATACATTGATAACTAAATCTGGGCCCACAGATACACTCAACAATGCCATAAGCCCTGCAAGAGCTAATGAGTATCTCCACTTTAAACCAAGTTTTTGGTATGTATGTAAATTAATTTTTTCCAGTACGTGGCAAGTTAACATTTGGTACGCAATTTGCAGCACCGGCTGTGAACTCTCCTCTCCCCAAAATATTCAGTGATCTATTCAGAGGTTACTGCTTTTAACGGGACTTCCCTTTCTATGTTTGTTTTTTTGCATTTTGGTGAAATGTTTGAGTTTGATAAATGAGTTTCCCTTCACTGTTTCAAATGGAGAGAAACATTCACTTTGTATACTTTTTGTTTTTGTTTTTATATTGTCATCAACATTATCTAGGATGTCAGCATAGGTTTGTAAACTGTCACTTCTCCTCTGCTGCTGCAAACCAACCAGCAGCTGGAGCGTAAATAAATATTGCCAGATGTAAAAGTTCTCTCTTTTCTAATTTCTCTGTCACTAAGTAGTGGATTTAATTCCTTTTCCTCCTCACTATCATTTCCCTACCCTTTTAACACACACGCACACCAAGTTCTAACTTGATTTTGGACAACATCCAAATGCACAACCAATTCTAACAGTTGTAAGGTTGGAAACTTGAGGTTGTCCCTTTAAATATTTAAGCTTACAATACAGAATGCTTCATGGACTGTAGAGTGAGTCTTCCTTCACAGTATTTATAACAATACCAAAAAAACACTGCCAACATTTTAAAGAATTATCCTGTTTCTCCAAATAAATCTATGGTTAGTTCTATAGATCCCCACAATACAGTGTAGTATTTAGGAAACTGCCACAAACCCACTTCAGAGATCACAGATGCATATTTTTAATTGACGGTACTGTGTAGCATATAAAGTGAAGTGTTATACCGCAGGGAGCAATTCTACATTGTAAAAGTGATTAACTGAAAGAGTTAGAAGATATTTTCTCTCTCTAGTTTCTATAATGCTAGATAGTGTATTACAATCCACAATGGGATATCCAGATGTTTAGCATCCATCTTACATGATGAAACAAAAAAACGGAACTGTAAGAAAGCATGACTTTCTAAAATATGGAGTAAAGACATGACTATATTTAACTGGATTAAAGTTTCAGATTAAATATAATGCAATTGTATTGACATATGGTAAATTAATCTTAAGGGTTTAATTGTACTGTATTGAAAATCTTCCACAATTTCAACAATTTAAAACACCTCTCAAAGATCTGCAATTGTAGATGAAGGCTACCGCAAACTCATATGCAAGTGATAAAATACGCTCACGTTGTCCTTGTAGGATGGTATTCACAAACGGGAACACATTTGAAGATGAGTGCAAGTCACTGAACTAGATGACCTCTCAAGATCCCTTCCAGTCCTATGATGCTTTGATTCAAAAGAATCCACAGTAAATCAACCTCTCTCACCCCTCCTTCCATTTTATTAGTTTTGAAAATGGGGTGCATACAGTTAGAGACTCATTTTCTTGCACCATCTGCTGAGTTTTAGACATAACTGCAGTCCAAATGCTGGCATATTTGATTTCCTAGTCTATACATATATTGGCATAGGATTCCTTAATATGTCTTTATTTTCCAGACTACCCATTTTCCTTCGTGTCTTGTAAATTATTGCAATACATTCTCTTTGGTATACAACTAAAGGATTTGTGTCTTTTTTTTTTCCAATTCTCTCTTTTCACTTGTGTATATTTCTCCTCCAAGCTATTGCCATTTTACTATACGCTGATGAGACAATATTTGCCTGTTGCTTAAAAGAAATCCTTCCCTGCAGGTAACCAAGCGGGGGGTAGGGTGGGGGGGGCACGATTGGTGCTGAGCTTTTCCGCGTTTGGCTGGCAGGGATCTTTCCTGCTACCAGCCACGCGGTTGGGGGGGGCAGGTGGGTGCTTAGCAGTGATCTTCCATGATACCAGCCACGGGGTGGTTGCTGCTGCTGCACGTTAACAGGAAAGAAGCAGCACTCAACGGGCTTTGCTTGCTATTTGGGAAAGGAGGGCGCTGGATAGATGAAGGCTGCAGAAGACGAAAGACAATGGCTTACCATGGCCGCATGCAAGCCGAATTCTGCTGCCCGCACCTGCATGTGTGATCTGTAACACCAAAGCCACAGGCACTCAATATTAAGATGCAAAATGCGACCTTGTAGTGAAAACACGTGCGCTATGTAAGGTGAATAGTGTTGTTCACTGTGAAAAAGAGTATGACCATTGTTCTCTAAAATGTATCTTTTTAAATACTTCTCTCCCTTTTTTCCCTCCCTCATGCAGCTGCAAATTTTTCAGCCTTCGGGACGGAGTAGGGAGGCTTATCTCAGATAAGGTGGCGGGAAAAAAAAGACGCGAGAAGAAATGTTTTCGGAAATCAAGGATGTGACCCACAATGAAAGAGCTCATCTGAATGGGTGGAAGGACGTGGTAGCAAAGTACAAGGAAGATGCCAGTAACCGTGAGGACAGGAGGGACGAATGTGAGGACAAGAGGGATGCTCGAGATGAGAGGTGGCAGCAGGAAGATCAGTGGTGGCGGGATGCAACTCTGGGGCTGCTGTGTGATCAAACTGACATGCTCCGTCCGGCGTATGGTGGAGCTTCAGGAACGGCAGCAGGATCACAGAGTGCTGCTGCAGCCCCTGTATAACCACCTTCCCCCCTCACCATGTTCCTTAGCCTCCTCACCCGCCAGACAAGTAAGAACTCATGGGGGTAGGCTCCGTGCACCCGCCCACTCCACCCCAGTGGACAGCCCAACCAAAAGGCTCTCATTATTATGAAATTATGAAATTTTTATAGTGGCCTTTTACTTCCCTACTATTCTCCTCCCAAACCCCACCCGGGCTACCTTGTCAGTTCTCTCCCTCTTTTTATAATTAAGTAATAAAGAATACATGATTTTTAAACGAGAGTGACTTTATTTCCTTAGAAAGCAAGCTGTGATCGAAGGGGGAGGGAGTGGCTTACAGGGAATGAGTCAATCAAGGGGTGGGGGTTTCATCAAAGAGAAAGAAACACAACAGTCAGACTGTACCCTGGCCAGTGATGAAACTGGTTTTCAAAGCTTCTCTAATGCGCACCGCTTCCTGGTGTGCTCTTCTAATCTCCCTGGTGTCTGGCTGTGCGTAATCAGCGGGCAGGTGATTTGCCTCAGCCTCCCACCCCACCATAAAGGTCTCCCCCTTACTCTCACAGAGATTGTGGAGCACACAGCAAGCAGCAATAACAATGGGGACATTGGTTTGGCTGAGATCTGAGCGAGTCAGTAATGTGTGCCAGCATGCCTTTAAACAGCCAAATGCACAGAGGGAGGGATAGCTCAGTGGTTTGAGCATTGGCCTGCTAAACCCAGGGTTGTGAGTTCAATCCTTGAGGAGGCCACTTAGGGATCTGGGGCAAAAATTGGTCCTGCTAGTGAAGGCAGGGGGCTGGACTTGATGACCTTTCAAGGTCCCTTCCAGTTCTAGGAGATTGGTATATCTCCAATTATTACCTTATTACCTAGTCCAGTAGGAATGGCCATCTCTGTCCCCTTACTTAAATTCCTGAATTTCAACCAAGTTACCATGAACGATATCACTCTCCTGAGGATAACACAGCGAGATAAAGAATGGATGTTGCTTGAATGCCAGCAATCACCAGGACCATATGCAGCTAGGCTTTGTCATGCAGTGATACCAGATTACTTGCTACATGCATGGTGTGGTCAAGTGTCCTACCATGGAGGACAGAATAAAGCAGCACTGCCCAGAAACCTTCTGCAAAGGCTTTTGGAGTACCTCCAGGAGAGCTTCCTGGAGATGTCCCTGGAGGATTTCCGCTCCATCCCCAGACATGTTAACAGACTTTTCCAGTAACTGTACTGGCCGCGAATGCATCCCAAGTCCTCAGGGCAAAGTAATCATTAAAAAAAGCTTGCTTTTAAACCATGTCTTATATTTACAAGGTACACTCACCAGAGGTCCCTTCCATGGCTTCATTGTCTGGGATAGTTGCTTGGGAGGGCTGGGAGGGTAATTCCGCCAGGGTGAGAAAAAGCTCCTGGCTGTTGGGGAGAACGGAGTGCTGTGTGCTCTCTACAAGCTCATCCTCCTCTTCTTCCTCATCTTCCCTGTCCGCAGAATCCTCAGCAATGGCTGCGATTACCACCCCCACCTCAGAATCCACGGACAGGGGTGGGGTACTGGTGGCGGACCCCCCTAGAATTGCATGCAGCTCAGCGTAGAAGCGGCATGTTTTTGGCCCTGCCCTGGACCTTCCGTTTGCGTCTTTGGTTTTTAGGTAGGCTTGTCTGAGCTCTTTAATGTTCACACGGCACTGTACTGAGTCCCTGGTGTGGCCTCTCTGCATCATGGCCTTGGAAATTTTTTCAAATGTTTTTTCATTTCGTCTTTTGGAATGGAGTTCTGTTAGCACGGAATCCTCTCCCCATACAGCGATCAGATCCAGTACCTCCCGTGCGGTCCATGCTGGAGCTCTTTTTCGATTCTCAGGAGACTGCATTGTTACCTGTGCTGATGAGCTCTGCGTGGTCACCTGTGCTGATGAGCTCTCCACGCTGGCCAAACAGGAAATGAAATTCAAAAGTTCTCAGGGCTTTTCCTGTCTACCTAGTCAGTGCATCCTAGTTCAGATGGCTTTCCAGAGTGGTCACAATGGTGCACTGTGGGATAGCTCCTGGAAGCCAATACCATCGATTTGCGGCCACACTAACCCTAATCCGACATGGCAATACCGATTTGAGTGCTACTCCCCTCGTCGGGGAGGAGTACAGATATCGGTATTAAGAGCCCTTTATATCAATATAAAGGGCTTCGTTGTGTGGACAGGTGCAGCGTAAAATCGGTTTAATGCTGCTAAATTCGGTATAAATGCGTAGTGTAGACCAGGCCTCAGGTGCCACAAGTACTCCTGTTCTTTTTGTGGATACAGACTAACACGGCTGCTACTCTGAAACCTGGGATTAAAGAGAGTGCTAGAGTTAGGTCAGGAAGGAACCAAGGAAAGAGTGTGGAAGAAATGGGGAACCCTTGAAAGACAGAGCTTAAGATGCAATGAGTAAAGAGGACAGACGATACAGAAGGAGGGGAGGAAGGATGAAGAAAATGTGAACTGGGAGACGACAAGTGGGTGGCCTGGAGACAGTGGAGGTGACTATGACAGAAAGAATGAAGAGATTCTGAGCAAGAGATGAGAGCAAGAGAAAATGGGACAGACCTGGAAGGGGAGAAAAGAGGGGTAAAGAAATAGAAGATGGGAAGATGAAAAAAAAAAAGGCACTTTTGTGTTGTATTTAGTTATGCTTCTTTATGTCAATGAATTTTCCTGGCAGATATTTTGGGCAAAAGAGACAGGATGGCTATTTTGAGCATTTGTATTAATATTGCTGGATACTCTGGAGTCTGTTACATGATTTTATGCAACACTAACAGTGCAGTAGGTGCTGTATAAACAATTGGGAAGAGAAGTTGACAAGATTCCTGGCTTTCTATGTAAATGGTAGTTCTGAATAGAGAAAGACACATGGAAAATAACCCTGTGCTAGGAATTGGCCTAGGAGCCCCCAGAACACTTGCTTACTAGAATTGTCTCTTGAACATCATTTTCTGATGTTTGTATGGACCAATATTCTGTTAATATAGTGTGATGAGAGTGGAAAGAAGTCAGTTAAGTTTTTTAAGGGATCTGGGTGGCAACTCAGAAGGCTTTTACATGCCCACCCCAAAATGCAGAAGTACATTTATAGGCATGTATGCACCACAGCATACAATTACCATTTTCTAGGCAACTTCTGTTTAGTTCACTAGGTCTTTCATTAACACACAGCAAGATCTTTGTTTAACTGCATTCACCGCCCATACAATGGCTATGGCAGGTCTGCCATAGGACACCGAAGGGCAGCATATCAGCAGGTATGAACAAACGTTGAACTAGTGCCACCTTGGAGAATGGTGAGAAAGAACAGCATTAATCCTATGTGGGACAAGCAGATCCAAATTTAACCCTTAGGAAACTGGCCAGTTCCCCAGTTGGCTGTTCACATGTAGCTGGTTAATTTTCAGGCTGCTTTACTCATGAGGAATGGGGGAATTTGCAACTGCTGAGAGATGAGTAAGTGGGAACTTCTGCATGAGAGAGAGTCCTGAATGGCTCCATCTCTGCATACCAGGAAAATCACCGCCCTGGCCAGCTCTTTCCATAGGAGCCACCTTCCCCATGCCAGGTCCTGCTCTCCCCTACAAGTAGGACTGGCCATTTCCCAGTGTGGAAGACAAGCTCTGTGCTAACAAGCAGGCTGAGAGAATGAGCTGTACCTGCTTGGAGAGTCAAGGCCACAGGAAGGCTCATTTTGGAAGGAGAAAGAGGACAGAGCAACGATGGGGTAAAAGCAGCTTTGGAAAGACTAAGGTTCCAAGAAGAATCACTGTCAGTGCCATTTACTGAGGCTGTGCATTACCTCTTTGGAGGCAGACAGATATATGCCGTCAAGCTTCCATCTGTCCAGCAGTGTGGAAATGACAGAATTCTAAAGGGATGAATTTTAAGTTTATTTCACTCACAGAGAGACTGTGCGAACACTGAAGGTCAGAAAAAGATGTACACTAGCTGCTTGAACATCTTGCTGAGCTGTAAACATGTTTGAAAAATATTCTAGTATTTCTTCAGAGAAGCAACGCATGCAAATTCAGTTAGAAATGTGGAGAAAAGCGACTACTGAAGTGTGTCTCTTTCCTTTTAAACTATCACTTTTGAATTACACAAATATGAACTGAAACTTAAGACAATACATGTTTGTGAATGTTATTTTTCAACAAGAAATGGAGGTCAGGCTACTGAATAATTGACTTCAAACTAAACTAACTTGAGCTAATGGCATAATCAAACCTTGCAACTTATACAGCTCCTAATGGAACAGCACACATCCAAGATGCCATGCCAATTGTACGTTCCTATATTGTTATCCAAAGACTCCACATCACTAAGAACAACATATTTTGTCATTATCCTGTAACAAATAACCTTCCCTGAGTCTCTGGGCCAGATCTTCACCTAGTGTAATTCAGCAGAGCTGTGCTAATTTAGATTGACTAAGGATCTGTTCAATTTCAACTTGGAATGATCTCTTTGAAAAGCCTAACTTCAGAGATGATCATGTCACTTGTATGAAAATTTCTGAGAAAATTGTCCTATATTTTGCTAACTTGGAACGGGACACACTGATTAATTCAATTTCATTTTTTGAAGAGGAAAATCAACATAATTCCTATAAAGAACTTTTATAGTGATGGAGGAAATGTCAGTGAGTTCTAAAGTTATTGAAAGTACTGAACCTTTTGAGCCTGTGCTTCTTATCTAACATTTACTTTATCTGCACTAAGAACAGGAGTACTTGTGGCACCTTAGAGACTAACAAATTTATTTGAGCATATGCTTTCGTGGGCTACAGCCCACTTCTTCGGATGCATAGAATAGAACATATATTGAGGAGATATATATACATACAGAGAACATGAAAAGGTGGGAGTTGTCTTACCAACTCTGAGAGGCCCCAATTAAGTAAGAGAAAAAAACTTTTGAAGTGATAATCAAGATAGCCCAGTACAGACAGTTTGATAAGAAGTGTGAGAATACTTACAAGGGGAGATAGATTCAATGTTTGTAATGGCTCAGCCATTCCCAGTCCCTATTCAAGCCTAAGTTGATTGTATCTAGTTTGTATATCAATTCCAGCTCAGCAGTTTCTCGTTGAAGTCTGCTTTTTTGCGGATACAGACTAACATGGCTGCTACTCTGAAATTTATCTGCACTGTAGTTCAAGGAGTAGCTGTGAATTGGTAATGTAACCAGTGCTGGCCTGATTCTGAGAGATGCTGAATACTTTCAGCTCCCAGGAGAGTCAATGAAGAGATGTAGGTGCTCAACAACAGACTCAAATGGCACTTATGAACCACATACCAGTTCCTTTTTGTTCTTTTTTAATGTAGATTTTGTACTGTCCCAACATTTTAAATTTAAAATATTAAAATTCAGAGGTATTTAAATCATTGTTGGGCAATCATGATTGTTATTGGATGTGACTGGAGCTGACAAGGTGTTTTTGGCTCAACTTAAGTCTGATCTGGTTCCAGTTTTTAACTAGTCTTTTCAACAAATTATGAAAAAATATACATACACCTACTATCCACTGTACTCTGGAACCAAATACTTCGACCTCAACCCCCCAAACCTGCAAGCCCCCTATTCCTCTATTAGTTATCTCATACTGTGTTTTCTCCAATTTTCTCCAAAGATGAATTATGGATAACAAGAAAGTTATTTTTAATGCAAGATATCACTACTGATCAAATTTGTGTGACTGTTGTTCAACTCATGTGTGTTATTCCTGGAGATAACATTAATTTTCTAAACCCAAAATGGTTCAACAGGTACATAACGATGACATTAATCTAAGTAATGTCTGCTCTAATAGAAACAATGCCAAAGCTAATATACACATAACTAATGGATTTATAGGTATGGACACTAAATGGAGTAGCACAAATCACTTGCAAAATTTAATCAGTACTAACTACATGATACGTATTAAACTGTCATAATTAAGAAATGTGAATCCTGTAAAAAGCAAATTCTTCATACCTGATTCTAACAGAGCTGAAACACTGAGTGGTTCATGCAGTTTATAGATCAAAGTCTCTTAATCCATACATTATCCTAAGAGGAAAATAAGTACCCTTAGGAGTTGTCTCCCATACATTTAGACAAGTCCAGGCCCAGTCCTGCTCTCACTGAAGTTAAGTTTCAAGAGTTCCACTGACTTCAGTGAGAACAAGATGGGGACCTAAGCTTTCTAAAAGTTTGGTTTGCACAGCAGCATTAATAATAAATGGCGTGTTATGCCACACGACAGAGTCAGTATAATGTTTAGATAGTATTTAGGATCATATAAAATGCAATTATTTTTGGCTTCCTAATATGCCTCTATTTCAAATTACACTGAATGAATTGTAAACACTGACATTTACACATAAAATCCCGTTTGTATAGATCATGTTTAAGTTACTCAGGAAAACAAGTGAACAAAACTCCATAAACAAACTATTGCCTTATATGCCTAAAAATACTGAAATGATTTGAAATGGACACTCTCAAAGCCATATGCAGGTACCAGTATTATGTGCTAAACAAAATCTGAGCCAATCAGATTGCTGCATCCCTGACCATAAGTCTTCCAATTTGGAATGAGCATATTTGTGTCAAAGTACAATTAACTCCAAGGTTTTCCTTTGTTAAAAAAGAGGGCAGCCTGTCAACGGAGTCTCTCGTCTTTCCTCTTATGGCTTCAAAACCTTACTTCCAGCTGTCTTTCAGTATGATTGCTTTTGACTGTTTACTGAAAAAACACAAAGAAAGAATACTTGTTAACATTTGGCAATATAAAAGCCAACTGTTAATCATAGAATCATAGGACTGGAAGGGACCTCGAGAGGTCATCTAGACCAGTCCTCTGCACTCATGGCAGGACTAAGTATTATCTAGACCATCCCTGACAGGTGTTTGTCCAACCTGCTCATACAAATCTCCAATGATGGAGATTCCACAACCTCCCTAGGCAATTTATTCCAGTGCTTAACCACCCGATAGGAAGTTTTTCCTGATGTCCAATTTAAACCTCCCTTGCTGTAATTTAAGTCCATTGCTTCTGTCCTATCCTCAGAGGTTAAGAACAATTCTTCTCCCTCCTCCTTGTAACAATCTTTTATGTACTTGAAAACTTATGTCCCCTCTCAGTCTTCTCTTTTCCAGACTAAACAAACCAAATTTTTTCAATCTTGAATCATAGGTCATGTTCTCTAACCTTTAATCATTTTTGTTGCTCTTCTCTGGACTTTCTCCAATTTGTCCACATCTTTCCTGAAATGTGGCGCCCAGAACTGGACACATACTCCAGTTGAGGCCTAATCAGCGCGGAGTAGAGAGGAAGAATTACTTCTCATGTCTTGCTTACAACAGTCCTGCTGATACATCCCAGAATGATATTTTTTCAACAGCGTTACAACTGTTGACTCATATTTAGCTGGTGATCCACTATGACCCCCAGATCCCTTTTGCTGTAGTCCTTTCTGGCAGTCATTTCCCATTTTGTATGTGTGCAACTGATTGTTCCTTCTTAAGTGGAATACTCTGCATTGGTGCCCACTGAATTTCATCCTATTTTTTAATTCAGGCCATTTCTCCAGTTTGCCCAGATCATTTTGAATTTTAATCCTATCCTCCAAAGGACGTTCAACCCCTCCCAGCTTGGTATCGTCCGCAAACTTTATAAGTGTACTCTCTGTGCCATTATCTAAATCACTGATGAAGATATTGAACTTCAGAACCATAACCAGAACTGATCCCTGCGGGGCCCCACTCATTATGCCCTTCCAACATGACTGTGAACCACTGATGACTAGTCTCTGGGAACGGTTTTCCAACCAGTTATGCACCCACCTTACAGTAGCCCCATCTAGGTTGCATTTCCCTAGTTTGTTTATGAGAAGGTCATGTGAGACAGTATCAAAAGCTTTAGTAAAGTCAAGATATACATCATCTACCTATTCCCCCCATCCACAAGGCTTGTTACCCTGTCAAAGAAAGCTGTCAGGTTGGTTTGACATGATTTGTTCTTGAAAAATCCATGCTGACTTACTTTTCACCTTATCTTAGAGATGTTTGAAAATTGATTGCTTAATTATTTGCTCCATTATCTTTCCAGGTACAGAAGTTAAGTTGACTGGGATGTAATTCCCCAGGTTGTCCTTATTTCCCTTTGCACAGATTGGCATTATATTTGCCCTTCTCCAGTCTTCTGGAATCTCCATGACTTTTCAAATATAATTGCTAATAGCTCAGATATCTCCTCAGTCAGCTCCTTGAATATTCTAGGATGCATTTTATCAGGCCCCGGTGACTTGAAGACATCTAACTTGTCTAAGTAAATTGTTCTTCCCCTATTTTTGCCTCTGATGCTACCTCATTTTCACTGGCATTCACTATGTTAGATGTCCAATCCCTACCAACCTTCTTGGTCAAAAATGAAACATGGAAGTCATTAAGTACTTCTTCCATTTCCATATTTTCTGTTAGTTCCCCATCACACCCCTCATTGAGTAACAGGCCTAACTTGTCCTTGGGCTTCCTTTTGCTTCTAATGTATTTGTAGATTCTTGTTACCCTTTATGTCTCTAGCTAGTTTGATTTCATTTTGTGCCTTGGCCTTTCTAATTTTGTCCCATTATACTTGTGTTATTTGTTTATATTCATCCTTTGTCATTTGACCTGTTTCCACTTTTTGTAAAAGGAATCTTTTTTGATTTTTAGATCATTGAAGTTTTGCTGGTTAAGTCAGGGTGGTCTCTTACCATACTTCCTATCTTTCCTACGCAGTGGGATAGTTTGGTCTTGTGCCCTTAATAATGTCTCTTTGAAAAACTGTCAAGTGTCTTCAATTGTTTTTCCCCTTAGACTTGCTTTCCATGGAATCTTACCTACCAACTCCCTGTGTTTGCTAAAGTCTGACTTCTGGAAATCTATTATCTTTCTTTTGCTGTTCTCCCTTCCACCATTCCTTAGAATCATGAATTCTATCATTTCATGATCACTTTCACCCAAGCTGCCTTCCACTTTCAAATTCTCAACCCGTTCCTTGCTATTTGTCAAATTCAAATCTAGAACAGTCTCTTTGCTAGTAGCTTTCTCCACTTTCTGAAATAAAAAATGGTCTCCAATACATTCCAAGAAGTTGTTAGATAATCTGTGCTCTGCTGTGTTATTTTCCCAACAGATGTCTGAATAGTTGAAGTCCCCTATCACCAAGTTCTGTGCTTTGGATGATTTTTTTAGTTGTTTAAAAAAGCCTCTGCCACCTCTTTGTCCTGGTTAGGTAGCCTGTAGTAGACCCCTACCATGAGATCACCCTTGTTTTTTACCCCTTTTATCTTTACCCAGAGACTTTCAACAAGTCTGTCTCCTATTTCCATCTCAACCTCAGTCCAAGTGTATACATTTTTAATATATAAGGCAATACCTCCTTCCTTTTTTCCCTGCCTGTCCTTCCTGAGCAAGCTGTATTTCTTAAGTACTGATATGTGTATGTGTGTGTGTGCGCGTATGTCAAAATTAGAAACACAAACATTTTAATGAAAACCTGGTTTCTGATTCATCACTGAAATTCAAGCTTCTAATGGCCAAATCCTACTCCCACTGAAATCAATGAAAGCTTTCATGTTTACTTCAGTGAAAGCAGAATCAGGCCATTAAGCCAACCAATTCATTTTTTAAATAGGGATACAGTAATCAACAGTTTGCCACAAGCCTATGGTTGCCTACAGCAACCGTAACTGTGCCACACTGCACACTTAAGACACAAATTTAACATCAAAATGCAGTAATTTGTTTAAAAACACCAACCAACCAACACCACAGTACTACGTAAGTGCAAGGAGGTCAAGACCCAGAGGATCTCTTTTACATTTAATAGATGAAAGCTGCAGACTAAGGATGGCACATTTAGTTTTGGATGGGAGAGTCTTCTTTCCCTGGCTGCATCTCAGTGGTGGCCACCAGGCTCTATACTCATTCACTGGCCCAATCAATATTTAATCATTTATACAAAGTGGTACAGCTTCAACTGGGGTAGGGGGAGGGGAGGGAGAAAAAGAACACATGCCACCCACCCCAGACTTGCCATGGGCTGGTGCTTACATCACTCATCTCAGAGGGAGGGAGGGCTGAGTTCCAGAAATGAACCATTCTGACATTTGCCAATTTTTTCCCAACCAAAACAATTAGCTAAAATTGACAAACTCACATAATGTTTTGATTGACCTGAATCTGCATTTTTCAGGGAGAAAAAAGGGTCGGATGAAAAATTTTGCCCAGCTCTACTTGGCAGAACACACTGTGTACTATGTCGTGCTAAATGCTGCATTAACTGGTAGCCTGGCATCTATCAGCAATAACCATATAAAGTGTTTGGGAGATGCAAGCCTTGATTTCTGATTCCTCCATATAGAGAGCTCCACAATGGTACACCAGACCCGCACCCACATTTCTGATTAATGCGGTTATGGTATTTTACTTCAACATATCCATCAAACTCCCAAATATTTTCCTCTAAACCACACTTACTTTTCCTTTTATTCTGACTGATGCTAAAAGTGGCGCATCAGAAATGAATACTTGAATGAAAGGGAAGCTGTACGCCCTACCCAGAAGCATTCTACATGCAGCTATGGAACCAGCAAACTGATCTTCAACTTCTCTGAATCTCCCACCTCACAAATTCCCATTACTCCTGCTGTTTCTCCTCCCCATCCTTGCCTGCCTCCCACACAACTCCTGCTACTTCTCCAACCCTGACTTCCAATCTCATTCTTCAGTTTAAAACAAAATAATGAAGGGGTTGAAGGGCTCCCCTGGAAGCATGATCACTAAGATGTTGGAAGGGATTGTTTAAATTACACCATCATGTACAACAGAATTTTAACCTTTTACATCTCCCTCAATGCTACTCCTTCAGTGATGCGAAGTGGTTCTGCCTCACTCAAGGCAGTAAGCATCCATAACACTCTTCAAGCTAAGAGCTATTGGGCAATCATGTTACTGTTTGTGCAACATTCAAAGAGGTTATTCCTTTCTGCACAAGTTCTGTGTTTATACATTTTTACTAATGGAGACATCTTCACAGTAAACCACCTGAGCATCACATAAAATGTTTATTGTTCATGTATATTCTATATACTGCACCAGAGGGACCCCTTCAAGAATCTGCAAATACATATTTCTTACATATTATTATACCTCATTATTTGTAGCATATTTGGGATCTGAAAAACATATTTCTTCACTTACCAATTGTTGAATGTTGAGACTTTTCCCTCTGTTTTGAATAGAACTGACTCTTGGCCAAATGCAGGCTCACTGTAAGCAGGAGAAACTTCCAACAATTTCAATAGGCACCTGCTTACTCAAGGAATTCAGTCCCTTGTGAACATCAACAGCCTTAAAATGACAATGCCACTTGAGCTACCGTACTGCTTGAGTAGTGGAGAGAGTGAAAAGGTGTTCTATTGACAGAATTAACACATTCAAAAGAGAAACTAGACAATTTTGCGGGGATATCCAGTTTTTTTCATTTTTTTTTTTTTTACTATTAGACAAAAATATCAAGTAGGATAAAGAACAGGTGAATAGAGGTATAGAATGAAGATAACTAGAAGCTGAGGAAATGAAAAGGCACAGAGCAAAACAATGAACAAGTGTGGTATATATATATAGCCATAGCTTATGATTTTGCTTTTTGGTGTACTACATCTTTACATTTCACAGAACCTGCAGCAGCAGCTCAGACAGAACCTGGTACAGAAGAGACAACACTCCATTCTTTCATTAGGACTTTGTTTTTTTTTTCTTTATACATGGAAAACAGTACAAGAACTATAGAATGTAATTTTCTGTTTTATCAAGTGATGGCATAAATCCACTTTATATTGTGAGCTATATTACAGGCCTGTACATTTATTTTGTTTTAGAGACTCTCCTGATGTGTACAGCAACTGATCTAAAGTACATTCACACGTACTAGCAGATCTGTGCTGTGAAGCTCACTCATTCCCATATTTTTGATAAATGTAAAAAGAAAGCGGGAGAAAGGGGATTCTGGGTTATTAGAGTATTGGTACTATTAATCTATTAATAAGAGACTCGAGTATATGAAAACAAATTTTTTTACTTGTGTAATTTAAAAATAAAATCAAGAGCACATATCAGAAGGAAGGAGTTAAAATATCCCTTAGGAGTGAGGAAAGCAGACCCCCCTACCCTGCACATCCTAGCTTTCAGAGCCTGAGCTCCAACCTGATCCCAAACGTGGACACAGCTATTTTTAGCACAAGCCACTAGAGCCCAAATCTGTGGAGACTTGCTGCCACAGGTTTCTGCTGGCCATGTAGACATCCTCTGTGATATTCTATACTTTGGGGGAGCATCCTGTAACTCCTGTATTCCTCATTTATATATAATTATGATATTGCATATAAAACAGGCCATGTGAGGTATTGGGGAAAGGTTATGATCTGCTGAAAGTCACTGTTCTATCAAAATATGTACATCATTAATGCATATAAAGTTATGAGAATTGTATTGTATGATTATCAGTAAAACATGCTGTGGGTTTGGGAAGCACCCAGATACTAGTTCTCTGGAGACAGTGCCAAGGAAAGTAACCAATGCCCAGGCAGGTATCAAACAACCCATCGACAGCTATTGTCCAGCAAGGGAGCTACAAGTCAATGACTCACCTGCAAGAGGCCACACCGGGGAAATTGCTCAACCTTGCCTGGGGACTCAGCAATGCCCAGCAGACATGCCTGGACTTATGTTCTCCAATCACATGGACTGAGGGTATAAAACAGAACACAGGGGCCCCATGCTGCAAGCAATAAAGACACTCAGAAGAAGATTGAAGACTCCACCAGAGGAGTCTGGCCCAGGTTTAAGGGACAAATCTGTATATTAAGGACTGCAATATCCAGTGGGGTGAGAAAAACTGCTTAATCTAGATGTCGCCCAGTCTAATAGGTTGAGAGTTTAGACTGAGTACTTCTATTTTATTTTGGTAACTAACTCTGACTTTTTGCCTATCACTTAAAATCCGTCTTTTGTAGTTAATAAATTTAACTATTTATCTTTACCAGTGAGTTTGCCTGAAGGGGTTGGTAAGGGTCCTTGCTCAGGTTTACAAAGGCTGGTGTATATCCACTTTTGATTGATGAAGTGGTGAATCAATTAATAAATGTGCACTGCTCAAGCAGTGCAGGACAGTATATTCCTGAGGTACAAGGCTGGGAGGATTTGGCTGGTGCCTTTCTCTGTGACACTCATGAGTGGCTCTGGGAGCATTCATGCAATGTAGCTGGGTATGGGGCTCCACATGCGGTTGTGCTGAGTGATAACAGCGCCTGGAAGGGTTTGCTGCTTGTCACTAGCAAAGCACTGACAGAAAGAGCGCCTAGACTGGAGAGTTAAGGGGGCACAGCGGTCCCAAAGTCCCAGGCTGCACTCCGGGGAATCCCATCACATCCCAAAAGTGTCTTCGTAGGGAGTGGAAACAGGTATCTCTTAGGGAAAGGAGGGCAAGTTGGATTCCTAATAAGCAAAGTGGGGATTATTCATGTTTCGGGACACTGAAGCCTGGCAAATAGTTATAGCTGAATTACAGAGAAAGGCAGATATTGAAGGGTAGTGTTAGATAGCATATTAGGAGCTCAATACAAATACTGAGATAGATTTAACGGATGGCAGCACAGGTGTCACCATGATTGTCAGGACTCCATTGCAATATGGATTGGTGTCCTTAGTGTTAGCTTCAGTACTTGCAGGGGCCAGGGAAGCAATTGTGGTGCCTTTTTTTCATTTTAGGTAACCTTGAGGCATCTGTTCTGGGGTGAGATGTTGGCCTCTCTGTCCTTATTTTTAGCCACATCTACTTCATATTTTGCTCAGATGGTGGTTACTTTGACCTATATTATTATTATTATAAGCAGTTTGGTTTCTGGCCTCACTTGTTTCTGCCTACGAGGCATCTGAAAAAAAGCAAGAACACAGTTCAGTTTCTGGGATGGGGACATTGGCATTTTTCTGACTTTGCTTAGCTTGGTTTGGTTAGTGTACTTCACCTCTTATCTCAGTTAGATTCTCAGTGCCCTGCAACTGGCATTTTCAGTCAGGAAAAGGAGATGGGGATTACAGAGAGAACACAAATTAAATCCTTTCTTAACACACCTCGGATACTAATATCTCACTGCTATGTGGGTATCTGCTCGTGTAATCTGCCACCTTCCCATTTCTTCCTCAATTTCCACAGGCAAGTCATTTAGCCTCTCTCCAGCTTTCCCCATCTGCAAAATGGGGATAATACAGATTTATCTATTTCATGTAGGTATCCATCTTGCAGCCTTCTGTTAATATAAAAGGAGGCACTCAATCCCATCTCCGTTGGTTGAAGTTTGTTATCTTGGTTGAAGTTTGATGTTCTGCTACTCCTTGCTCCTACCGCCATTTATCTCTGTAGATTACCCTACTCTCAATTCAAATTTCTAGTATCTTCAAAGTGCTTCCTTCCACCAACAACCATTCTCCCTTCCAACCCCCCCCCATGCACCAGTGTTTAGAATTAATCAAAATCATTTCAAAGGGAAACTCTAAGAAGGAGAAGCATGACAAGATTCTCTCCTACCTCCAATTCTCAGTTCTTTTCAACCATTACAAATAGAGGGTCACCAGCTGCTTTAGGGAAAAGTTGAGCAGTATCCGGCCTAGTATGCAGAAGGCCAAAGGCTAGCCCATAGAGAAATGCAGGTATCTCAGTATACTTATTCCCAGAAGGTATGTTATTGCACCTATAAAAATTGCTTTAAAAATAAGAAACTAATTTATTTAGAATTCGCATGTTATGGTTTTATTAAATATAGATTTAAAAAAACATTTCTGTTCTTGCAAATAGTTTTAGTTTACATGTATTTTATTTTTTCTGAATACAAATGCTACAGGGACTGTAGACACCTGGAAACTTAAAATATAATTCTTTAAGGCAGGGACCTATTTTATTCTATGTCTGTAGCACACTGTCAGGCACTTGATACATACTAATAGAAATAGCTGCTAATCTAGAAGCTTCCTTTTATATTAGGTTCCCACATGCTTTGTAGTAATGAGAATAGGATTGGACAATTAATCCTATAGATTACTAGAGTGTACTTCTACTACTATACACACAGGATAAAGTGAGGGGGAATACTAGCATACTCTCCTTATAGTACCCAGCATTTTATGTTCTGTAGTTTTGTGCAGAACCAAATACACTAGCTTATGAAATGCAGAACAATTTAAAAAAAACATTTTCTGCAGTGACAATGTGTCTAAATAAGCAGGGAAATAAGAAATGCATTCAATAACACTGCTTAGGTTTTCAAAATACAGTTCTTTAAAAGTGTCTACCTACATTTAAAGTTTAATACAAAATATCAGAAAATAAAAGTAACCCAATAAAATACCTGTGAGATACTGTACTTTATGCATGTTAAAATCAATTCCAAAGGTGTACTGCATGATTTCTGAAATGTCAAGAGTATGGATTTGTGAAAAATCTATTTTTATTTCAGAAAAAAAATCCAAAGCATACCGATACAAAGGACAATATATAGCAGCTGCCAAAGAATATACATGCTAATTATTTAAATGAATGTGCTATTAAAAACAAGACTGAATACTTGTAGTGAGGCATTGATTTACAATGCAACATCAAATGCTTTGTTTTAGTTGCTACTTATTATATAGTAAATATCCCATATAACTAAAGCACATTTATTTACCCTCTGCTGCTCACAAATTTGTTAATGGCACTTAGTGAACTAATTAGACGGAAGTCAGAACTTTTAGATGGAAAGATTTGAATCAAAGTTTAAGAACAAATTGTTTGGGTTCTACTGTTTTTGTTATGCTTGCACCTACAATTGGTAACATTCAGATTTGCATTCTTCACTGGTCATAATAAGAGTGGATGTTCTACTGTAGATAAAAAAGCATTTGTTTTAACAGCATGTTGTGTAATCCTTTGGACACAGCAGTATAAACACATGCTCTGCTTACATTATAGCATCCACCTTTGCTACCAAGAGGGGAGTTGCATCTAAATTAAAGGTGGAATTTTTCTAGTGTAGACAAGGTATTTGTGCATGTGATGTCCATTAAGGGTAACGAGACTAGAGAGTGCCAGCCTGCCTAGTACAAGGAACTGAGGATGAAGAGTTCTGAGTTGTATTCTTCATTCTGCTGCTGACTCAATGTGTGGCCGTGTTTAAGTTATATGAACCTCTCTATGCCTCATATCTGTAAAATAGGGATAATGAGCATGAGCTCTACAAGATAGTAGTCAGGAGCTCATTCTAATCATGACTCACTGTGTTGCCTCGAACAAGTGTCTCAAGATCTACCTCAGTTTCCCTAGTTGAAAAATGGGTAAAATACTTACAATACCTACCAGCTCACTGATGTGAAGTTGAATTAATCTGCCTAAAGCTTTGAAAACAAATGGCCAGATTTTCAAAGGCCAGAAGCATGCACAGGTTTGCAATTGTGCACACTTAGGTATACACACTTCTTAAAGGCAGTCTTGTGAACAAGTGTTATAATAGTCAAAGTATTTTAATGGAGTTGGTTGCTGAAAAGAGCAAGTACATATGTTAAATCCCAATCCTGCAAGAATTTATGCATATGAGTTTTCAGGATCAGACCCCTAAAACTTATAGTATGCATTCATGGAGACAGATTTTGATAAGCTATCCCATAAAGCAATTTAAATCCTAAGTCTTAATAGCAATAATAATTCAACCTCTTTGTGAACTGTTTTGAGATCCTTACAAGATCCTCACAATGAACGGTATTACACAAGTGTTAATAACTTTACCTCTAAGTTTGTTGCATTTTAGTCACAAACAGGACATATTAGTATTTAATGAAAATTTCTTCAGCATTGGTGACTCCTCCTTTTGTAAATAATTATTTAAATGTTTGTACTAACAGAAAAACTTCAAAACAGTAATATTCATATGCTTAAAAAATGGTTCAATATTTTGTTATGAAAGGTAAAATGTCAGATTCAAACATGAATACGTAGAGAGCTTAGAAAAAAGCAGGCCAGATTTTCAAAGGCCATCTTTATGCACAGGTTCACAATTGCGTGTGTTAGAGTACTTAAGGAACTTGCTGGAGCAATTTTGGAACCACTAGCAATTATCTTGGAGAATATCAATATCTGGGAAAATACTGGAACAATCTGTAACACCTAGAGCAGGGGCAGGCAAACTGTTTGGCCTGAGGGCCACACCGGGTTTTGGAAATTGTATGGAGGACCAGGTAGGGGAGGGGGTCGTGGACTCCTGCACAATCCAACCCGCTATTCCCTGACGGCCCCCCCCAGAACCCCTGCCCCATCCACCACCGCCACCTCATCCAACCCCTCGTTTCACTCCTGATGGCCCCACCCGGGGCCACTGCCCCATCCAACCACCCCTTCTCCCTGTCCCCTGACTGCTTCCGGAACCCCTGGCCCTGACTGCCCCCCCTCCATCCAATCCCTCTTCTCATTCTTGACTGCCCCCCCCAGAACCCCTGCCCCCATTCAACTCCCCCTGTTCCCTGCCCTCTGACCGCCCCGACCCCATCCACACCCCTGCCCCCCCCGAACTCCCCCACTCCCTGCCCCCTTACCGCGCTGCCTGGAGCATTGGTGGCTGGCGGCGCTACAGCCCCGCCACCAGCTGGAGCCAGCCACGCCATCGTGCAGCACACAGCACTGAGTCAGGCCGGGCACTGCAGCTGCGCTGCCCCAGAAGCTTGCCGCCCCGCCCATGGTGGAGCGAGCTGATGCTGCAGCGGAGGGGGAACAGCGGGGAAGGGGCTGGGGTAGCCTCCCGGGCCAGGAGCTCAGGGGCTGGACAGGAGGGTCCCGTGGGCTGGATGTGGCCCGTGGGCCGTAGTTTGTCCACCTCTGACCTAGAGGTTAATAGGGTGATAAGTAATAGCCAACATGGATTTGTCAAGAACAAATCATGTCAAACCAAGCTAATTTCCTTCTTTGGTAGGGTTACTGGCCTTGTGGATTGGGAGGAAGCTGTAGACATGAAATATCTTGCTATTCTTCAAAAAAGAACTACATAAATTCATGGAGGATAGGTCCATCAATGGCTATTAGCCAGGAGGGTGTCCCTAGCTTCTGTTTGCGAGAAGCTCGGAATGGGCAACAGGGAATGGATCACTTGATTACCTGTTCTGTTCATTCCCTCTGGGGCACCTGACTGTGGCCACTGTCAGAAGACATGGTACTGGGCTAGATGGACCTTTGGTCTGACCCAGTATGGCCATTCTTATGATTTTAGTAAGGTTTTTGACACAGACCCACGTGACATTCTCATAAGCAAACTAGGGCAATGTGAGCTAGATGAAATTACTCTAAAGGGCCACAAAACTGGTTGAACAACTGTACTCAACAAGTAGTTACAATGGTTTGCTGTCAGACTGGGAGGACACATCTAGCAAGGTTCTAATCTGGGTCTGGTACTATTCAGTATTTTATTTCATGACTTGTATAATGGAGTGTAGAGTATGCTTATAAAATGCAAGGATAACCCCAAACTGGGAAGGGTTGCAAGCATTTTGGAGGACAGGATTCAGACCTTGATAAATTGGAGAATTGGTCTGAAATCAACAGAATGAAATTGAAGAAAAATGAGTTCAAAGTCCTACATTTAGGAAGGGAAAATCAAATGCACAACTACAAAATGAGGAATAACTGGCTAGGCTGTAGTACTGCAGAAGAGGATCTCGGGATTATAGTGGATCACAAATTGAATATGAGCCAACAATATGACAGAACTATGAAAAAGGCTAATATTCTGGAGCATATTAAAAGGAATGTCATATTATAGACCTGGTCTACAAGAAAAAATTACAGCAAGCTAGCAATATCGCTCAAGGAAGTAAAAATGTCATGCCTTATGTGATATACTTAGATTGACTGTACCACCACTGTAGAGACAGCCAGATTGGCAGAAGAATTCTTCCGTCAACCTGGCTACAATCTCTTGGAGAGGATGATTACTGACACGTAAATAATAAAATCCTTCCATGAAGTAGGAATCATCTACGGTGCAGCCTCGGAGGCATGCTGCTGTAGTGTAGACATGACCTAAGACATGGGAGGTAACTGTTCCATTCTACTTGGGCCTAGTGACGCCTCTGTTGGAGTAGTGTGTCCGTTTTGAGCGCCACACTAAGGGTGTGGATAACTGGAGAGAGTTCAGAGGTGAACAACAAATATGAAAACCTGACCTATGAGGAAAGGTTAAATTGGGCATGTGTAGGCTTGAGAATAAAAGACTGAGGGGAGACCTGATACCAGTGTTCAAATATGTTAATGGCTGTTATAAAGAAGATGTGAACTCCATGTCCACTGAAGGCAGGACAAGAAGTAATGGGCTTAATCTCCTGCAAGAGAGATTTAGGTTAGATATTATGAAACACTTTCTAATGATAAGAATAGTTAAGTATTGGAATAAGTAACCAAGGAGGTTGTGGAATACCCATTACTGGAAATGTTTAAGATCAGGTTAGACAAGAACCTGTCAGGTATGGTCTAGGCATACTTGGTCCTACCTCAGTCCAGAGGGATAGACTAGATGACCTCTGAAGGTCCCGCCACCAGCCAATGATTTTATGATTAATATATAGGTAAAGATTACTAATTTTGTGGGTAGATTATGCAGATACAGCTGTCAAGCAAGCAGTTTCATATATTTCCCTATTTAGAGTAGCATTAAGAAGAACCCTTAATATTCACATTCTCAGAGGTAGTGGTGGAAACAAGGAAGAAGTGTCAAAAACCAAGCTTATGGAGTCAGAAAGTAAATTAACCTTTAACAGCTAGAGAAGAGTTACAGTCACTGCATGTATTTTACATATAAAGTGAAGAGCATGGAAACTTTCCTGTTGGACTGCAGCAAGAATATGAAATGTAATGAAGATTAGCTTAATTTGCTGCAGGATACAGCAAGATACTCACTGTAATTTTGTAAGAACTTCATACTGGAACTTGTTACAGTGAGTTCAATTTGATTTTTTAATGTAATACAGTACATTTTTATAAACTGAACATTATCATTGCAGAAGAACATGCTAACTAAATGTTAGCAATTTATATTTTTATACATAATTTTACTCTACTGTAGCTACTGTATGCAGATCTCAGTATTAGTACATAAAATATTCATTTTACTTATATGTGGAAATGAGGATGAACCTAGAAGAGGTTTGAATATCAGAATGTCATATCTGCTGCACCTGTTTTCCATTGTAATAATGAATTACACGCTATAACCCAAAAAATAAACATTTAAATTGCAAAACTATAGTTTAAATTTACATTAATCATATTTTATGATCGGTTGTTGTACATCTATATTCAATGAAATTTGATCTAATCATGCTTATGGACATATAACCAACAGCCCGCAGCAGTTTCAACACCAGTTTTTCATATTTTGTATAAAATGGACTTAAAGACATATCTTCCATAAATGTTTTCAGTGCAATTCTGTCAATGAAGAAAATATAAAGTTAAGTTTAAAATTTTATTTTATAGGATAAAAAACTTGCATTTGCACTGCTGAAGTGTAAATAAGCTATTCAGGTTAGTTGTGCTAATGAAAATTTCAAAGTCAGTCACTTAAACCAACTTTAACTGCCCTTACAGGCAGCAGTTCCCCCGTATTCATGGGTATAACTGTAGAATAGCTGAATACTGTGTAAAACTTAAGTAGAAGCAGAATAATCTACTTTTTGAAAATAAAGTTTTCAATCAACAGAAATTTTAAATTGAAAAAGTCAAAAGAAAACAGTCAAATTTCTTATGATGTAGTCTTGAAATCAGTAAAACCATGTTTCAACACTATCATCCTCTCTCACATCCCTATGCTCTATGTGCTATCTTGCAATATAACTTAAGAACATGTGCTTTGATGGGTTATATGAAAATGCTCCATTATTCAATGAGATAAAGATTTAATAAGTTAGAAACTGATCTTTTTCACATCAACTGCAAGGAATCAGAGGGAGAAGTGCACCTGAAATTATAAAAATGTGCTTGGCTAAGCATAAAATAACAACCTATACATTTTGGTTCAAAGACAGTTTGTAAAACTGCACACAGGATACTGCCTTACATATTTCATCTCCGTTCTTTGTAGATTACACCCAACAAACAAAAATTCAACAACTCTAAGGTAGCACTAAATAAAAGCGAGCTTCATTCAAATCTTGAATACCTGACTGCAAAGACCTACAGCTGGTCATTCAATGACAATTTAGCTCTTCATACCAAAAAAAATTTGGCTCACAAAAAAATAAGTACAATAAAACTCTTGGTAGAAGGTGCTCTCATGAAGCAACCTACCATATACTACTGCTAGATACGAGTTTCCAAAAAAAATTACATCCCATTTTCAGCACATTTTTCATAAACATGCAACTCACTATAAAATACAAAACACTTGGCTCTCAAGAACAGCTTTATAAAGACACACTGCATCAATAAAATTTTTTTTCTTTGTGATTAACTTTACATTGTAATAAGAACTGTATTTTCATAATGTTTATATATCAGATTTCATATTATAATGTAGTAATAATTTGCTCTGTGTGAACATAATGTTCAGGAGGAAATATCTATACACATTAACATACTAGACTATTAAAAACTCATTCAGTTACAGAATTTTATTGATACAGTAGATTAATAAAAACTGATAGGGGAAGATAAAATGGATAGGGTATTCAGTACATTATTTAATAACACATTTTTAAAATTAAAATATTTTAAATCCTTTCTGAATTTTCAATGCCACTAGAAGTCCAGAAAAGCCTGGCATCAATACTGAGGTGTAAAGTGAACTAGACAACTTATTTCACAATTTGAATATGTTGTATTATTCTATCGGACATCGTTCACTGGTAAAAGAAAGTAATTTAGCACTTTGATGACAAGTAGGTGCTTAAAAGTAAGCTCTAGATTAGATACACAAAGGAAACAAAGATCATTCCTTTTCTCCCCCCCCCCCCAACAAATAGTGGCAAAAGAAAATGGCACTATTTATTCAACTGATTTTTTTTCCCACAGTTAAATGTCAAGGAGAGTACAAAGATGAACACTGACAGATATTGCTTGAGATCCATTCTAACAAACTTTTTTCTTTTTTTAAATCAACAGATCTAATAAACAGTTGGGCACTGTCAGTTTAAAGCCACTGATAAAAGCTATACAAGCACTTCAGAAGTCTGAAACATTAAAAAAGGGCTATTTACACGTTTCTTCTTTAGTTCATATGTCTACAAAGGCAGCGCACATTACACTTCACAAAAATCCACAGTTAATGATATCAACATGTGTGTGGCTAAAGCTTGTGACCTAGGGACTGCAAATGTAGGGGTAGTAAATGTAAAGTAAGTTTTTGTCTTCAGCAACCCCATTTTGTGCACTAACAGCTTCATTCAGTCTCAAGCTTCAAATTATGAACATTCTTCAAAGCTTTCACCTTGGAACGTGGATAATTACATGCTTACTCATCGCCTCTCTCTTTTGGAAGTTCTGCGACGTACCTGTTATTTGAAGAGAGAGTCAAGAGATTCATTTTATAAATTATTTTTTAAAATTTAATTAATTTATTTATTTTAAAGAAAAGCTGCACATACATTATTTTGAAAAAGTTCATGTGTAAATGTATTCCATTATGGGAAAAATGTTGAGACTGACAATGAATTTACACAGTCTTCATAAGCTATGAAATAATATATTTATAGGAGCTCCCTAGGCCATCTCCTTCTAGTATTACTAAAAAAAACACCTCTTTTTGGGAGATACCAGTTACCAAAAAACTGTAGATGGGCAGTTCTTGGAATTGGCCCAAATAGTAAACTACTAGTTAAATAGTTTTTGGGGCAAGACTTTGCATTTTTTGGTTTTGATTCTTATAAACTGTGCTTTTCTGCAATTACATCTGTTCTATAGTATGGAGGCATTGTTTGCAGCTCCCCAGTTTACACAGATTTGCAATTACATGAGAGATTAAATCCTGTGGTTAGATACAAAAATGCTAGTCTATCATTCCCAAATTTAAAACAAAAAACTTTCGTGCCTATCTTAAGAATCAGATAAAGACCGAATTTTCTGAAAATTAAAAGTAAATCTTCTAAAGTTTAAAGGAACTAAAAATACCTGTTTAAAATTTAAACTTGGTATCACATATGTTCCTTGGATCTGCCAAGCCTAAAATTCATAAAAGTAACAAGCCTTAAACTTGGCACAATTACAGATACTGGTAATATCTCAGAACTTAAATTATTGGAATTATCTGTCATAGAAGTTTCAATGTATGCTGTAGAAGCAAACTGAGAAAATATTACTAACCAGCAAGAAATACTATTTTCCACATCAACTTCTAAGGCCTGTAAGGACTCTTGCAGACTTTCTAAACTCAGCAGGCAGGTACTCAGGGATTGCTTAGCAGCTCTTTGACAAATGGGAACTAGAGGGGAAAAAACAGTTACCCACCTTTTTGTAACTGTTGTTCAAGATGTGTTGCTCAGGTCCATTCCATTGTAGGTGCACATACACCCATATTCGCGGGCATCGGAGATTTTTGCCTTAGCGGTATCCATAGGGCCGGCAGTGCCACCCCCTTGAGTGCCATGCTCATGCGCTGGTGTATTGGGCGCTGCTGGCCATATGCCCGCTCCGTTCCTTCTTGCCAACAACTCCAACAGAGAGGGACTGGAGGGCGGGTAATAGAATGGACATGAGCAACACCTCTCGAATAACAAGTTACGAAAAGGTGGGTAATCGTTTTTTCTTCTTTGAGTGCTTGCTCATGCCAATTCCACTGTAGGTGACTCAAGCAGAATCTTTGGAGTGGGCTCAGAGTTCACAGCTTCGCAGATTGTAGTACACCTCTGCTAAAGCCAGCATCGTCACGAGCTTGCTGGGTCAGTGCATAATGCGACACGAACATGTGGACGGAAGACCAGGTCGCGGCCTGACAGATTTCTTGCACCAGCACCTGTACAGGGAATGCTGCCCATGATGTCTCTGACCTAGTCTAGTGAGCCATTACAATTACCAACGAGGGTATCTTAGCCAGCTCATAGCAGTAATGGATGCAGGCCGTGATCCAGGACGAGATCCTCTGGGCGGACACAGGGTGACCTTTAATCCTATCCACCACCGTGACAAACAGCTGCATTGACTTAAGGAACAGTTTTGTTCTATGTAGAAAGCCAGTGCCCACCTGACGTCCAGGGTGTGAAGCCTTCATTCCTCATCTGATGCATGGGGCTTTGGGCAGTGGACAGGTAAAAATATATCCTGGCCAATATGAAACTGGGACACAACCCTGGGCAGGAAAGCCGGGTGAGGATGCAGCTTCACCGTGTTCTTGAAAAAAAAAAAAAAAAAAAAAAATCGCACGTATAGGGTGGTTTCAAAATGAGCACCCTGATCTCTGACACCCTATGGGCCGATGTTATAGCGACCAAAAAGGAGACCTTCCAGGACAGGAGGAGGAGAGATAAGGAAGCCACGGGTTTGAAGGGAGGACCCATGGGTCTGGAAAGCACAAGGTTCAGGTCCCAGGGCGGAAACCAGCTCCTGGACACGTGGGTAGAGGCACTCCATCCCTTTCAAGGAATGCACCATCATAGGATGGGCGAAGAGGGACCCGCCCTGGACCAGGGGGTGCAGTGCTGAGATGGCCGCCAGGTGGACCTTGACGGAGGAAAAGGACAACCCTTGAAGTTTCAAATGCAACAAGTCATCCAGGATTTCCTACAGCAAAGGCTTGCTCGGCCCAGACACGCCTCTCTGAGGCCCAGCATTCAAAGCTTTTCCACTTCGCCAGGTAGGTTGCCCTGATCGAGGGTTTTGTGCTGCCGAGCAACACCTGCTGAACGCGGGCCGAACAAGCTCTTTCCTCCACATTCAGCCACCCACAGTCAGGTGCAGCGCCACCAGGTTCGGATGCAGCAGGTTGCCGTGGTTCTGCGATGGCAGATCCGGTCGAAAAGGCAACAGGAAGAGGGCTACTGTTGACAGGTACATCAGCATGCTGAACCAGTGCTGACGGGGCCACAAGGATGACTCTTGCTCTCTCCTGTTTGATCTTCACCAGGACCCTATGGATCAATAGCATTGGTGGAAAAGCATACATGAGCACCCCCCATCCACGGAATGAGGAAGGCGTCCGAGAGGGAGCCCTTGTCCAGATCTTGGAAGGAGCAGAACTGGCGGCACTTCCTGTTCATCCTGGACATGAACAAATCCACCTGGGGAGTTCCCCACTGTTGGAAAAAATCAACCTGACCATCTCCGGATGGAGGGACCACTCGTGGTGAGACGAGAAGGTCATGTTGAGATGATCTGGAAGGATGTTCCTGGAGCCAGGCAGATGGGCAGCAATCAGATGAATGGCATGCCACACACAGAAGCCCATAGGCTAAACGCCTCCTGACAGAGGACTGAGGATCTGGCTCCTCCCTGCCTGTTGATGTAGTACATCGTAGCGGTATTGTCAGTCAGGACCCTGCATTGCCTTGCCTTTCAGGTGGGGCAAGAATGCCTGGCAGGCCAGGCGAACTGCTCTGAGTTCCCTGACATTGACATGGAGGGCCAGATCATCCAGCAGCCAGCGGCTCTAGGTGCTGAGTTCGCCCAGCTGGGCTCCCCAGCCCAGATCTGCGTCTGGACCCTGAAGCACCGACTTGGGGTCCAACCACCAACTGGGACGAAAGGATGTGGCTTGGTACTGTGACCACTCTGTCCAGAGTGGCCAGCCACACCTGCAGCAGACGCAGATGAAGTCGAGCATTGCTGACCACGTACGTGCTTGCAGCCATGTGCCCCACCAGATGCAGACAGGTGTTGAGAGACATGTTGAGGAAGCATAGGTCCAGGATGGATCTGAGGCCCCCTTTCGCTTTTGGGATTATGAAGTACTGGGAGTAGAATCCCTTTCCTTTCTTGTCCCGAGGAACCTCCTCCACAGAGTCCTCAGACACAGGAGGTTCTCGACCTCCTGAACAAGGAGTTGATCATGAGAAGGGTCCCTGAAGAGGGACGGGGAAGTGGTGGGGGTGGGACAGAGGGTCGGCCAAGCTGTAGGGGAACTGGTGGTTGAGGAAGGTAGTGGACCCAGGGAATTGGCTGGGGCATCGCTCTCAATCGTGCCATCAAAACAAGTGTTTCAGCCCTGCAGAATGCTTGGTCTGGCCGGCTTGTGCAGGCGAGCGGGAAGTAGAAGGGTGGCAATGACTAAAAGCAGTGCCCCATCCCTCCTAATTGCAGGTCCGGGGCAAGACCGCCAGGACCTTGACAGCAGGGGCGGCAGGAATGGCTTATGTGCCAACTGAATTGTGTGGATATCAACAAACTGAGGGTGTCCTTGGTGTCCTTCACCCTGTGCAGCCTCACACCAATCTGCTTGGAAAAGAGACCGTTCCCATCAAAGCGACCTGAAGCCAGGAGCTGTGCTTCATAACCGGCACGGATGCCGCCACCACCCCGGCTGCTGAGTTTGCCGCGACCCATGCCATCTGAAGAGCAGGGTGGGCTGCCAAGGTGCCCTCCTGCACCAGAGTAACAAACTCCTGGGCTCAGTCCTGTGGGAGGGAGTCCTTGAGTTTATGGAGAGAGTCCCATAAACTGAAGATATAGCCGCGCAGGAGGGCCTGGTGATTCACCACCCAAAATTGTAGACTTGCAGTGGAATAAATTTTTCTTCTGGACAAGTCAAATCTTTTTACCTCCTTATTTCATGGGGTGGAGTTGGTGTGCCCCTGCTTCTCTTTTTCATTGGCCGCAGAGACCACCAGCGAGCCAGGAGGAGTGAGGGTACATAGTTATTCAAAGCTTTTGGCCAGCACGAAGTACTTTTTCTCAGTCTGCTTTGAGGTGGGAGGTGTATATACAGCACCTCTCCCCTGTACAGTGTGTCAATACGTACAGTATTTACAGGGCATCTGCCTAATGCCTTTGGCAATTTTCAAGACCCCGTTGTGCACGGGTAGTGCAATACAGATGTGGTGAAGGCTGACAGCATGCTGAAAAGTGTCCTCTTCCTCAGCCATCTCCTCCACTTGCAGGCCCAGGTTGTCAGCCAGCTGCCAGAGCAAGGCCTGGTGGTCCTTGAAGTCGTCAGGAGGGCTGGCACTGGAGGGCCCACCAACTGCTTCGTCAGGGGACGACTAGGAGTACTGAACCCGTGGATGGGGGTTTGTTCCTCCTTCTCCGCTGGGGAGGATGAGTTAGGTGTAGGTGCAGCCTCCTGAACCTCGGACACCAGGTGCGTCTTCGGCCCCGGGCCCGGTGCCGATGATCGCTGCTACACGGCTTTGACCGACGAGTAAGCCGAGGGGGACAACACCATGACTGGACTCACCCAGGTATTCCAACATGGCCACTGAGCAGGCCACTGTCCTGTTTATCACTGTCCTGATGCCACCACTGGCTCGGATGCCCAGTCTCGCCACTGAGGTTGGGGCGGCGGGCTGAAACACCCCTCAGTTCTGGATGAACCACCCTCTGGAGACCACAGTAGGGCTGTCAAGGCCCGAGTTTGCCTTAAGACCACCGACACTGGAGACCAGTGTCCTGGGGATCGGTACCAACGGCACGGCGAGCAGGTGCAGTGCCGGGGAAATTGAAAGCAGGAGGGAGATCATTCCCATGGCGGTGGTGACCGGGAACAGCGTCAGGACGAGGACCTCTGGGACTGCGGCTGACTTCGATAATAGGGGGACTGGTGGCTTTCCCTTGGCGAATAACATCGCAACAGCGGCGACCACGACGCTGGAGACCGAAGAGAAGTTTGCTATGATCTAGACGATGGTACTGGTGTCCATCGGTGTGGAAGTGGACAGCGCGCCATTGTCTCAAGGAATCGGTAGTGCTCCACCACTCTTTGGGGAACCTTATCGACTGGCTTGAGGAGCTTTAGTTGAGGCCTGCAGCACTGGTTGTGCTGTCAGCATGGGCAGAGGTTTGAGCTCCTTCAGCACCTGAGTTCATGAAGGTGTCGGTGCCGGGAGGAAAGTTGGTCCTGTACCACTCGCTGAAGTCAGAGGAGGACCTTTCCCCAGGCTAACGGCCTCAGCAGGAGATGGTCAACTGTGGGGCTCCAGTGTGGATGGGCAACTTGGGGCAGGCTCTTTGTTCACTGCCACCTTCTTTGTCGGCGAGCTGTGTTTTTTAGCCCTCTTCTTAGGAACCAGCGATGAAGAATGGTGCCGGGTGGGCAATGTGCCGGTGGTGCACTTTGCGCTGATGTCAAGGTGCTAGTCAACTTATGCCGGGCGGATTCTATAAGGAGAGCCCTGAGCCTGATATTCCTCTCCTTCTGGGTGCAAGGCCAAAAGTTCTTACAAATCTTGCACCTTTCTTTAATGTGTGCTTCCCCCAGACACTTGAGGCAGCTGCCATCGGGATTGCTAACAGGCATAGGTGTGTCACAGGTATTGTAGGGCTTAAAGCCAGGGCTGTGTGTGTGTGTGCGCGGGGGGCAGGGGGGGTGGAATTTGCCCCAGGCCCTGCTGGGGCCCCGTGAGTCCTGGCCCAGTGGCGGTCCGGGTCTTCGGCGGCATTTCAGTGGCAGGGGGCCCTTCAGTGCTGCCAAAGACACGGACTGCCACCAGGTAAGTACAAGCACCGCAGCTCCCCTGCTTTGCCCCCAGCCCCCTGAATCCTCTGGGTGGCCTTGCTTAAAGCCCGGAGACTGGGACTTGCACCACTGGGGGTGAAGTCCCCACTGGAACCCAACTCTAACTACAACACTTAATAGGTACTTAACAGTAAAGATAACGATGTACAAGCCTAAAGGCACAAAGTCCAAGATATGGAAAATCGCAAGTCCTTGTTGAGCAAGGAAAGGCACTCCAACTGACCACCACAGGCAGTAAGAAAGAACTGAGAGTGCATAGGGCCAGCAGCGCTTGATATACCAGCGCATGAGTGCTACACTCAAGGGGGTGACACAGCCGGCCCTACAGATACCGCTAAGGTAAAAATCTCCGATGACTGCGCACGTGGGTGTGTGCACACCTACAATGAAATCAACATGAGCAAGCACTCAAAGAAGAACTTCTGTTCAATTTACTGAGCTCCTTAAAGTAGCTTATATGGTTTATACCATATAAATATAGCTACATTTTACCTACAAAGAACTTTACAATGGCTGGGCAGTTGACATGTTGAGACCACTGCCTATCATGTTGACCAGTAGCATCTTTGTTTCCTTATGCTCCTGCTATCTGTACCCACCTTATTCCTCTTGTCTTATATTTAGTTTGAAGCTCTTTGGGGCAGGGAGAATTTTTTTGTTATGACTTTTTACAGTGCCTAGCACAATGGGGCCATGACTCATAACTGGGACTTCTATATGCTACCGCCGTACAGATACTAAATTATACTTTGAGTTCAACAGGCTAAGTAGACCCCAGAAACCAAATCTCTGAAGACTCGATAAACTCCTCAGGATCCAGGGGTTGTTGGCTGCATCTCTCTTTCAATCACTTCTTCCGACCTATGAGGTTCCCAATTCTGGAGATGAATGCAGTCAACCATGTACTCAAGGACATTCAGGAGCTCCCCAATACCCTGGAATTTAGGGTCATTCCAGGACTTCACTGAGCTTCTTAATATTTTCTTCTTCTACAAGCTAACTTCATTCTTACTGAGATGGTTAAGTACTTCAGTATTTTTTGCTTAAAAGCTTTAGCATTTAAAATGGTAAGTACATAAAACTAAGCCATAAGTGTTAAATTATCTTAGTTTAAAGTCTGTTTGCTTGGCACATCATAGTAGATGACACTTTCCTAACATGCAGACTTCCTCAGCTTCACAGGACAAGGAAAATGAACGTTTTTCAGATGTAGTGGGGAAAGAGCTGCCAAATTCCTTTAAAGTTTAAAAGGCAACATAGAATGTAGGTGAGGAAGGAATGGGGCTTAAAAAAAAATAAAAGGAAATACACTGAGCCAGGGAGTGCCTCCTATCTCAATTTTTATTCTGGCCACTCATTGTCCACCTTCCATAATAAATTATACAGTCCTGAAAGACCTTTATTCCAGCTCAAAAACTATCAACTCCTCTCTTTCTAGAACTCCGGAATTTAACTTGAAAAACCTCCCCATCTCCTACTGAATTTAGGAGCTGGGCACTACACAAAACTTGATGTCCCCAGTATACCTAATCTTAACTATTAAGGCTCATTTTTTTTCCTGGCAGAAAACTAGGAAATATGATTTAAAAATTGTTAATAGAGATAAGGATGCCTAAATAATATAATCCTTATGCAAATATACATGCTTTAGTGTTACCATTAAAAAAACCGAAGTTAAAAATGACTATAGCTAAATTACACAAATATTTTATCACTCTTATATTTCAGACATTCAGCTACTGACATTGATCATGAAAAGACCACCTTAAAACATCCTCTTACACACAAGGCAAACAAGCACACCCACTTAAAAATATACATCACCAATATAGGTACATATTTGAATATTTATGATGTAGAGGTTTATATTGAAGGAGTTCATACATACAGCTAATTGAAAAACAAGATTTCCACTGTATGGGAAATTCTGAATTTCAACATTTGTCTTCATCCCAAATCTGGATGTAAAGTCAAAATGTTGAAATTTATAGTGAAACAAAAAACATTCTGAATATGTTTATTCAGAAATGTCAAAATGTTTCATTTCAGGGCATTAATCTGTATATGCCCGAGCCACTGCAATACTTCATGGGAGTTATTGGTCAGATCACGTCCCCAATTTTCCCAGGGGCTAGGTTCCGCAACTGAACCACATCCTCACAATCACAGGACTCCCAGGATGTCTGACAATCTTTCCTTCCCTCTGGCCCAGGTGCATCGTAGGAATTCCATGACTGTGATGCATCACGGGAGATGCAGTTTGGCTGGGGTGTCCTGCCCATGGAGAAGAACGGAGGTAAGAAGCACATGAATTCCAACCCCCATGAGGCATCACAGCAGCTCAGGCAAATGCTGAGATTAGTAAGGTCTTGAAACAAAATTTTTGGAAATTTACGGAAAATTGAAAGTGTCTGACAAAAATCGACAATTTTCCCATACAAAATTTCAATTCTGCAGAATTCCTATTTTTCACCAAAAAACTCATGGAAAATTCTCACCAGCTCTACTTATAAATATATCTTGAGAGCTAAAGTATACACTATCAGAAACTGAAAAGTGAGTTTTTGCTCATCAACATTAGGAATAGAAGTACCACATAGATCTACAGAACACATGTATCTTACACTGATTGTCGAAACTTCCCCTTCCTCCATTACTTCTTCTTGAGAAATGTCATCACTGATAGGAGAACTACCCTGAAATATATCCATCTCTTCACTAGATTCGTTTTCTTTACTTGCTGCTTGTTTGGTGCGCACAGCACGGCTAAAATTAAAAATCGTAATAAATTAATTTTACAGCACATGGGTCTTTAAGCACACAAACTCTGCAATGGAAAAAAACTTCCAGCTAGCCTTTTAAACAGTGGTTCTTAATTTGCTTCCTGTAAAACTTATACTGTAAGTGCCCACCTACTTTTATCTGTAACCAGAGGGTAGAGATTCTATTAGGCTGAGTGATTTTGCAACCAAAATTACTCCAGGATAAAATATCAGGAGTACAAGATATTTATGAGGACAGACCATTAATACGTTTAGGACTACTTATCTTGAGCTTAAATTGGATATATTTTTCTTCCCAACACCTTAAGTCAAATTGCAGGCCAAGGGGTGGTTTTTTTTTCATATCAATAACCCTTACGAAATGATAGCTGTAGCTCAGTTATATTGTTGGGTTTCATGGTTCTCAGGTACATTGGTTTTGTGATAAAATGAAAGACAAAAGCACCATCTCTCTCATGGGAGAACACTTTTCACAAAGCAATCACTCCATATCTGATCTTTCAATACTTGTCCTCAAGGGAAACCTGCACAACACCTTCAAAAGGTATGCTTAGGAACTTTGCTAGACACCAAAAAACATGGACTTAATCACTGGTTTTGTGGCTTATTACAACATTTTGTAATATACACCTCTACCCCGATATAACGCGATCCGATATAACACAAATTTGGATATAACACGGTAAAGCAGTGCGCGTGCGTGCTCCAGCGGATCAAAGCAAGTTCGATATAACATGGTTTCACCTATAATGCAGTAAGATATTTTGGCTTCCGAGGACAGCGTTATATTGGGGTAGAGGTGTACTACGTGGTCTGCTACCCTTAATTGCCCACTTCAAACCCTTTATGCATAACACTAACCCCCAATTGCCCACATCATTTCGAGTGGTCACCTCCAAAATGCATGAACCCTTCTGCTTAGCAATCTGATCTTTTCGTTCCTAAGTGAAGTACTTTGCACTTCTCTTTATTGAATTTCATATGAATTCTCCAATTTGTCCAAGTCACTTTGAATGCTAATCCTGTCCTCCAAAGTGCTTGCAACCCATCCCAGTTTGGGGTCATCCACACATGCATGCTCTCCACTCCATTATCCAAGTCATTTTTGAAAATACTGAATAGCATCAGACCTAGGACTCAGCCCTGCAGGTCCTCACTAGATACATCCTCCCAGTTTGACAGTGAACCATAACTACTCTTTGAGTATGGTCATTCACCCACCTTAAGTAATTTCATTTCCCTACATTTACTACATTTCCCTAGTTTGCTTATGAGACTGTCATGTGGGACTGTGTCAAAAACCTTACTAAAAATCAAGATATACCATGTTTACTGTTTCTCTCCTATCCAACAGGCCAGTAAGCCTGTCAAAAAGGTTGGCTTGGCATAATTTGTTCCTGACAAATCCATACTGGCTATTCCTCATAACACTATTATTCTCTAGGTGATTATAAACTGATTGTTTAATTATTTATTCCAGTATCTTCCCAGGTATCGAAGTCAAGCTCACTGGTCTATAATTCCATGTATGCTTTCTTCCCCTTTTTAAAGATGGGCATTATGTTCGCTGCCTGCTAAACCCAGGGTTGTGAGTTCAATCCTTGAGGGGGCCATTTAGGGATCTGGGGAAAAACAAAAACCAAAAAAAAAAACCCCGTCAGGGACAGTACTTGGTTCTGCTAGTGAAGGCAGGGGACTGGACTCAATGACCTTTCAAGGTCCCTTCCAGTTCTATATCTCCATATATTTATTTATTTATATATTAACCTTTTTAGTGAAGATTGAAGCAAAACAGCCATTCTTGATGTAAGCCTTCTTGATGTCATCAGTTATTAGATCTCCTTCCCTGGTGAGTAGAGGACCTACACTTTCCTTAGTGTCTCTTGCTCCCAATGTATTTAAAGAACTTGTTCTTACTTCCTTTTATGTCCCATGCTCAAGCCTTTCTGATTTTGCCCCTACAATCTTGTGCTATTCTTTTGTACTCCTCTTTGGCAATTCATCTGTTTCCACTTTTTGTAGGATTCTTTTCTGATTTTCAGGTAATTATAGAGCTATTTATGTAGCCATATTGGCCTCTTACTATTCTTCCTATCTTTCCTTCACACTGGGATAGTTTGCAGTTATGCCTTTAACACTTTAACCTGAGAAACTGCGGAGTCTCGTGAACTACTTCATCCCTTAGATTTTCTTCCTATGGGACCTTACATTCCAGTTTGCGCCCCTCCTTCCCCCCCCTTTTTTTTTAAAGGCCATTGTTTTTATTCTGCAGCTCTTCCTTCTTTCTTTCCTTACACTCATGAAATCTATCATTTCATGATCACTTTCACCCAAATTGCCTTCCTTCTTCAAATTCGCTACCAATTCCTCCCTGTTAGTCAGAATCAAGTCTAAAATGGCTGCCCTCCTGGTTATTTCCTCCATTTTCTGGAACAAAAAGTTTCCCCCAATACATCCCAAGAACTTACTAGAAATTTTGCATTTTGCCATACAACTTTTCCAACCAATGTCTGTGTAGTTAAAGATCCGCATTAATGAAAGGTCTTACATTCTGGCTATTTCTGTTATTTGTTCTAGAAATTGCCTTATCCACCCCTCCTTGTACTGATTTGGTGGTCTACAGTAGATTTCACACCGATCTTTGATCCCTTTTAATTTTACCAATCTCACCACCTTCTGGACCTCAGACAAGTGTATACATTCTTGTTGTATGATGCAACGTGCCATCCCTTAAAAACCTCTAAGGAAGGAGATTCCACCACCTCCCTGAGCCACATATGATAATCTTCAGAACTTCAAGAGCTGGGCACACCTGCCAGTGCTCAGGACTGTTAGCCGAGGCTTGGGGCTACCCCGCAGGGCTGAAGTCCCAAGCCCCACCACCTTGCTGCATGGCAGAAGCCCTGCCAGTCTGGTAGGTGAAGAATGGTGTGGGGGGGGGGGGAGGGCATGGTGGGCTCTGCGCACCTCACTTTAACTGTTAAAGAGGCACATGTGGATCATGAGCCATGGTTTGGCCATCCCTGCTCTATACTAATATACCAGTCATTAAACTTATCCCACCTAGTCTCTGTGATGCCAATTAAACAATAATTTAGCTTATGTACGAATATTTCCAGTTCTTCCTCTTTATTCACCATACTCCTGTCATATATATTGACTGAGCTTCAGATACCTACAGTTCTACAGGTAGCTACGGAGAAGTGAGGCAAACCACGTGCCTAAGACCTTCAAGAATAGTAACTCTCTGTAGACTGTAGCACATCTTTTATAAAAAATATTAACCACTGAGATGGTCTCCAAGTGGATAAAGCCTGACCTTTCAATAGGAAGGCTAGATGAAAATTCAGAAGGTTACATTCAGAACTTACCCCTTTTTTTGCTGTGATGGTGGTGTTTTTGGTGGCCTTCCTCGTCTTTTCTGTGGTGTAGACTGTGTTGATTCAACTGCACTAGTTTCAGATGGTTCTACTCTGTTTTGAGGGAGACCCAAATTGCAAAATATCAAATTATAGTTAATATCGAAGGTGTGTGTTTTTTTGTTTTGTTTGTTTTTTAAGAATGCACTTATAAGAAAAGAGACACACCTTTGTTGCGCTCTTCTTGGTGTCCTGTATTGCCTGCCTTTTGGCTTCTGTTCCACGTTTTCACTTTGCCCTTCCTCCTCCTCCTCCTCCTCCTCTTCCTCCACTACTGATGATACAGGCACTGCTTTTTTTCTGCCCCTTTTAGATGTCTTTGCTGCTGGTTCTTCCTTTGGTGTACCACCACTAGCTGCTTTAGGAGGTCGTCCTCTTCTTCCCTTCTTTGGTGGACTATTTTGTTCATCCTCACTTTCTAATACATCTTCCTTTAGCCTCTTTTCCTCTGGCCACTGTGGTTCATCAGATTCTGAAACAACTGCAGCTCTCTTCCTCCCCCGCTGACTCCCTCTAAGTTTCTGTTCTTGCCCCAATTTACTCAGGTCATCTAATCCCAACTTCTCTTCTGAGTCTGTAATGGTTGCTTTCTTTCTACCCCTGGGCTTCTCCATCTCTGACTGAAAAGACAGATTAGGTTACTTTTTTTAATGAAACATTTTAATGATCTTATTTGACCAAAGTGATTTTCAATCCATGAAGAAGAGTAATTTATGGCAATTTTTCATCCTCAACAAATAAAGCCTTAAAGTTAAGGTATTAGAGTAAGATCTTGCACCACACTTCAAATACCTTTGCAAGGGTATATAAATAAATAAATAAACAAAGAAACACACACACACGTTGACAAGATGACAGAAAATATTCTAAAGATGCTGGCTATTAAGGCCTACCAACATGTGGGGCCTTGCTCACTTGGATTCTCAGCTGTGAAAATATGCAAGTAACTGGGTAATTAAGCCATTGCAAAAATACCCATAATCCTATTCTTTAATGGTGGTAAAGGACCAAGATATAGTATCTTGTCTGGTTTTGTATAGGAGGAACTTGCAGAAAATAGGTTACTTAAAATAATATGTAAATTATGTTCTCCAAATACAGTATTCCCAGTTTCATACTTTTGGTGTTGGGCTCAGTATAGCTGAAAAATTATAACACTTGATCTCCCTGCCTATACACAAGACTATATTATATTTAGACCCACACACACACACAAAAGGGAGAGCATTCCAAAAGGAAATTTACATCATTACATCATTTTACACCAATAATACATTTAGTAAAGCAACATCATTATATTGCAATCCAAATATAATGCTTAAATGCATACTGACATCTGCTCTGTCCCCATTTGGTTGAAAGCAGATATGTTCACCAGTATCCCATTCAAATACAGATTGGACATTTCTCCTTTCAAACTACCCTGTGAAGACTTAAATTAGTAACCAGAGTTTATGCAGAGAAGTCTCTGCTCCGGTACCCCATCTTTGCTCAAGAAAAAGGTGGAAAGCCCAGTCAGTGAGAAAAAGTTGTGAGAAAGAACAGGGAGGCCTACAGGACGAGATATTAACTAGAAGAAAATGACCTGGTTACTGTTTTGTTTTTTTTAAAGTTACTAGCCTTTGTTTAATATGGGAATGTGAGCCAGAAAGGCCGCAGAAGCTGCCTGGGACCTAGTTGAATGACCTAATGCTCTAGCTGGAGGCATCACATTAGCATAAGTGAATACAACTGGAAATCCAAGGTGAGAGCCTTTGAGTGGATAGTGGGCAGCCTTTTATTCCATATGCAAACACAATGAACAATTATGTCAAAGACCTAAAAAGGCTTGGTACAGTCCAGATAAAAAGATAAAGCTCTTCTAACATCTAGATTATGAAGCCTCTCCTCACCTTATGGCCATGAGGCTTTGAGAAAAAGGTCAGCAAGAAGATTGCTTGGTTAAATGAAACTGGAAACCACCTTAGCAAGAAACCTTGGGTGAGGATGAAGATTCTCTGTGAAGAAAACTGTATCTGATACTAAATGTCCTCAGTTCCCCCACTCTGGTGGCTTTTGTATTAGCCTAAAATGCAATCTTTATAGAAAGGTTCAAAAGAGAGCAGGTCACTACAGGTGCAAAAGGAGGACCCACTGGCTTTACTAAGACTAGGTTAAAGCTCCGTGGGGGAACAGGATGCTGCACCTGTGGAAAAAGTCTGTCCAAGCCTTTCAGAAATTTAATGGACATCAGATTTGGAAAAAAAAAAAAGTGAGTGGTTATCAATAGGCAGGAGGAAGGCTGAGACAACTGTGAGGTGCACTTGCTAACCCTTGATGCTTTAGAGACAGAAGATAGTCCAAAACATGCTGAATAAAAGCAAGGCCTGGGAAAACTGTTTTCACTCTGAACCAGCTGGAGAACCTCTTTCATTTAGCTAAGTAAATACTACTATTTAGAAGCACTTCCAGGACCACTCTGTAGATGTTAGCCATGAAGCTTCCAGACTGTCAGATGAAGGGTCTGTAGACTGGATTGAAGGAGGCAGCTGTGATTAGGCAAAATCAACTCTGTGTGTAGCAGGAGTGACAATTGGGGGTGGGGGTTGATTGACAAGTCTAACAACTACAAGAACCAGTACTGATGGGGGCATACTGTGGCGATCAGGGCCGGCGCTTCCATTAGGCGACCCTAGGCAGCTGCCTAGGGCGCCAGGATTCGGGGGGGCGGCATTTTGTGCGCTCTCCACGGGGCTCACGGAAGCTTCTGGTTTCGCTCCGGTTGCGCCGCCAAAGAAGGACCTTCTGCCGACGTGCTGCGGAAAACAGCGGCAGGCAATTGAGCAGCTCAATGACTGCCGCTGTCGCCTGCAGCATTTCGGCAGAGGGTCCTTCTTCAGCAGTGCGATGGGAGTGGAACCAGAAGCTCCCGTGCGCCCCGTGGGGAGCGCACAAAATGCCGCCCCCCGAATTCTGCCTATGGTGTCAATGAGTAAAAGATTAGCCTTGCCCTGTTTGATTTTGCACAGAACTCTGGGCAGGCGAGGGATGGGAGGAAAAGGTTACAGAAGACTGTCTAACCACACCAGTAGAAAAGTCTGTTAGTAAACCAGGGCTGGGGCCCACTTGAGAGCAAAACAGTGGCACTTTCAGTTGTGTTTTACTGCAAATAGATCCACTTGGGGAGTTCCCCAGAACTAGAAAACAGAGATGCTATATCCAGACAAAGGGACCACTCATGGTGATTGATACACAATTTGCTTAGGTCAGGGGTCCCCAATGCGGTGCCCGCGGGCGCATCTAAATGTGCCTGCGTCCTGGCCAGCGGTCGAGCATCCGCCGAAATGCTGCTGAAATCCGGCAGCATTTTGGCGGTGATGCCTCTCGATGACGAAAAGGTTGGGGGATCACTGGCTTAGGTGGTCTGCCAGGGTTTTCTGGATCCCTGGAAGGAGAGCTGCTTTCAGAAGTATAGAGTTAGCAATGCAGAAGTCCCAAAGTAGAATCGCTTCCTGACAGCTGTGAAAATTGGGCTTCTCCTTGTTTACATGAAACACAGCCATTGTATTGTCAGTCAGAACCAACAAGCCCCTTCCCCTTGATGTGTGGAAGAAACGCCATGAAAGCTAACGGGGTAGCTCTCAATTCCCTGACATTTATATGTAGCCTTAGATCTTGGGAGACCAGAGACCTTGTAGCTGTATGAGACCCAAGTGAGCCCCCCAACCTAAGTCTGAGGCCCCCCATGACTAAAGTGAGAGATTGTTGAGGCAGGGCAAAGGGAACTCCCTTACAAAACTTTGGCAGGATCTGTCCACCAATCTAGGAAGGATAAGATTTGATTCAGAATCCAAATTGTCAGGGCCATATGGTGCTTCCTTGGTGAATACACCTCAGCAGCCCTCTCACTCTCTAAAATGTAGATATTGAACTAAGTAAGTACACACTATCATGTGCCTTAGCAGCCTCAAACAGCTTCTTATTGTGATGAGGGAATAGGTCTAAGTCTAAAACAATGCCTTGCCATCATGTGAAATCTTGCCAGTGGAAGGAAGACCTTGGCCCTCATGGACTCCAGGACTGCTCCAACAAATTCTATTTTCTGTACTGGAGACAGGACAGACATCTATGTTTATCAGCAAGCCCAACACATTAAATGTAGACTGGATAACTTCTACGCTGGACAACACCTGCAACCTAGAACAGCCTCTTATTAGCCAGTCATCCAGGTAAGGGAAGACATGGACTTCTGAGCTCCACAGTTATGCTGCTACCACTGTCATGCACTGTGAATACCGGGGCAACAGACTGCAAATGAAAAAAGGGCAGGACTGTGAAGCTTAGAAACTTTCTGTGCCTCTGATAAATTGCCACAGGGAAATAAGTGTCCTTTATATCAAGGACAGCATTCCAGTCCTCAGCTCCAAGGAAGGAGTAATGGAAGCTAGAGTGACCATCCGTAATTTTCATTGCATTAGGAACTCATTTAATGCTTTCAGATCTAAAATAGGCCTGACATACCCCCTTTGCTTTCAGGATCCTGAAGTATCATGAGTAAAACCCCTTTACCCTGAGCAGTGGAGAGACCACTTCTATAGTTCCTACAAGTAGTAGTAATTGAATGTCTCACAACAACACGGCTTCCAAGAAGAAGGAGTGCTAGGCAGAGACGGGCTCCACCTCACGAAGAGAGGGAAGAGCATCTTTGCAAGCAGGCTCGTTAACCTAGTGAGGAGGGCTTTAAACTAGGTTCACGGGGGGAAGAGACCAAAGCCCCGAGGTAAGTGGGGAAGTGGGATATCGGGAGAAAGCACAAGTAGGGGAGGGCTCCTGCCCCATACTGGGACACCAGGACGATCAGTGAGTTATCTTACATGCCTATACACGAATGCAAGAAGCCTGGGGAACAAGCAGGGAGAACTAGAAGTCCTGGCACAGTCAAGGAATTATGATGTAATTGGAATAACAGAGACTTGGTGGGATAACTCACATGATTGGAGTACTGTCATGGATGGATATAAACTGTTCAGGAAGGACAGGCAGGGCAGAAAAGGTGGGGGAGTTGCATTGTATGTAAGAGAGCAGTATGACTGCTCAGAGCTCCAGTATGAAACTGCAGAAAAACCTGAGTGTCTCTGGATTAAATTTAGAAGTATGAACAACAAGGGTAATGTTGTGGTGGGAGACTGCTACAGATCACCAGACCAGGGGGATGAGGCTTTCTTCCAGCAACTAACAGAAGTTGCTAGATCACAGGCCCTGGTTCTCATGGGTGACTTTAATCACCCCGATATCTGCTGGGAGAGCAATACAGCAGTGCACAGACAATCCAGAAAGTGTAGGGGACAATTTCCTGGTGCAAGTGCTGGAGGAACCAACTAGGGAAAAAGCTCTTCTTGACCTGCTGCTCACAAACAGGGAAGAAATAGTAGAGGAAGCAATAGTGGATGGGAACCTGGGAGGCAGTGACCATGAGAGGGTCGAGTTCAGGATCCTGACACAAGGAAGAAAGGAAAGCAGTAGAACAGAGACCCTGGACTTCAGAAAAGCAGACTTCGACTCCCTCAGAGAACTGATGGGCAAGGTCCCCTGGGAGAATAACATGACGGGGAAAGGAGTCGAGGAAAGCTGGCTGTATTTTAAAGAATCCTTATTGAGGTTGCAGGAACAAACCATCCCGATGTGTAGGAAGAAAAGTAAATATGGCAGGCGACCAGCTTGGCTTAACAGTGAAATCCTTGCTCGTCTTAAACACAAAAAAACAGCTTACAAGAAGTGGAAGATTGGACAAATAACCAGGGAGGAGTATAAAAGTATTGCTCAGGCACGCAGGAGTGAAATTAGGAAGGCCAAATCACACTTGGAGTTGCAGCTCGCCAGAGATGTTAGGAGTAACAAGAAGGGTTTCTTCAGGTATGTTAGCAACAAGTCAAGGAAAGTGTGGGCCCCTTGCTGAATGAGGGAGGGAACCTAGTGACAGAGGATGAGGAGAAAGCTAGTGTACTCAATGCTTTTTTTGCCTCTGTCTTCACAGACAAGGTCAGCTCCCAGACAGCTGCACTCTGCAGCACGGTATGGGGAGGAGGTGACCAGCTCTCTGTGGAGAAAGTAGTAGTTCAGGACTATTTAGAAAAGCTGGACGAGCACAAGTCCATGGGGCCGGATGCACTGCATCCGAGGGTGCTAAAGGAGTTGGCCGATGAGATTGCAGAGCCATTGGCCATTATCTTTGAAAAACCATGGCGATCGGGGGAGGTCCCAGATGACTGGAAAAAAGCTAATGTAGTGCCGCCCATCTTTAAAAAAGGGAAGAAGGAAGATCCAGGGAACTACAGGCCAGTCAGTCTCACCTCAGTCCCTGGAAAAATCATGGAACAGGTCCTCAAGGAATCAATCCTGAACCACTTAAAGGAGGGGAAAGTGATCAGGAACAGTCAGCATGGATTCACCAAGGGCAAGTCATGCCTGACTAACCTAATTGCCTTCTATGATGAGATAACCGGCTCTGTGGATGAGGGGAACGCAGTGGATGTGCTACTTCTTGACTTTAGCAAAGCTTTTGATACAGTCTCCCACAGTATTCTTGCCAGAAAGTTAAAGAAGTATGGGATGGATGAATGGATGGTAAGGTGGATAGAAAACTGGCTAGATGGGCTCAACGGGTAGTGATCAATGGTTCCATGTCTAGTTGGCAGCCGGTATCAAGTGGAGTGCCCCCAGGGTCGGTGCTGGGGCCGGTTTTGTTCAATATCTTCATTAACGATCTGGAGGATGGTGTGGACTGCACCCTTAGCAAGTTTGCAGATGACACTAAACTGGGAGGAGTGGTTGATACGCTGGAGGGTAGGGATAGGATACAGAGGGACCTAGACAAATTAGAGGATTGGGCCAAAAGAAATCTGATGAGGTTCAACAAGGACAAGTGCAGAGTCCTGCACTTAGGACGGAAGAATCCCATGCACTGCTACAGATTAGGGACTGAATGGCTGGGCAGCAGTTCTGCAGAAAAGGACCTAGGGGTTACGGTGGACAAAAAGCTGAATATGAATCAACAGTGTGCCCTTGTTGCCAAGAAGGCTAATGGCATTTTGGGTTGTATAAGTAGGGGCATTTCCAGCAGATCGAGGGACATGATCATTCCCCTCTACTCAGCACTGGTGAGGCCTCATTTGGAGTACTGTGTCCAGTTTTGGGCCCCACACTACAAGAAGGATGTGGAAAACTTGGAGAGAGTCCAGCGGAGGGCAACGAAAACGATTAGGGGGCTGGAGCACATGACTTATGAGGAGAGGCTGAGGGAACTGAGATTGTTTAGCCTGCAGAAGAGAAGAATGAGGGGGGATTTGATAGCTGCTTTCAACTACCTGAAAGGGGGTTCCAAAGAGGATGGATCTAGACTGTTCTCAGTGGTAGAAGATGACAGAACAAGGAGTAATGGTCTCAAGTTGCAGAGGGGGAGGTTTAGGTTGGACATTAGGAAAAACTTTTTCACTAGTAGGGTGGTGAAGAACTGGAATGGGTTACACCCAGGGAGGTGGTGGAATCTCATTCCTTAGAGGTTTTTAAGGTCAGGCTTGACAAAGCCCTGGCTGGGATGATTTAGTTGGGTTTGGTCCCGCTTTGAGCAGGGGGTTGGACTAGATGACCTCCTGAGGTCCCTTCCAACCCTGAGATTCTATGATGGGATTATGTCTGTTCAGATGGCATACGGAATTAGTTCTAGCTCTGACATTGTGAGATAAAGACTCAAACTGGGTTAGAATTCAAGGTAAACGGGAAAGGCAAGATGGTTACCAGAACGACACAATCTCAAGGTCCATTATCTTGAGAGTTACCACAAGGCTTAAAAACCACTATACTCATCTGGAAATGGAAATTCCCTTTTTTTTCAGTAGCATGGTGCATTAGTTTATTTTCCTGGTGGTTCACAAATACTATAACATAAAATGGTTACTAGTGCCTCAGACCAGGCAAAATATAGGCTATTTACCTGACAGAAGCTTTCAGCATTCCAAGCAACCTGGGGCAATCCACCCCAGCAGAAGAACAGCAGGAGATGCGGGTGAGATAAAAGTAGTGGAGGGTAGGGGGGGAGCACAAGGTGACAGTGGAACAGAAGAGGTAGTGACAAAAAATAATATCTCTTGGATGTACTGCTTTCAGAGAAGTGAATTACAGTAAATGTGGTGTTATTTGGATTATGTTTTAATTTTATATTTTACTACAATGACTGACAAACTGTCAGATATTGTTAAAAAACTAACTGAGGTAGAAGAATTCTTCATGGTGGAAACGCAGAGAATTATTTTTACTGTCACTGTGAAAATTTTACTGAGCTATTTGAACTATTTTATAAACAAAAGAAAAACAGTATAATTAGTATAAAAACTGTATAATCATTACTAATGGTAATGATTTTTTCCTGCATTAATTTTCTGTGCTATATGAAAGTAAGCCATCTTTAAACTGTGGTTAAATCAGAAAAGTGAAAGCAAATATATCGAGGTTCCATTTTTATCTTGTTTCTGATCTCTATATCCAACATGCTCAGTTCATAAATATGAAAGATGTTTTCAGATCTATTAGAAGACGTTAATACCACTGACCATAAGAATGTGTGTCACCTGCAGGATTTAGTACAGACAGGCTAATCTCCATCTCAGTTCTCAGAGAGCTTTGATAAATGACTGATCATCTATCCCCAAAAGCTCTCACAAATGGGGTCCCCTTTAGGGTAATAATGCCATTCCTACAGTAGAATGTGTATCCCAGCCTAATGGCAACACTACTCTACTGTATCCTGCATTTGGCAGTGATATCACAGAGAAGTTTCATTTATATGTTGAACAACAGGCAAAAGTCTTTATTCTGGACAAACACATCAAATCCCTTGGTGATAACACGTGTTCATCACCACTGACTGACTTCCATCTTCTAGATATGATTGGAATCACTGAAAGAAAGCAATGTTTTAGTTTCCCAAGCAACAGTTAATCATATTGAAAGCTGGTGAGAGATCCAGCATGACTAAAATGGCCAACTGACTTTGATCTACAAAATCAGTGGAAGATCGTGACTCAGGCTTGAGCAGCGTCCACACCAAAGTTGGACCAGAATGCAAACTTATGTACGCTGTATGTCGATGTTCAAGTGCACATGTAATTTAATAGCCACTGCTTTCTCCCTCACTTCTATAGTAAAAGGGGTGTTCTGAAACTTGGTGGTAGTTGACAAGCACCCTATCATCAAGGTATAATTATCTGCGGAGACAGCAGACGTACATGTTTTAGCTGGCAATCTCTCCACAAAACGCAAAGTTCTGAGAATGCATGTCAATGAAAACCACAGCTATCTAACTTTTCCTTAATCAACTTAGATAGCAACAGGCATTCTCAGAGACCCAACCAAAGACAAAGAATGGATGGCAGTCAATAAGGAGCACCCAGCTTTTGCACAAAATGCTCTGGGACACAAGCCTGAAATCCAGTTCTCTCCCCAACAAAGCAAGCTGAAAAATCAGTGATCAATTAAGAAAGCAAGGCAGTCTGGAGTAATCAGATTTCATACCACATGAAAGTGTTCAGGCAGATGACTACTTGTGCTGTGTAAGGATGAGACCAAATAATATTTCTTGGCCTCAGTCATACCTCTTCTGTGCAGCAGTACAAATTATCTATACAAAAGATAATCTGACTCTCGGTGGCTCTTCAGCCAGCTCTTCTCCATTCGCAAGGCTTAGCTGTTATAACTTCCAAAATTCTGTGTTAAGTTATGGTGCCCTTTGGGCACCTGAGACAGCCAGGACACAGCAGGTACTGGAGAGTCCTATCAACTCAGTCAGTTGATAGAAGCTGTTAGCTGGAAAGGGAGGCCTGATTTGCCTCATCACCAGTGAAGAGACAACCAAAATATACAATAATAAAACATTAAGACTGTAATAAAAATCAATACCAGGAACATGGATATGAAATATCCCGCTTATTTTTTTTTTTTTTTTAAATTCAGACAAGGGATGCATTTTCAAACTTCTCAGTAGGGTTTACCCAGTATCTCTGCCACCCAAAGCCAAGTCAAACATATGGTCAACCTTACGGGAGTTCTCCTTGATCTGCAAGGTAATCAAGCTTAATCTTCCATAGCTGGACTTGTGCAGTGCTAACAATAGCTAGGGTCACCTTTAAGCACAAATTAGAGCAAGCAACTGCTAGGGATGCTGAGCAAATCTGCAATTCACATACCTTCCCAATTTCTTTCCAGCACGTTCTGAGCACAAGGCATATCATGTACTAATTCTCACTAGTCTAGCTCCTCTAAAGCCTTCAGTCCCAACTCATTGGTAATCTGCAAATCTTACTGCTAGCCTTTATGGTTTGGTTAGTAACAGAAAGCAAAGACAACTCACACACACACAAAAGAAACAACTACATTAAGTAAGGAGGTGCTTTAAAAACAAACAAACGAAAAAAAACAGTTCTATTGCACATCATAACCACATTGACCATCATGGACATTAGCTCAACTCCATGTAAAAATGGGAGTTTACAAAACTACATTAGTTAATGCTTGTTATAAGGACTGTATACGATTATTTGTTCAATGTTTAGTTAATTAACTTTAAATTTAATTGAAATAGCTCAATACATCTAAGCAGCTCATGCTTACAAGATCAGAGTCATCCCTCTTGTCAGTTTTCTTTCCTGGTAAAGGTGAAGCCATTGTGAAATCTTCATTTTCACTGTGGTCCATCTCAGTACTGTCAAGCCTATCAACGCAGACGTTTATGATTACTTAATATCAGGAATGCAGTAACAATTTTAATGTTATTACTTGGATCTAAACTGTGAAATTGGCAGCAGCTTTGTCTACATAATAAATCTAAAAAACAAACAAGAACAAACTGAGCATACCTTTAGATATTTTTCAGATCACCTGTCACTAGCAATAGCATTAACAGGTGACTTATATAACATTTTTTATGGCTTTTCCTCAGCATTTTTGCAATTACTGAAGAAATCTGTTTTAATAAGAGTCAATCACCTAGGTCATCCTCTGTCTTTGATTCAGCAGCGAAGACATAATGCTCAGTTTATGACATCCCAATCAGGCTGATGTCAAATAAATTCAATACTTCTGTGACACGTCGCAGAAAAGATTAAGCATCGTGCAGGATAAATGACCCAAATCCAACCTTTAGGGACATATTGGTAGATAATGTTTGTGTTTTTACATACATATTGTTGAGGTTAACAATGTAACCAAACGGTTCCTGCCTGTGCTGTATTCTGTTAATTAAAAGATCAACTTTTTTCCCTACGTTTTCCTCATGTTAAATTCCTCTAAAACCACACATAAAAATTCAAATTCTGGAATAAGAATTTAGCTTAATAGCTGCATAATACATTAATCAACAAGACTAGAATTCAGAAGACGATTGAGCCCTAAGCCAGAAAAGGTTTGGCAAAGTCATTCAACTTCAGTTATTGGAGCTGACACATGGCAGTACGTCACATCATAGCACATCATAGCCAAAACAAAGATGTTGATGGCAAACTGGGGGGCACTGAAACAGTGATGAGAATTTTTAAAAATAATTTCAAGATTTAAAATTTTTAATCCTGCACCATCTAAATGATGGAATAGATAATTCATTTAGCTTCACAGATGATAAACATAATGAACTTGTTAAACAATTCAATAGTAAAATAGGACAGTTCATATATCATATTATTGTGCAAAGTGAAAGAGTGAGAGACCTAGAGACAGTATTTTTACAATTACTGTGTTTGGATACTTGTTACCTGACAGTAACTTTAAAGCTGTTTTACATAGATTCTCAAGTAAGTCTGTTAAGATTGTTCCCCAGTTAAGGTGGCAATTATTTTATTATTTACATATCAGATATTGGGGCAGATTGGCTAAATCATAGGACAGGATTCTGTACCTCTTTCAAAGTCCAAGCAAAACACATGTATACAGTCCTTTTTGCAAAAATACAAGTGATATAGTGTGTATATAACTACACGCCCACGCTTTTTTTTTTTTTTTTAAACTGTGTGTGTATGTACACTATGGCCTAGTTGACAGAGCACCAGAATGGGAGCAGGAGACTTGGGTTCTATTCTCAGCTTTGCCACTGGTCTGCTGGGTGATCTTAGGCAAGTCACTTCACTGCTCTGTGACTATTTCATAATGATACTTACCTTCTTTGTAAAGCACTTTTGGATTTACTAAAGTAAAGCACTATATAAGAGCTAAGTATTATTATAGTATATGGAGGACCATTTTGTTTCATCTACCTTGGGGCTGGAATGAGGCAGGCATTTTAAGACTGAAAACATTGCACAATTACTTAGGGAGAAGTAGTGAATACTATCTTATCTAATAGAGCAAATGGATAATTTAGCTATGTGGAATATAGTTATTCCTACTCCTAGAAAAAAGTGTCAATGAGATCTTTAATGGACAGGGGTGATCAAGAGCTCAGTTTTATATTTCATCTCAAAGACTATATATATATATACTGTGTTGCAATGTCCTGCCATCATGCTGGTAGATTGGTTCAGTACTGATCGCAAAGAGGAGTGATACCTATTGAGTCATTATCATCCTTTTGTGCAGTATTTTGTTTTTTCCTTGGGGGTCTCTATTCAAGTACTGACCAAGCTTGGTCCTGTTCAACTTGTAAGATCTGATGAGATTACAGCCCAGGCTATACATTTTGTAGCATTGCAACAATGAGAAGACTGCTCAACAATCTGAATCTAGCTATATTATTAGCCTAACAGACTGAGTTTACTCACTGGAGCAGGGAAGAAACTGGCCTCCAGTCTGTCTTCAGTGAATAACTATTTCCATATACTACTTGTATTCTTTCTTAATTATTGTTCAACATGGTGCTTCCAGCAGGTGCTCCAATGTATGCAATCAATCGCCTTCATCAACCACTCACAAATTCTTTAGTTACAAACCACTGGTCACATTAAAACTAGTATTACAAATTAAAAGGTGATATATTGTCAGGTGTCCAGAGGCAACCTAATTCACAACCACAGGATATTCTACCAAAAATCTTAGATCATGAGAGAACTCATGCTTTCTTAAAATCTCAGACTCAATGGGAGATGATGATGATGAAGAAGCTGGAATTACTGTTTACTACATATTTAGTTTGCTTTCACGTAATGTGTTTGGACTGGTTTTTAAAAAACTTAACTATTTTTATTGTGGCAGTGAGCCAAATTCTGGTTTTAGTTATACTAGTGTGCTGGTTATTCTGGATGTACACCAACAGAAGATAATAGAATTCAGTCTATCACTTTTAACCAATATTACAGAAACCCTTGCAGCTTAAAAATACTTGAGCATCAAAGCTGCACTGCTGTATACCCACCTCCCTTTGATCCTTCCTGGAGAGCTTGGATTTGAACTGCTGCTGGCATTGCTTACAGTTTCCATTCGTGAAGATTTGGATTGAGACTGCTTGCCTGCTGCCGAAAGAGGCTTATTAACTGCTCCAAGAACATTGGCTGCTTTGGGCTGAAATAAAAAAAAAAAAGTTTTTTTTTATTTTAATATATAGATATTTAGTATGTTACATACCTAGTCTGAAATAACATGTACTAAGCTTAAAATATTTGCATGCAACCTGCACACATTCTACAATCACCAGTGCCTTTTTTTTTATTAGAACACAATTTACTTAAAAAGCAAAAATAAAAAGACATAAAAGTTACAACTGAAGCCAAATGGAAGGTGGCAGAGACTACAATTTCCATGAGGAAAAAATAGGTTCAGAAGCAAAACATTTGGGATGAAGTCCTGACCCCATTAAAATCGATGGGATTTTTGCTACGGACTTCAATGAGATTAAGATTTCACCTGAGGAGCCAAAATTTCCAAACATGGTTGGATCTTAGGTTAGCACTTCAATAAAGAGTGGTCTGATTTTCAGAGGGGCAGAGTACCGTCAGCTCCCACTGACTTTAATGTAAGTTTAAGTGTTAAGTCACTCTCAGTATTAAGCCACATACCTAGATGCCTAACTAGAGAGACAAATTTGAAAAGCTGCTAGAGATAATACATATAAAAGAACATAACTATTCTTACTCTCTTATGGATGACAGTATAATCCATTATTTACTTTTTCATTACAGGACTGTTTAATATTAAACCACTCCCTGACTCTAGCTGACTACACTGAATGATGAAGCTGTATAACATGCAAGCTTTACCAAAGACAGTCAGAATCAGTGATTCTGTAGATAGAATGTGTGTCTTATGGAGGTGCTCATTGTGCCTCCAAAGTTAAGGTTGAACTCACTTTTACACTTACAGAAGGGATTCACTCTGTTGTGTATGAACATAAAATATCCTTCCCACAACTGAGTTATTCTCTGTATATAGTATTAATTTTTCTCAGAATGTACAAGTAAATCTGTTACTTTATTTAACATCAATCAACAAATAGGTCCTTTAAGAAATTTAGCACCACTTCAGACCCTCTTTTGTCCTGAATGATCCTAGTAATGAGAAAAACTCTTCAAACTTCTCAGAGTTAAAACTCATTTAAATCTAGTGTATAGGCTACTTTTGAAGACACATGGTTATAATTAAGCTAAATTAACAACAATTGTTGTATCTAAGATTTGATTATAGGCAGGGCAATGCAGACAGCTCAGATCATTCTTAATTTAGTTCAGACATTAGAGATAACACAATTAAACATTGTCATTCATCTGCACCCAATTTGCACGCAACAGTTCTATCTATTGTAATAAGAGAGACGGGACTGCTGTCAGAAGTTTTTACTGGTTGGTTACTTGGCCCCAACTGTCGCTTCTATGATCACTTGCTAGTTTGGGCATTGGTGTCTTGATTCCATTGTGCAAGATGCAGCACTGCCTGGGGAACTCAGGCAGAAACACAAAGGCAGACCTTAGAGCAAGGGAGCCTTACAGGGGCTGGACTGGGCTCCAATCCAAAACTGGACTATAGATTCCTACATTATAGAATCATAGAAATGTAGGGCTGGTAGGGACCTTGAGAGGTCATCTAGTTCAACCCCCTGCACTCACACAGGACCAAATATACCTAAGACCATTCCTCAGGGGTGAAAGTAAGCCTCTCCCAGCCAGATCTTCTGTGGTGCCCAACCCGCGTCGCCAGGGGTTCCGGCTATGATTTAAAATCACTGGGCCCCAGGGCAGCTGCTCCTTTTCCCCTCCCCCCACTGGGGACAGTGTGCTGCCCCGTACTGACGGCCACTTCTTACCGGTATGCCAGACCGGCCCATTTTCAGTTCTACCATTCCTGACCATTGTATAAAGGTCAGAAGGGATGACTGTGATCATCTACTCTGACCTCCTGCATAACACAGGACATAAAATGTCCCTGAATTAATTCTTGTTTGGACTAGGGCATATCTTTTAGAAAAAAAATCCCATCTTGATTTAAAAATTCCAATGATGGAGACTCCACTACAACCCTTTGTAAATTATTCCAACGGCTAATTACCATCACTTAAAAATGTACACCTTTTTCCAATGGGAATTTGACTAGCTTCAATGTTCTGCCACTGGATCTTGTTATACCTTGCCTGCTAGAATGAAAAGCCCATTATCAAACTTTTGTTTCCCATGTAGATATTTCTAGATTGTGATCAAATTATCCTTAAACCTTCTCTTTGTTAAACTACACTGAGATTCCAAAGTCCATCACTATAAAACATGTTTTCTAATCCTTTAGTCATACTCTGAACCCTCACCAATTTATCAACATCCTTCTGGTGGAGACCAGAAATGGATACAGTATTCCAGCTGCACCAATACCAAATACAGAAGTAATATAACCTCCTTACTCCAACTTGAGATTCCCCTGTATATTTTCTTAACATTGTTGTCCTTATTTCTAGTTCATATTTCATACAGTATTAGTCTACTATAAATTTTTTTAGAAATACAATATTATTTAAAAAAATCCGAACACATTTTACAAGTTTGCTGAACTTTGTATTATCAGGAGACAACCACCTTATTGTTACATGTTTTCTCCCCCCTCTCTCTCTCCCCAGCTTCTGTCCCTGTTTTGTGGGATTTGTTTTTGTTTTTTAAAGAGTTTAAGTCCTTTGGGGCAGGGGCCATGCCTCCTTTTGTGCCTGTGCAATGGTTAGCCTATTGGGAGAGTTTAGTTGAAAAAAAAAACAAAAACAGATAGGTAATAATAAAAAAACCCCGCACCTTTCCAGGAGTGAAAAAAGATTTCATTTCCGGAGGGAGATAATTTTTGGTGTTACTGAAATTCTGCAAGCAAGGGAATAAAGAAGGAAAGCAAGGTCAATCAATAAACAAATTATAAAAAATACGTTTATGAAGTGGAACAGGCAATTTAAAAAAAAACAGCTGAATTTTTTCATACCATTTGTTTTTTAAATGCTAAATCTGAACATTTAAGATACTACACGTGCATTGACTTGAGACATTATTGGGGTCATAAGTAAAAAGAAACTATGTAAATTACAAGAGCTCTATTGTAATAAAACAGATGAAAACAACCAGTCTATTTAAATCTTTAGTGCAATTTAATTTGAAAAAAAAATCCAACCAAAAACCTAAATGATACCTTGTCAGGCTGCGTGAAATATCGAGCTGGAAGTACTGGGTCTTTAGGGGATTCCAAACTGTATGTTGTACTCTTTGACATAATGATATTCATTGCTACATCACAAACTGTGTAGAGTTTCTGTTAAAAAAAACAACTCATTTTTATTTTGTAAAACAGACTTGTCATCACCCTTCATTTTGACAGTAATAAGTATAAGTTCATTTGAAACTTTTAGCTCTGATGTGCCACTTTACAGGCATACTGGAAAATATTCAAAGTCCAAAGGGTTCCTTTGCTACCTGAATGATCAAACTATCTGGTCAAACGGAGCTGGTTCTTGTGAGGTCTCTACATTAGAAAACTGTACATTTCAAGATTAAAACAGTACAGTTAAATGTAATTTCTGAAAATATTCAGTCTGTCTACACTAATTAGTCTGGCTTGTGTAAACCAGACCAGTGCAGACCAGTACTGTTAAGTGGAATCCACTTAACAGTACTCTGTTGATGCACCCATGCACTGTAGTAACCTGGGTGGATTTTTCATGAGAACAGCAAGAGGTACTTCCTTGATACTAGGGTGTCTCAGCCAAATTCCAAGTTTCCATTTCAAAGCACGAAGCCCTAGAGCTCTTCAGAGAAATGACTGAGGGGAAAAATGCTTAACCTTATTCTCAGAAAGGGCTGAACTATTTCCACTGGAACTTCAAAAAACTTCGTATCAAGCCCATATCAATCATGCGAAATTTATAAGCAACTAAAACAGGAGTTTTTAGCTGGAAGTGTTAGGCAACCTTAACTGTAAGAATCATTACTAACTCAGCCTATAATATGTCTACAATATATTTGGTGCTACTGTAATGCTAATAATAAACACAATAATCTGGGAGATGTATGTAGTTAGTATATAATACATATATTCCCACAAACAAAAACCATGTTATTGTAATAGTTGTGAAGTACAACCTCTGCCCCCAACAAAATTCCTTACAAGTAAAGAAATGTCCTGTTAAGTGAATTATCTTTAACATACCTTATTATCCACACATCACATTAACTACTCTGTGATAGGCTCCACCTCTCCAAATTCCGACAGAAACAATACATACCAAATTCCTGCATCTCTCACTCTAAACACAAAACCTTAATAGTAACCTCACACTTTTCCCATGTACATAACACATCACACACCTAACTAGGGCATGTCTAAGCTACATAAACAGGAATACTAAAGTTTTTGCATTGTAGAAGGGGTGTCAAACTTGTACTTTGGGGAGGATTAAATTCCATTTTCAATTATGGTCCATAGGGTGCATGGGAGACATATTTAGGACTGTATACCCACTCCTCAATCCACAGATGATCTCCCACTGTGTCAATGGGAAATATTTACAAAAACAAGGGTAGATGTTGGCTTTACGTTGTGCCTAATAAATGTGAAGTACAAAGTTTATTTGTTCAGTGACACACACTGACTACATGGGGTTCATTCCTACATCCTTCCTCAATCCATCCATTAAAATGATTAGAATTGTATAGTAATACTAAAATTTAAAATGTCATTATTAGGCAAGAGTGTTAATACCCCAAATGAGATTATGGGGGTGACTGGGAGTCTGCAACTCTCAATCACTGTTTCAGGCTATCTGCAGTAAAAGAAAGACACAATCAGTTTATACTCACTTCATTTGGAAGGTGAGGTGTTGTGTGGGGTGTTTTTGTGCAACCGTGAGAGTTAAAACTTATTTAGGGAGAAAAAAAAAGCTTACATTCTTCAGAATCTGAATATATCACGTGATTTACATAAACACATGAAGCAATTCAAATATCTGACATGTTTGTGTTATTAATGCAAGTTAGAGAAATTTGGTTTGTGCATATTTTTTAAATAAATGTTCAAGAAACTGCTTACTGGTACTACACTGCAATTTTTGAATATTGTTGCAAAGTAGAAAAGCCTCACATTACAGAACTTAACCCTAACTTGCCAGAACTTAAACTTATATACCAGATATTTTATGCATATTTAAAGAAAATGGTTTACTGAAACTAATTTTTAAAAGAAAGATAAAAGGCTCCTGACAATTCCAACTAGCTTCTGAAGAATATAGGCATTTACTGAAGCCAAGTAAAGTAACAGGACACCTAACCTAAAGTAAGTCCAGAGTTTTGATTCTTGTGTACAGAAGATTATTGTGTATTGCCTTCTATATATAATTCTATTGAGAAATATACATATTTTAAATAGGTGTCTAAAAATGTCTCAGTTTCAAGATATTGGAATAAACAAACAACTTTCACTAAAGGTAAAACATACTTCATTCATTTTTGGATCATCTGGTCCTTGAGCATCTTTTGTCTGCTTAATGTTTTCCACCATTTTTCTGATAAACGCATGACTATTATTTTCATTTTTAGACATCAATATTTCCAGTATGAACCACAGGCACCTAAGGGGGAAAATGGTTTTCCTTATTAAGTATAGTAAGAAAAACAGTCAAAGAAACCTTGCAAAGATCTAGTTTAAAAGAATACCGTTTACTTTAACATGAATTCATCCACTGATCAGTTTGGCTTTTGGGAATGAATTCATCTTCAAATTTTCTAAAGATACTGGGAAGGAATAATCAAATGCAAGAACAGGAAAAATGCATTACTGACATTGAACGGTCCCCAAATGCCTGACACCATTGAGTTAAACAGCCAATATGATTTAGGAATATTTATTATTTTTATACCAATTTAAGAAAATAATTACTCTTCATAATTATGTACTGGACAATTTATCATGGTATCTGTAACTTAAAAAGCTATCATGGAATTATCTCAGAAAGTGACAAGTTAGATCTTAGGCCATGTCTACACTTACAAGCTTCCAGCAGCACAGCTGTACCGATACAGCTGTGTCACTGTAAAATCGCTTGTGTAGCAGCGTTATGCCGACAGGAGGCCGTAGCTATGTAGCTCTCCTGCTGACACAGGACTGTGCACTCAAGCATGTATGCCGCAAAATTCATGTGACTCGGGGGGTTGCTTTTTTCCACATCCATAAGCGACAAAAGATTTGCTGGCACACGTGTTAGCATAGACATGGCCTTAGAAATCCTCGGGAAAAAGAATATTAAAGGAAATAGTCTTACTCTTTAATGTCCTTAAGTTGTTCAATATCCTGGACTTTCACATAATCTGGGTCATGTGCCAGAAGGTGGATAGTATATGGAACAACATATTCTGGTAGAAGTGACAATAGTTTTTCTGAAAATATAGAATAGAATTAAAAAAAAGGAACACAGTTGTGTTAGAAATCTGTATATTAGTTCAGGATTTTTTTGTTTGGCCTTTACATAAAATTCAAAAAGCACTATATAAAGTCAGTCAGCATTAATATATAGACTAGTGCTGGTTTGGTGGACATAAAGAACAGTTATTTATCCTATAGTAACTGTGGTTCTTTGAGATATTGTAGTCCGTACGGATCCTACAATAAGTGCACTTGCGCCTCATGCTCACAAGAACTGATTTTTTGACTGTCTACTGAGGACTCACATGTGCCTTTTGCCTCCCTTGTTCTACTGCATGAGGGCATAAAGGGCAGGACAGCTGTGACCCTCCTTAAGTTCTCTCTGAGTTCAAACCCCATGTTACTGAGGACTCTGAAAAGCAGCGACAGAGGGGAAAATTGTAGTATCTACAATAACTACATCTTGAGAAACCAGTTACTGTAAGGTAATTAACTGTTCTTTCTTCTTCAAGTATATCTTGGTGTGGATTCCAGCATAAGTGGCTGGGATGCAGTAACCTCCCTGGACGGTGGGAATGAGGAGTTTCAGTTGTATCAGTCAAATGGTGATTGCATTCTGCTCTCCTAAACAGGTGTCTGACCTGGCTGCCATGTCAAGGGCATAATATTGAACAAAAGTAAGCAGGTTGCTTCATGTACTGCTACCTTGACAGGTCTCAGAAAATACCATGTTTCTGAAGCAGGTTAATGATGCCACCTGAGCCCTGGTGGAATGTGCTTTGATGTTCAGTGGGAGAGGCTTGGCAGCCCAATTGATAGCAGGTGGAAATATAGTGCGTCACGCACTGAGTATCTGAGTTAGCTTGGCCTGATATGGCTACAAAGAGGCAGAGAGAGAACCTGAAAGGCTTGGTCTTGTTAAGGTAATAAAGCAAGGCTCTGGAGACATCCAAACTATGCAGCTTCTTCTCTCCTGGTGTTGAGTGTGGATTGGGATGGAGACTGGTAAGGTGATGGATTGGTTCAGGTAGAATTCTGAGACCATTTTCGGGATGAACTTGGGATGTGGTCATCATCATCACTTTGTTCCTGTGAAAACGTGCTTAAGGTGCCAGCTGCAATGGCTTGGCGTTTGCTGACTCTCCATGCCTAGGTAATGGCCATGACAGAGACATCCTGATAGTTCAGAGGGCATGAAAGAGGAATTTCCTCTTAAGGAATTTCGATACCAGAGGATATGAACTGGAGTGTGACATGCTGATACTGTGGCAAGGTGAACCTTAAGGGAGTTAAATGCTAGCCCAGTTTGTTTCAGAAGTATTATGTAATCCAAGATTTAAGTAGGTCTTTGTGGTGCAAGGTCTCCTCCTTCGCACAAGAATTTCCTGAACTTGTAGGGCACAACCTTTTACAATAGTGCTGTCAGTCAGTCACCATCCAAGCCATCAAGTACAATGACTGCAGGTGCAGCATCTGACTGTGTTTCTGAGATATTATATCTAGGTAAGACAGGTGGAGTATGGGAGGCTGCTTGGATATCTAGAACAAGTCCGACAACCAAAACCACCTGGGCTATATCATCAGTATGGGGCTACCATGATGATCAAGGTCCTGTCATCTGATTTTAGATATTATTCATGGTCTCGGGTGAAATCAGAGGAACTGGCAGTAAAGCATACAGGAGGCCCTGAGACCACAAAAAAGATGAAGGTATCTAGCAGGAAGCCAGGGCTCTCACCTTCTCTAGGGCAGAGATTTGGACACTTGATGTTGTTCACTGTGGCAAACAAGTCTGTGGTGGGAGTTTCTCACTGACAGAATATTGAGTCTAGGATAGAATTTCTGCAGTGACCACTCATGGCTGGTTACCACATTTCTATTCGGGAAATCTACTGTTGACCCCTGACAGGTGTACAGTTAGTGGGATCATGTCCCAGAACTTGAAGGCTTCCTGGCAAAAAAGAGATGATTGAGCATCTCCTTGTTAGTTATGTAGTGCCTTATCAATGTGGTGTTCATCAAGATTTGAACCGTGGAGTTGCACGGAATGGGCAAGATGCTGTATGCTATACAGGCTAATCTGACTACTCTCGGATCCAAGACATCCATGTGTAGTTTCAAATCATCTTGAGACCATGTGCCTTGCATCTGAAGGTGCTTCAAGTAAACATCTCAGTCGGCTCTGCAGCATCCATGAGAAGAGTTACTGTTGGGGAGAGGGACAGAAGGTGTCACCCTTTCCTCAAAGCAAGCTCTCACAGGACTTGAGGTAAGATTATGATCATCCTGTTCATGTGATGTGTGAAGGGGGGAATACATGGACCTCAGCCACAGTTATAAGTGTTGAAGGTAAAATCTGGCAAGTGGTGGGATGTACTTGTATGCTGATTTACGGCTTTAAGAGTCTCAGACACACAAACACAGTCATAATCTTGCCTGTAGGTCATATACTGGTGGACTGAAGAGATTGGAACCTGTCATCTGGCAGTTAGGCTTTTTCGGATCTAGAGATGATCATAGTTCCTATAAAATCTTTTCAGTGATGGTGTGAGATTATTTCTCAGAGTTCACAAGGAGTCCCAGTTGAGATAAAAGTAAAAGGACACAATCTGAGGCTATTTAAATCACATGCTGAGTCCTGTCCCTGATGAGTCAGTTGTCCGGATACATGCCTATTTCCTTAAATGTGCTACACGACCACCAGTGAAAACTCTCAGTGCAGTGGAGAGTCTGAAGGGCAGAACCTTGTATTGTAATGATTGGGCCCACCATGAAACTTAGGTACTTCCTGTGAGCTGAGTGGAGGCTATGTAAACGTACATATAAGAACGGCCATTCAGTAGAACCTCAGAGTTATAAAGACCAGAGTTATGAATTGGCCAGTCAACCACAGACCTCATTTGGAACTGGAAGTACACAATCAGGCAGCAGCAGAGATTTAAAAAAAGCAAATACATTACTGTACTGTGTTAAATGTAAACTATAAAAAATAGGAAGGCAGCATTTTTCTTCTGCATAGTAAAAAGTTTCAAAGCTGTATACAGTTAATGTTCAGTTGTAAACTTTTGAAAGAACCATAATGTTTTGTTCAGATTTACAAATATTTCAGAGTTATGAATACCCTCCATTCCTGAGGTGTTCATAACTCTGAGGTTCTACTGTACTGGGTCAGACCAAAGGTCCATATAGCCCAGTATCCTATCTTTCAACAGTGGTTAAAGCCAGTGCTTCAGAGGGAATGAACAGAACAGGTAATCATCAAGTGATTCATGCCTCGTCATCCATTCCCAGCTTCTGGCAACCAGAGGCTAAGGACACCATCCCTGCCCATCCTGGACCTATTCTCTATGAATTTATCTAGTTCTTTTTTGAACCCTGTTGTAGTCTTGGCCTTCACATCTTCTGGCAAAGAGTTCCACAGGTTGACTCTGCACTGTGTGAAGGAATACTTCCTCTTGTTTGTTTTAAAGCTGCTGCCTGTTAATTTCATGTGGTGACCCTTAGGTCTTGTGTTATGAGAAGCAGTACACAACAACACTTCTATAAAAATCATGAAAAATAAATAAGGATCTCTATCATATCCCCCCTTAGTCATGTCTTTTCCAAACTGAAAAGTCTCTGTCTTGTTAATCTTTCCTCATATGGAAGCTATTCCATACCCCTAATCATTTTTGTTGTTTTTTTCTGTATCTTTTCCAATTTTAATACATCTTTTTTGAGATGGGATGACCACATCTGCATGCAGTATTCAAGATGTGAGCGTACATTCATTTATATAGAGGCAATATCATACTTTGTCTTATTATCTATTCCTTTCCTAATGATTCTGTTAGCTTGTTTGATTGCTAATGCACCTTAGAATCTCATAGAATCTCAGGGTTGGAAGGGACCTCAGGAGATCATCTAGTCCAACCCCCTGCTCAAAGCGGGACCAAACCCAACTAAATCATCCCAGCCAGGGCTTTGTCAAGCCTGACCTTAAAAACCTCTAAGGAAGGAGATTCCACCACCTCCCTGGGTGTAACCCATTCCAGTTCTTCACCACCCTACTAGTGAAAAAGTTTTTCCTCATGTCCAACCTAAACCTCCCCCTCTGCAACTTGAGACCATTACTCCTTGTTCTGTCATCTTCTACCACTGAGAACAGTCTAGATCCATCCTCTTTGGAACCCCCTTTCAGGTAGTTGAAAGCAGCTATCAAATCCTCCCTCATTCTTCTCTTCTGCAGGCTAAACAATCTCAGTTCCCTCAGCCTCTCCTCATAAGTCATGTGCTCCAGCCCCCTAATCGTTTTTGTTGCCCTCCGCTGGACTCTCTCCAAGTTTTCCACATCCTTCTTGTAGTGTGGGGCCCAAAACTGGACACAGTACTCCAAATGAGGCCTCACCAGTGCTGAATAGAGGGGAATGATCACGTCCCTCGATCTGCTGGAAATGCCCCTACTTATACAACCCAAAATGCCATTAGCCTTCTTGGCAACAAGGGCACACTGTTGACTCATATTCAGCTTTTCGTCCACCTTAACCCCTAGTTCCTTTTCTGCAGAACTGCTGCCCAGCCATTCGGTCCCTAGTCTGTAGCAGTGCATGGGATTCTTCCGTCCTAAGTGCAGGACTCTGCACTTGTCCTTGTTGAACCTCATCAGATTTCTTTTGGCCCAATCCTCTAATGATTCTAGGTCCCTCTGTATCCTATCCCTACCCTCCAGCGTATCAACCACTCCTCCCAGTTTAGTGTCATCTGTAAACTTGCTAAGGGTGCAGTCCACACCATCCTCCAGATCGTTAATGAAGATATTGAACAAAACCGGCCCCAGCACCAACCCTTGGGGCACTCCACTTGATACCGGCTGCCAACTAGACATGGAACCATTGATCACTATGGATAGTTGAATGGATAGTTTCAGAAAACTATCCATAATGACTTCAAGAGCTCTTTCTTAAGTGGTAACAGCTAATTTAGACCCCATCATTTCATATGTATAGTTGGGATTATGTTTTCCAATGTGAATTACTTTGCATTATCAAAATTGAATTTCATCTGCCATTTTGTTGGCCTGTTATCCAGTTTTGTGAAATCCCTTTGTAACTCTTTGCAGTCTACTATGGACTTAACTATCTTGAGTAGCTTTTTCTCATCTGTAAATTTTGCCACCTCACTTTTTGCCCCCTTTTCCAGATCATTTATGAACATGTTGAAGAGTATTGGTCCCAGTACAGACCCCTGGGGAATACCACTATTGACCTCACTCCATTCTGAAAACTGACCATTTATTCCTACCCTTTGTTTCCTATCTTTTAACCAGTTACTGATCTGTGAGAGGCCCTTCTCTCCTATCCCATGATAGCTTACTTTGCTCAAGAGTCTTTGGTGAGGGACCTTGTTAAAGGCTTTCTAAAAATCTATATCCATGAGATCACCTTTGTCCACATGTTTGTTGAACCCTTGATTACTTCCTTGATGCCTGTGCAGACAAGTCCATTACTCCCAACAAGGCCATGACACACTGTATGAGTACAGATAACCCATGCTGTTGGCTGGACCAACAGCAGGCTTGGTGGGCCAGTGGTGGCTGAGGACTGCAGGTCTCTCAATGGCACTGACTGCACACCTGAGAGGGGAAGGGTCTCTGGTTGATGACATGGAAAATAATGTCTGCCCTGGTGAAGGCTCGGAGGAGTAAAATTCCTCTAGGGATGGCATCAACGTACAACGCACTAACTCTGTACTGGTGCTGACAGTCATCTTGGTGCCAACAATGGACCTGGGTTTGCACGAGTCTTATGCTCCCAGGCCGGCATCAATACGGAGGTCACTGCGGTAGAGTCTGCTGCACTGCAGTCTGCTCCTTGACGCCATCCCTTGATGCTGTGTGGGGCTTGGACAATTTTACTCTGAAGGTTTTGCTACGTCTGTCCCCACACAGGAGCTCATTGAGTTCCTTCTTGAGCTTCTGCCTTTGTGCTCAGACTGTCCGCTTTAAGCACTTGACTTCAACACCTGAGATGTTACTACCAGGTTCAGTGTCAAAAGCTGGGGTCAGTTTTGATATTGGTGCAGGGTCTTTTCTTGGTGCCTCTTCTTCATAGTAGTCTTAAGTGCCTAGAAGCTCATAGAGTAATAAGTAATAGCCAACATAGATTGGACTAGAACAAATCATGCCAAGCCCACCTTATTTTCTTCTTTCACATGGTTACTGGCCCAGTGGATGGCGGAAAGTAGTAGACATGATATATCTTATGTTCTTATCTTGATTTTATAAGGTTTTTGACACAGTGCCACATGACATGCTTATAAATAAAATAGGAAAATGTGGCCTAGATGAAATAACTGTGGAAGTAGAGAAATAACTGACAGGGATTTGTAGGGGATCTTAATGCATGACAGTCTCTGTTAGCCAGAGTCAGGCTAGCTGTAACCCTAATAACGCGAGATTTGTAGAAGCGAGGATTGTGACAGGCAAGTGGAAAAGAACTGTGTGAGAAGTTGTTTTTCGACCTTGTGTAGATAATACAAAACGTAGACTGGAGTCTCTTAAGTAAGAAAAACAAGATATCAGAATGACCTATGTATAAACAAAATGCAGCTGTTGCTTATTATTGTCTGTAACAAAAGTATAAATGCTTGCTATAATTGTTTACCTGTTGAAAGACCTGTCTAGGAAGGGGAAACCCTATGTCCTAGTGCACTCTATCCCTGGTGTAGCTGCTAAACAGAATAAAGTATCTTACTCTGCTGCACCCAAACAAAAAGCAAGAACTGAGTTTTTCTCCAACATAACTATCGTAGAAGAGAGCATTGGGCCTGGTGCAAGACCTGAGGCCAGGTCATGTATCAGACAATGAATTTGTAAGCATCTTAGGGCAGGTCTACACTAAGAGCGGGGGTCGAACTAGGGTACGCAAGTTCAGCTACGTGAATAGCGTAGCTGAATTCGAAGTACCCTAGTTCGAACTACTCACCCATCCAGACGCCGCGGAATTGAAGTCCGCGGCTCCAAGGTCGACTCCGCCACCGCCTTTTGCAGTGGTGGAGTACCGAAGTCGACCTCGGCGCTTCCGGAGTTCGAACTATCGCGTCCAGATTAGACGCGATAGTTCGAACTCCGAGAAGTCGAACTCACCGCGTCGACCCGGCTGGTAAGTGTAGACTAGCCCTGAGTCTCTTGCAGAGGGATTAGTCCATCGTAGGATCGACAGGCTTCAAGCCCACAGGTTTCAAATCCACCATTTAAAAAGCCCTGCGATAGGGAGGGTCAGATCAAACAAAGTTTGATCCAGAAAGCTGGTTATCAGTTCATGACAGTCAAAACAGGATCTCAAAAATGGTTCTAACGATTTGAAGAATATTTCAAAGAAGTTTAGCCTGATTTCAGAACCAGCAGATTGGACATTCATAGAATATCAGGGTTGGAAGAGACCTCAGGAGGTCATCTAGTTCAATCCCCTGCTCAAAGCAGGACCAATCCCCAACTAAATCATCCCAGCCAGGGCTTTGTCAAGCTGGGCCTTAAAAAACTTCTAAGGAAGGAGATTCCACCACCTCCCTAGGTAACCCATTCCAGTGGTTCACCACCCTCCTAATGAAAAAGTTTTTCCTAATATCTAGCCTAAACCACCCCCACTAGAGTTTCATCTCACTGCCCTGGGAGGGAAAAGGTAATTGAGGGATGGTGGTGGCTGTTCTGCCTTTTATGCTCTTGTACAGAAGCATGAAGTGGTACAGGGTGCACATTGACTTTGAGTGGTGTGTGGTGGAGATATTGGCCCAACAAATGCTGTTTGGTTGAGCTTGATATTGATTTACATACTAGTACATTTTTTAAAATTATAATCTTGTCTTTGCATTTTCTAATTTCTTAACGGATTAGCTTTCATTAACTACAGACTTATTTTAACATTTTCCTCTGACATTACCGATACATATTTTCATGGCCTTAAATATACTGGTCTTAGAAATTCTTTAGGTTTCTAAAGTTATGTTTATAAAACATTCCAATGATTGCTGTGGTGCAGGAATCCATTTGTTACTAATCCCCACCCTGAAGTCTACAAAACTCAAAGAGCATAATCTGCAACCCTTTGCCCAATATAGGGTTTACAATACCTACATAGGACTCATATTTTTCATGACCTCTGTATATAATAAATTATTCATCCACCAAATTTTCCTAAATTAGTCAAATATACCAGTTGCCACTGAAACACACAGAAAAATAGATTTAGCCAATCTTACGCCAAGCCAAAAAGATTTGGCTTGTCACAGGACAATCAAAGAAACAAAGGGAAACTTTTTAAAAAAAATCTAAAATTATCCAAGTTGCCTTAAAATTTCTAAAAAGGCCCTACATTGGAAACAGATTATTATGGCCATTTTCATGTGTGTTTGTTTAATTCTGGTGAAATTAGGCATATGGGCCAAAACTGGAATTATAATGGAAAACTAGCTACAACCTTAATTAGTCTCTCTCTGTAATGATTAATAAAACATATTAAGCACTAAACTGCCATGGTGTATGGGGGAAGGACCAGTCCCTGTAATTCCCTTAGTGCTGGAGACTTCAATTGTAGGACACACAGAGGATTAGAGGGGAGGCTCTGGAACACACCAGCACAAGGGCCAGACAAATTTGACACCATGTGCTTTTAAAACATTAATCTTGTTTCCTGTTAACCAATGAACTAAAATCTAAACTAAATCTGAACTAAAATGAACATTTTGTTCATAATGCTGTCGTATGTAACAATACCTTTACATTAGCTCTTGAATTTTAATTTACAGGTTTAACTTTGAGCAAACATCTCTCAATAAAAAGGTTGTAATACTTCATTTTGTAACAGTATACTCTATTTTAACAACTTGTGTTATGCAAAATTAGTTGTAAAATGTGCATAAAATTTCATTAGCTGAGATATTTCTTACATGAAATTTATTACAAATTTAGAGTTACTTTTTATTTACTGAAAAATCAATCAATATTTTTACAGCCTAGTCAGGGTCTGCATACAAGCTAGCAGACTTGTATTTGCATTTGCTGAGAATTACTTCTATTTTTTTTTCTTACCACTCACTGCTGCATGCTGCTTCAGATATTCTCTTCTCACATTTATGTTTTTCACAAGGCACTGCCTAGCATGTGCTCTTCTTTCCTTCACTGGGTCTTTTGCACACAGTGCACAAATGGCCATATATTCCAGAGGGAGCCGTAGTCTGGAAAGGCCTTTGTGGAGTTTCTGAGCAAATATTTGTCTAACTTGGTAACACTCATCCTGTAAAAAAAAAAAAAAACCAAAAAACCAAAAAAAAACAACCAAAAACACAACACTCAGCATTTTTACATATAATACAGACTTTTAGAAGTTACACACAAAAATGAATGATGGTATGTATGAAAAAAAAATCAATCCACCCCCTTGCAGCCATAAAATTCTTCCTATTCTGTAGAAAAGGAAGATCTCTTCATCCCCCCCCCAGGAACTCACTAGGATTCAACTGAATGTATTCTGAAGGACAGAAAATCCCCTATAGAACAAGAAGAACGTTAAAGTATAGGTTTAGGTCCAACCTTGAAGCCCTTTTAAGGCCCACTTGAGAAGCATGTGCCTAACTTTTAAGCACATGAGCATTCCCTCCCATTGACTTCAAAGGGACTGCTTGCAAACTTAAACTTAAGCACGTTTAAGTACCTTGCTGAATCAGGACCTAAAATAAAGACTTCCACTGAAGTAATAAAGCCTTTATTGATAGATAAAAACAAACAATAAAACAATGTGGAACTGTAAAGTGGTAAAATCAAAATAGATTTTCAGGCCACTGAAAAGCAACTGACAAACTCCATCTCTCTGCTTAACTTAAGCTTTCTACCTCTCCTGCTTAGTCAAGAGATGTCCAACAAAAGTTTACAAATATTTTTATAATGGCAAAAGATATCCTCCCCTTTAGTCCTGGTTCCTGAAAATTCACTATACGATAATGTAGTTCCAATTATTAGAACTATAACATGAAAAGTCATATATTATCTGTTAAACAGTGCAAAATTAATTCAGCAATAGACAACAAAAGGTGCGTAATTAGACCACCAAATGCAGAGAGCACACCAGTAATCTGAACAAGTTATTATAACATGGTACAGTTTCAAAATATACCCAACCAGCACAGGAGCACAGTGAGTGTCTGAAGTACTGCTAGGAGAAAGACCATAGATCAGAAAGTAGACCAAAACAAAAGGGGAAAAAATAATCTTTCCACTTTTAGAATATTCCCTGCAAAATAATCTATGAAACAACACTGGGCTTTGGCTTTGTCAGCTGGCATCCTAACCTGTGACCAGAATCAACTGATGCCACTAAGAAGAGGATGAGAAATAAAGAGGGCTGGGACTGAATGCCTAACATTAAGAAATGGGCTCCAATACCAAAGGGTTACTCTAAACATGTGTGTAGAAAGTCTGAACTGAAATATTTGACACCCAGGTATAGCTTTTTATTCCACCTAGGTGATACAGATTGCTGTTCCATTGAGCATCCATAGTAGGACCTCCTGGAAACACAAGTCATTGAACTATATTAGCTGCTCTAGCACCAGGCACAGAAAGAAAGGCTATTTACTTTACAGTAACTAGAGTTCTTCAAGATGTGTGGTACCTATCTGTATTAGACTGCAGGAATGCATGCTCCCCACATCTGACACCAGAAGATTCTTGCAAGCAGTGTCTGTTGGAGTGCACCTGTGCCCCTTATCCTCCCTATGCTCCAAACCAAGGGCATAAGAGACAGTGTGGACCAACCGACTGCCTCTCCAGTACCTTTCTACCATGAAAAACCTTAGACAATACTCTGCATCAGAGGGAAAAGAGGGCGTATAGTGGAAGGGACCACACACCTTACAGTAACTGGAGTTCTTAAAGACAAGCAACCTTTCTTTCTCTGAGTGAGGGCCCCTATGTGTATTACACCATGGGTGATTCACAAGCAGTATTCATAGAGGAAAAGCATGCAAGGACCTCTGCTCTACCACTAATTGGAGGACTGCTCTGCCAAAAGCTGCATCAGCTGTAGAAGTCTGCACGCACCAGGGCATAATGTCTTGTGAAAGTGTGAACAGAGCTCCATGTTGCCACTTTACAAATTTACAGGAAAGGAACCTCTTGGAGCAAGGCTACTGATATAGTCTGTGTTCTAGTCAAGTGGTCCCTTACTCCTCATGGGAGAGCGGTTGCCGTTAACTCATAACAGAGTACGATGCAATCTGAAATCCATTTGGATAGGCTTTGGGATGAATCACTCACAAGTTCCAAAAAGATATGAACAATCTAGGTGATTTCCTAAAAGACTTATTCCTTTTCAGGTAGAATGTCAAGGGTTGATGGACACCCAGAGTGATGCCACTTCTCCTCACTGGAGGCTTGCGGCTTTGGGAAGAACACCGGTAAAAAAATAATCTGATTTAGATGGAATTCTGAGATCATCTTGGGGGTGAAATTTGGGTGTAATCTCAGGGAGACACTGCCCCTATGGAAGACTCTGCAAGGCAGATCAGTCTTAAGGACCTCCAGCTCACCTACTCTTCTGGCTAAAATAATGGCCATCAGAAAGACAAGCTTTACTGATAGGTGGACAAAGGAGCATTTGGGTAAGGGTTCAAAGGAAGTCTTTGTTAACGCTGAGAAGACTCAACTGGGGTCCTAAATCAGGGTAAAATTTCAGTATCGTAAGAAAGGTTCTAATGATAAGTCCTTTAGAAAACGTACTATAACAGGATGGCTGAAGATTAAGTGGTTGTCAACTGCACAGTGACAGATGCTGATAGCAGTTAAGTGCATCCGTAGGGAGCTAAGAAATAGACCAATGACTTTAAGGAGAGGAGATATTCCAAGATGATAGGGATGTCAGAATCCTCTGGTGTTACCCAACAATGTTGACACCAGATACAAAATCTTTTCCATTTTGCCATGTAGCATTTTTTTGTGGACTCCTTCCCTACAACTGTTATGGCCAGAAGCAGTTCAATCAATCTATGTCTTTTCTAGGTTTGTTGCCCACACGAATGAATACCGGGCATTTAGGTGTATGGATGCAGGACTGGAATGACTGATCTTGCCTTTGTCTTGGATCAACAGGTCTGGGAAGAGCTGGATATGGATGCATGAATGTGCTGACATCTGGAGAATGATGGGAAACCAGAATTGTCTATGCCACCTGGGAACAAATTAGGGTCACCAATGCTCCCTCTTGCTTGTTCTCTCTTAGAATCTAAAGTAAAAGTGGAATAGGTGGGAAGGCTTATGTTAGTTGCCCTGACAATAGAACCAGACATGTGTCTCCTCTACAGCCCTGACCTTGAGATCCCCTGGAACAGAAGGCTGGACATTTCTTGTTCTCCTGAGATGCAAACAAGACCCAAGATGGGAACCTCCATTGTCCAAGTACATTCTGAACCACCAAATTGCGTATTTCCCATTCGTGGTCCCAGGCAAGTGCCTGCTGAGGCTGTCTGATAACTTATATATCCCTGTTAGATGCATTGCTGAGATGACCATCTGGTGATAAATATATCAGTTCGAAAGACTGACTGCTTGTAAACAAAGATGGGTGAACCTTGCTTCCCCTTGTTTGTTCATGTAGAACACTGTCGTCACATTGTTTGACTTGACTTGGATATTCAGGATTCAAATGAACAGAAGAAATCATCTGTAGGCCTTGTGAACTGCTATAGCTCCAGGAGATTTATGTACAATTGGGACTCTTGTGGGGGAGAGATTCATGTAACTTGGGCTACATGTTCATCTAGGTAGGCTTTCCATACTACTAAAGAAGCATCTATGATCAGTCTCTTTGCAGGTGGAGGAGGTACAAAGGGCTCCCACAAGCACACACAGCCTCCTTGTACTCTTGGGGGGAGCAAGACTAATTTGTCTAGAATGTGTTTGCTCAGCATACAGAATGCCCTTAACCAAGGCTGCAGACATCGATGGTGAAGTCTCATGAAGGATATCACATAAGTAACTGAAGCCATATGTCTTAGACAGATGAGGCACGTGCAAACTGATGTCTATGGACTCAGCTGAAGCTGAGTGACTAGATCCTTTATGGACTAGAGTCTGTCCTGAAGTAGGTAAATTTTGGCATTGAGAGTCCAGCATCATCCTGATAAAAATCTATATAGTCTATGTTGGAACTAAAATGGACTCTTCAATATTTACTTTAGGTCCCAATGAACACAGAAGATTAAGTATCATGTTGCTGAGACAGGGAAAAAGCTGATGAGTCCCGGTGGCAGAAGTGGGCTACCACTTTCAACAACACTTTTGTGAATAAACGTGCAACTGTCACAAAGCCAAAGGGGAGCACTCTGTATTGATTATGATCTACAGTGAATCTCAGGAGTCTTCTGTGTGCAAGATGGATGTAGGCATCCTTTAAATTGACAACTGAGAACTAACTGCCATTGTTCAGTGAGGGAGTTATTGAGGCCAGGGTGACCATCCTGAACTTCAATCGTTGGATGAAAACATTCAACCATATGAGATTTAAGGTGAGTTTCCATCCTCCTTTCTTTTTGGGGATGAGGAAGTATTTTGAGTAAAATACCTTCCCCCTGTGTTCAGGCCAGTTCTATTGTTCCCAGATGGTGCAGGGAGTGTTCTTCTAGACTGAGAATCCTCTCCTGAGACGAGTCCCTGAAGAGAGACGGGGAAGAAAGTTTGGAGGGGAAAAGGAAAAATTCTATAGTGTTGCCAATATAGATGATCTCCAGCACTCATTTGTCTGCCATTAAAAGATGCCAAGCTTAGCAAAAATGAGGTAGGCAGCTACCAAATTGGGTGCTGGAGTCCTGAACAGATAGATCTGGTAGATAGATTGATTTGAAGCTCTCAAAGATCTTGTCATAAGTGCTTTCTAATGGGAGGTTGGGGTTGGAAGGAGGGTGAAGTGGGAACATCATGCGTGCTCCACTGCACCCTCTGCCCCTTCCTGGGTGGCTTGTAACCCTTTTGATGGTAAAAGAGTTGAGGAGCTGGTCACTGCTTGTATGGTTCCAAACTGGTATGGTATTTCTCCATGGCTCTGGAGTGTAGTTAGCCAGTGAGTGACGGACTGCCCTTTAATCCTTTAGGGAATATAACAACTCATCTGTCTTTTCATTGAACAAACTGTTTCCCTCAAAGGGCAGATTTTCCATCATGGATTGGACTTCTTTGGGAAATCTGCAGGATAAGGCCACAATGCCCGAAAGATGACTATAAATATAGATGCCAGCCAGTGGGAGGCTGTATCCACTGTATTGCCTGAGGCCTGAAGAGAAGATCTAGCCAGCAGTTTGCCCTCTGTGATGAGCACTTTGAACTGCAGACTATCCTCCAGGGAAGTGCGTCAGTGAAGTCTCAAGCTTAGTATAATTAATGTGGTGATACTCTGACATTAGTGTCTGACAGGATTTTACTTCAACCAGCTTCCCATTCCACATAGACCTCTCGGAGAAAATTTGCTAACTGTTTAACTTTTCTACTAGGAGGAGTGGATCTCAGCTGACACTGCCTGCCTCTTTCAGTGAAGCTTGAATTACTAATGAATTTAGAGCAGGGTGCATAAATAAAATTCTGCTCCTGTAGCTGGCATGAAGTACCTCTCCATTTTTTCCCCCCAGGAGTAGAGTTACACACTGCCAGGGTGTTGCAGACAATCTTGGCCAGTTCTAAGACTGCTTCCTTAACGGGAAATGCCACCTTGCTGGGGCCAACACTTTGGGGAACATCCAGAAGTTTAAGAAGAGAGTGTCCAATACTTTCTCTACAGGGATCCGGAATGTGTTTGTGATCCTCCTTAGTAGGTCTTGAAATTCTCTTTAGTCATCAGCTGGCAAAGGCAAGACTGGTGCAACCACTTTGTCTGGGGATGATGACGATAACACCAACAGAGCTGGTGGTTTTCTTGGATCTAGTTCTTCCTCTTCCTCCATTAATTCCTGAGGCGGTTCAGGCTCCTCTCTGGGAGGGGCGAGTTGTCTGGATTCATGATAGGATCATAAAGACTTGCGATATAATGTGAATGGGTCTCACAAACCTCAAGGTCAGTGCAAGGGGTCAAAAGGAAATTGAGGTGGTCCCCAGGGACTAGTGTACCGCTAGTACTGAGGTGCATGATTTCTCCTATGCAACGAGGATGGTGTCCAAGAGGCCTAGATCAGGGTTGCCAACCTGTGGCTCTTGAGCCACATGCGGCTCTTCAGAAGTTAATATGCAGCTCCTTGTATAGGCACTGACTCCAGGACTGGAGCTACAGGCACTAACTTTCCAATGTGCCGGGGGTGTTCACTGTTCAACCCCTGGCTCCGTCATTGGCCCTGCCCCCACTCCACCCCTTCCTGAGCCTGACATGTCCTCACTCTCCCCCCGGAGCCTCCTGCATGCCACGAAACAGCTGATCAGGAGGTGTGGGGAGGGAGGGGGAGGCGCTGATCGGCAGGGCTGCTGGTGGGCAGGAGGCACTGGGAGCAGGGGGAGCAGCTGATGGGGGGCTGCTGACATATTAATGTGGCTCTCTGGCAATGTACATTTGTACATTTTGGCTCCTTCTCAGACTCAGGTTGGCCACCCCTGCTCTAGATCCTCTGTCTGGACTGATCCCATGACCCAGTGGGAGTGGACATGCTCTCTCACTAACACCTGACTTGCCAGAGAAAAAGGCACTTCTGACTCCAAGGGCAATGCTGTCAGTACCAGGGTATTGTTATGCCCCAGCTAGTAGAGGTTATCAGTGAGCAACTAACCCTTGCATGTATGCATTAGATAAATAGTATGGGGACTTCCCTTGTCATGATCAGTTCTGACAGGATTGGAGATTCCAGGTCCAAAAGGACAGCAATGCCCTTAGGGATGATGTAACTATCCCAGATGGAAGTGGGTGGAATGGACACCTTTATTTCCAAAGGACTGGCAGTATTGGCCTTGTGCCTGTCTTACCATGGTGTAATGGTACCACTGATGTAGGAGGCATCCACTTCTGTTTCTCTCTTACCGGTACCAAGGATGGTCCTGCTCCTGCAGTTAGTGAAGTTTCAGGCACTCTTGCTCTTCAGAACTGGGAGACTTGTACCATGTTCCTTGTGCACTCCTGACATGTCTGCACCAGGATGAGTCGTCTCATCCAACATGGAAGATGGCAGAGAAGAAGCCCTCTTCTTGGATGAGGACCTGGAGGGGGATTTCTCTCGTTTCTTGTGAAAGTGTTTCCTCTCTCTCATGCCATTGTTTGGAGAAGTCCTTACCTCTGCTCCCACTGACCTCAGAGTCTGATATCACCATGCTTGGAGATGTGCTTCTCGGTGCTTCTGCCCAATGTACAGGAGCATATGCCAGGCCAGAGATGGAACCATATAGCACAGTTCATCAAGAATTTCCAAAGCCTATATTCATCGGCTTGACAGGCTCAGCTTGGGAAGGGCTGACTAATAGTGCACTTCAAGGGGATGTGAGCTTCTCTGAGGCACCTGATGTGGGCGTCACTGACTGCGAAGGCCAGAAGGCAGGAAATGCAGTTCTTAAACCCTGGGATCTTGGACATACTAGTCATCCCATATGAGCCTGGCCAGGGGCATATCGGGGGAGAACCCCAAGACCCTATTTACTAAAAACTATGCTTATTTAACTATAAAAATTATCTAAAAAACTATTCAGAAATATTTACAGTTCAACACAGAAGAAGCTAGCAAACACTGCAGATACTGAAGAGGTTCTACCTCAGACCATGGGCTGTAGAAAGGAACTGAAGAGGCAGTTGGTGTAGGCCACCCCTTCTACTTTCAGTTTGGTGCATGAGTAGTGCAGGCACGAACCAACAAACTACCAGCAAGAATCTTCCAGTTTCTGGCATGTGGAACGCATGTGCACCCACAGTGGAGTTCATATAGGGACCATCAATCAAAAAAAGAATTGCTGTTAGATGTGCTGGGAGGAGAAGGAAAGCAGGAAGTGCCAAAAAGGGTGGAGGAAAATGACAAGGTAAAGCGTGGGGTTTATTTATTATTTTCAAACCTCAGAAGTAGATTAGATGCCTAAGGGGAAAAAATGAAAGCCACAGTCCTGCCTCAAAAGAGTTTACACTCTACAGGATACTATATGAGAAGGTCATGAACAGACAAAAAAGCAGGGGAGGAAAAGTGATAGAGGGGCCAAAAGTGACAAAAGAAAGACTGTTGTTACTAAGGAATTTTTCAATTTTGATGGTTCCATTAACTTTTAAATCCCACCCTCTTTTTTAAACTCGCATCTTGTCGGAAATGAAGTAGAATTGAGTTTTTAGGACAGATCTGAAAGCAAGGAATGTGACTTGGTTAACAAGTTTGCAGAACAATTCTATGCAAAGGGGAACATGCACAGAAGGCACAGTTTATTTAGTTGGGTGTTGGACTAGATGGCCTCCTGAGGTCCCTTCCAGCCCTGATATTCTATGATTCTATGACACAGAGGTGGGAATGTGAGAAAAATAAAGGTGACAGCAAGTGAGAGAATGGAAGTGGTGAGGTAAGAATGCAGAAGGCCTATCGCAGGGGTGGGCAAACTTTTTGGCCCGAGGGCCACATCTGGGAATAGAAATTGTATGGTATGTCATGAATGCTCATAAAATTGGGGTTGCGATGTGGGAGAGGGTGAGGGCTCTGGTTGGAAGTGTGTGCTCTGGGGTGGGGCCAGAAATGAGGAATTCAGGGTGCAGGAGTGGGCTCTGGGTGGGTTTGGGCTCTGGGGTGGGGATGGGGATGAGGAGTTTGGGGTGCAGGAGGGTGCTGTGGGCTGGGACCAAAGGGTTTGGAGGGTGGGAGGGGGATCAGGGCTGGGGCTTGGGGTGCGGGAAAGGGTGCAGGCTCCAGCTTGGGGTGCAGCTCTGGGATGGGGCTGGGAATGAGGGGTTTGGAGTGCAGGAGGGTGCTCCAGGCTAGGATCGAGGAGGATCAGGGCTGGGGCAGGAGGTTGGGACGTTGTGAGCGGGTGTGTGGCTCAGGGGTGCAGGCTCTGGGAAGCGCTTACCTCAAATGGCTCACAGAAATGGCGGCCATGTCCCCACTCTGGCTCCTACGCGGAACCACAGCCAGGCAGCTCTGCACGCTGCCCCGTCCGCAGGCACTGCCCCTGCAGCTCCCATTGGCTGCAGTTCCTGGCCAATGGGAGCTGCAGGGGCTGCATTTGGGGCAGGGGCAGCGTGGAGAGCAAAGTCCCGTCTGCCTCTACATGTAGGAGTGGGGCCATGCTGCTGCTTCCGGGAGCGGCCCCTGACCCTGCTGGAGCGATGGACTGGGGCCATGCCGCTGCATATCTAACCAAAAAAGTCTTCCCAAATCCCCTTCCTGAACAAGGTTTATAGCAATGAAGATCATGATGTATTTTTGTTTTATATACAACTTGGTTTTTTGTTCTATTTTTTAAAAATTAGAATATTAAACTTTAGTTAGGTCCTTAGTTGTGTATTCTTTGTTTGTTCTCATTCCAATTAGTGCCATTGCTACTTTCCTTTTAGTGCTTTAGTAGATTTTAAATATTAACTTTGCGCTGAGGACTCATACATACATCTCAACTTGCACACCTCTCATGGCTGTCTCTCTCATATAGATATATATAGATAGATATATAGATATTTCATCTTGGATTGTTTGCCACTCTCAGGCTCAGTATAGCCAAAACTAAGTGCATAATATTATGTCCCCGACTCTCTCCACTACCTCCATTCTGTGGCCTGACTATCCTCCCTGTTACACAGACTTAATGACCATGGGGTTGTGTGGGTGTGGATGTGTTTTTGACTCTCCTCTCCTCTTTTCCCTGTGTCTGTTATGTAACCAAAGCCTATCACTTTGCCCTCTACACATTTTGAAGTCCTCAAGACAGTGTTGAAAACAGGATACTGGACTTGATGCACCAGGATGGCTTTTCTCATGTTTCCCCCTTCCTTCCAGTGCCAGTTGCCAAAATTTATTTGTTCATGCCTTAATCATCTTCCTCCTTGACTAAAGTTCCTCCAGTCTTCTAGATACTCATTGTCCCCAATCTATCAAAACTCCTGGTTGTTGGTTTGACGCTCATTTCATTGTGTATACCTCCTTTTCCTTGCTTTTAAAATCCTACATCATTCACCACCTACCTCCTGATAGGTCGTGGTGGGCAAACTATGGCTCCACGGGCTGGATCTGGCCCACCAGCCATTTTAATCCAGCCCCTGAGCTCCCGCTGGGGAGCAGGGTCTGGGGCTTGCCCCACTCCGGAGCTCCAGCTGGGGAGCAGGAGCCGATGCTGCTCTACACAGCTCTAGGAATGCCATATTATGTCCAATTCAGACTATAAACTCACAGAGGCAGAAAGCACTACATTTTAACTGTGAAGAGCCATGAACATATACAGCACTCTATAAGTCAGGCCTGCACAACATGTGGCCCCTGGGCCACATGCAGCCCACATGGGCTCACTGTGCGGCCCACAGGCAAGCGGCAAAGTGGGGCTGCTGGGTTCGCCCCTGCCCGGGGGGGGGGGGGGCCCTCACAGCCCACTCCAACCGCCCTAACGGCCAGATCCGCACATGTCTCCGGCTCCCGCTCCCCCCGCCTGGACTAAAGCAGGTGCGTCACTTCTGGGGCCCGCCAAGGTGGGAAGCGTTGGGCACAAGGCAGAGCCATAAGTGCTGAGCGAGGGGAGGGGCGCCCGGCCTGGGCTTGAGCCGCAGCTCGGGGGAGGGGACTGGGCCAAGACCCCCCCCTTCCGTTGGGGGCAGGGCGGCCACTGCGCTGGTAGGTCCCAGGGTGGCCTCTGTAGTGATGGGGGCGGGGGGTTGAACTGTCTGTGGGCAGCCAGGAAATCCCCAGAGGAGGGAGGGAGGGAGCGAGCAAGGGAGGGAGGGAGGTGTGTGGGGGAGGAGGGCACCTGCCCTGCCCCAACTGTTGCCCCCTTCCCTGGTCCAGGGACCTTCCCCCTCCCCAGCCCCTATCACACTGCCCGCCCCCGGCTCCCTGCAGCCCCTGTGTTTGGGGTGGGTGGATGTTTCGGCGGGGCCAGGGGTTTTGACCCTCAGCTTTTTTTTTTTTTTTTTGGAGTAATATGGCCCTCGCCGCTTTACGAGTTGTGCAGGCCTGCTGTAAGTACTAGAAAACTAAAAGCAGGGGAGGTAGAGTTGAGAAATCATACGCTCTAGCTCGAGACTGAACGTTTACATTACAATTAAACAGCCCTGTAGCCTGAGTCCCATGAGCCCGAGTCAGCTGATGGAGGCCAGCAGCAGTTGTTTAACTGCAATGTACATATACCCTTAAGGTCTGCAGGGTGAGAGCTTTTTTCCGCAGACCTCAAAACAAGTCAATATCACAAAGTGAATTTTGCATGGCTCGTAAGAACCAAAGATCTCTCTAATAATCATCATACCCCAGTGTATCTTTCTACGTTACTACTTCAGCATTAAAATAAATTTGTTATCTAGCTGAAGTATGGCAAATAGATTCTAGAAGAATCTTTTAGTTGCAATGAATACCAATTTTCTAATGCTCGGTCCACTGCTCTTACTATTAGACTACACTCCTTTATTGCTTTTAGTTCCTAGTAGTATTCATCATTTCAACATAATAAAAAAAAATACTTGAATTTTCAGGATCATGAGACAAATTTAAAATTGAGGACAAGTTAGAATTGCAATCTGAATATTGAGAATGACTCTTCAAATGAATATTCTTAGTGATCTGAAGCCATAGATTATTAGCATACATATTAGCTGATACAGACACACACACACATACTCTTCTCTTCCCTCCACCCCATTTCCTTACATTAACGGCTAATGCACACAGCTGGTATTGTTCTAATGTGATGATTTCATGGTAACAAGGTTCCTGTGCCAGCTTCACAATAGCACTAGCAGCAGCCAGCCTCAGACGAGACATATCGGGTTTACTGAAAAACAAGCACAGAGGTAGATGGGTTAAATTAGTGCAAGATTATTTAAGTATCTGAGGCATGGAATCAAGTTCCTCAAGTCTGAAACAATTTTTCTCCATCATGCTGAAAAATGGCTCAGGTGGAACAGTGAGGAATTTGAATGGCCTTTGCTTTCTGTACACAATAATTATGTAAGTAACTGAAAAGTAAAATTAGAACCTTGTAAATTAATACTTCTCACAGAATCTCTACCCATCTAGAGGTTTGCATAGTACCTCTGCTATACCTTGTGTTATTTGCTGTATGAAAGGGATTAGTTTCCAGATTCAGGACAGCATAATCACAACCTACTTAGGGTACACCTATACACTTGGGCACATTTTCCCCCAAGGGAATTAATGTCCTTTGTGATTTCCTCAAAAAGTTTCACGAGGAAATGGTTCCAGTTTGCCTTATCATAATGCCTATGTATTAGCGAATGCTAGCACAATATGCATCATGTCCTTATGTATACTAGGGCTTATGAAATCTCAGTATAATGGCTAAAGCATTCCCTCTCCTATGAAGCCAGATAAAGGGATCTGGTGAGTCAAACCAATTATCTCTCAATGTTTTAGGAGTACCAGTAATTGGTTTACATGCTGCCCTAATCAGGCATTTGCTATTTTACAAATATGGTTGGATTTTTGGTACATTGAGTAATACTATATTGACAAAGAGATCATAAGAGTATAAAATAGTTTCCTCAACTTATTTCTGCAAATTGGTATTGACCCAGTCTGTATAAACTTAATCAGTTTATTGCTAGCCTTCAGGGACTTTCAAAACTGTCTCATTTTTGGGAAATTAGCATTTCTTTTGGCCTTCTGTGCATCTAAATTGTCAAAAAAAATAGATCTCAAAGAGTCCCATGTCTCACACAGGCTCTGGCTTGGGCCTGGGCTCTAGTGTTGACTGCAATAACAAGCAAAGCTTTTCCCCCGGCAACTTGTAGTAAAAAACCGATCTAATTAATGAGGGGATAAAATTACTGATATATGAAAGATGACAAATATTGAATGCCTTAATCTTTCTCTCAGGTATTTATGGAGCAACAGCTACCAGACTATTTTAAATCCATCTTTATCATAAAATATATATTTAAAAGTTGGGGTGATTAGGAAGGAAAAGATTGTAACTATACTTAATAAACAGAACATGACAGAATACTTGGAGATTTTGAACATACTCAAATTGTCTAGTCGTGTACCTTAAAGTTTTAAGGGGGTTAGCTAACAATTTTTTTTGAAGTCATGTAGAAATGGACTACTACTACAACAAAAAAAGCGCATGAAGAATGATCCTGGAATTTTCTAGTGCACAGTGGCTTCTAACTAAAATAGAACAGAAAAAAATTAGAAGAAAAAAACAAGTATGCTAATTGAGTCACATGCAATAAGTAGTATGGGTTTATAACAGGGGTTGGCAACCTGTGGCATGCGTGCCAAAACACGGCACGCGAGCCGATTTTGAGTGGCACGCAGCCGCCTGCCGCAGTCCTGGCCCCCAGCCCCACTCAGCACCCCCGCCCACCGCTCTCCCCTGCAGGGTCAGGAAGCAGAAGCTTGGTTCTGCGGCAACCAAGCTTCCTTCTCCCCTGCTTCTTCCCCAAGCATGGTGCTTTCCTGCCCCGCCCCCTCTCCTTCCCTGCGCCAATCAGCTGATGGCCCTTGTGAGGGGGAGGGGGGAAGAGCAGCAGTGTGCAGGCAGCTCCATAGAGGAGACAGAGAGAGGTAGGGAGGGGGCCTTGGAGAAGGGGGTGGAACAGGGCATATCCCCTTCCAGCCCCCTGCCCTGAGCCATTCAGGGCAGGGGGCTGGGAGCACCCCTACGAGCTGAGCACCCCAGCCCTCTGCCCTGATCCCCCCCCCCCCACACACACAGCATTCTGCCCTGCAGCCCCCAACCCTCCAGCCCTCTGCCCTGAATCCCCCCACCCCAACACACACCCAGCCTTCTGCCCTGCATTCCCACAGCCCCCATCCCTCTGCCCTGACCCCCCCACACAGCCCCATCCCTCTGCCCTGACCCTTGACCCCACACACACCCAGCCCTTTGCCCTACACTCCCCCTCATCCCTGAACCCCCTCCCCCAGCCCTCTGCTCTGACCCCTGAAACCTCCCCACCCAGGTCTGGGGTCCTGGCCGCAGGCCCTGCTCAGCCCGCTGCCGGCCTAGGTGAACAGAACCCCAGGCTGGCAGTGAGCTGAGCGGTCTGGCGGCATAAGATCAGCATTTTAATTTAGTTTTAAATGACGCTTCTTAAACATTTTGAAAACCTTGTTTACTTTACATACAATAGTTTAGTTATATAATATAGACTTCTAGAAAGAGACCTTCTAAAAATGTTAAAATGTATTACCGGCACGCAAAACCTTAAATTAGAGTGAATAAATGAAGACTTGGCACACCGCTGCTGAAAGGTTGCCGACCCCCGGTTTATAAAGAATAAACTAAGTGCGCTTTTCTTTGTGGTAGAAATTTGTTGGTGAAAAGAAAGGATAAGCTTAAAAGCTCTCAATTTTACTCGGCCATTTGACAGTATCACAAAATCTTATTTTCAAAATTAATTCAAGTCAGATTTTTACATGTAAACTGGCTAAATTATTACATAGTTCAAATTATTCATATTAAATATTATTTGTATTATAGCACTGCACAGAAGCCAGAATAAGATCAGGGCCTAACTGTGTTAGAGATTATACAAACACATAAGAGACAGTCCCAGCCCTTAAGCGTTTACAATCTGAATTAAAACAAGCCACAAGTGGTTGTAATAAGCAAATGAATTAAGAATGTGGTGGGGGGGAAGGCCAGAGGGATGAGGCTAACAGCAATCACACATGGTGTATTGTATAGCAGAAGGCATTGTAAACAGAAATATGAGGATTTAAGAAAGGGGTTATGATATAAGCCATATATTTGAAACTGCAGCAAAGTGAGACCAAACGGGTAGATAAATTGTGGGACTGGAGTACTCAGTCTTAATTTTGTGAAGTTCTGTTGTACATAATCTAAAGACATGTCTTGAAAGCACTTGTAAAAATCAATGGCTTATAAACTTCAATGTGAACTGACATTTTCTCTCACTCCACAGACTAATACTTAGGTATGTCGGAAAGAAATCCTCTTCTGAATGCACAGCATGTAAATGAAAGTTGTCTAACCCTCTAAATTTCTTCCAAGTTGCATGGAGCTAAAGGATTCCTCTGAACAAAACTAAACCTTTGGCAATATTGGGTATCAAGCTGGAGCCTGGAGGCAGCATTATGCCTGAATCTATAAAGCAATGGCAGCCACTGAAACGGTATATTTTTCTTTCATCCAACTCTTGGTTTTTCCCTGCTAGTTTCATTTTTCTGTAGGCCTTCATTCTAGATCAATGTGGAAGGCATGGCCCTTCAATATTCTTATTTCCAAAATGCAGTTTTATGAGGGATGACTTTTGGGACTTACTGCCAGTCAGTACTTCAGTGGGGCTGAAGATCTCTTCAAATATATTCTTGCCCTAGTATCCACGTTCTTGCCCTAGTATCAGAATTTTAACAGCTATTTGCAGCAGCTAGTGTCCTGTGATATTGCAGTATCCTAGTGCTCTTCTCACAAATACTTAAGCAATACTGTATTTTTACATTTAATGCTTTATTTAGGTCAAATAAAAAACAATATTAAAACAGCATGGTGTGGCAACTTTAACTTAAATTGTTTTAGTTTAGCCTATTTCAATTAAGTCTCAAGCTTTTCTAAAGTAGTATTTAAATTTAAAGGGTATTATCAAGGTGAATAAGCCAAAAATATTTCATCTGTACACGTGCTAACATTGTATGCATAAAGGAGTATAGTTGCTATGTAGAAGAATTACCTGGAAGCTAAAAAATAAAGCATTGAAGCCAACTATCCAAAGAAACTGTATCTCTGAGAAATATATTACCAGTTGCAGTCTACCAAGTTTCCTCAGCCATCTGCCCCATGGTTTAAATAGGAAGTGGCTAGTGTCAAAGTGTTTTCCATGTGGTGCTCAGACTGGAACCAAGTTCCTACCTACATATGACAAAGTCTGGACTTGGCGACTTTCAGAGCATGCTGCAAGGCCCATTTCCCTATACTGTCCGTAAAGAAGTGGGGCTGTATAAGTGTGTAAGTGAGAAGAGAGGGGTTAGAATCTTATTTATGGGGGATGGGAGATTCTCTTGCCAAGATAGGGACATTCTTGAGGAGGCGACTGAGGAAGAAACCGACCTTAGTCACAGAGTGTGTTCATATCCTGGATGGATACTGTGATAGCAGTGTTTGATACAGTTCAAGACCCATCTGGAGAGCCTTTAGACCTATTTGCAATGGAAAGAACAAACTTAGGAGATTTCCTAAAAGCCTTTATCCTGTCCAGGTAGAAGGCCAGAGCTCTCTTAACATCTAGCATGTGAAGTATGGCCTTTCTGTTATTGAGGTGAGGCTTAACATAAAATGTTTTGAGGTGAACTGGTTGGTTTATGTGAAAAGATGAGGTCACCTTGGACATGACCTTTGGGTGTGGCCTCAGAGTAACCTTGTTGTGAAAGAAGACTGTAAAAGGGTGGTGCATCCATAAGCTGGGTTATCTCCCCTATTCTCCTTGCCGAGGTGAGGGCAACTAGAAATGCAGTCTTCACTGATAGGTTTGTGGCCATAGGTTCAAAGGGCAGTCCAGGCTCTTTAACTGAGTTCAGGTCCCATGTTGAGATGGGATGTATGGATTGGGGAAAAGAGGTTCGCTATGCCCTTCAGGAACCTCATTGTTTGAAGTGTGAGAAAACTGAGTATCAATCTGTTTGTTGATGGAAAGTCACTAGGGCCGCCAGGTTTACTTTGAGTGAACTGAGAGAGAGCCCTGACTTATCGAGAGTCTGTATGTAGTCTAACACTGCAAGGAAAGTAGCAGATGCCAGGGTAATTTGCCTGGAATTGCACCAAACTTGAAACTTGGTCCACTTTTCTAGGTAATTACGACAGGGTAGCCGATTTCCTACTGTTTATTAACACTTCCTGTACCTCCAGAACAGGAGCTCTCTATGTGTTGGAACCATGAAGGAGCCAGGCTTTGAGCCGGAGTATCCACAGGTTCAGATGGAGAGTGCGTCATTTGTTCTGCAACAGAAGGTAAGGACTGAGTTCAAGAGGGATCGGTGGACAAGCCACCAGCTGTGACAGGTACGGATACCACGTCTGTTTTGACCAGGTGGGAGCAATCAGTATGTTGTTTGCTTTTTCTCTTTTTATTTTTAACAGGACCTTCAACAGCAGAGGGAACGGTCGAAGCCGTATAGAAAACCCTCATCCCATGGAAGGAAGAGAGCATCCCGTAACGAGTGCTGGCCAAGGCCTGTCCTGGAGCAGTAGCATGGGCATTTCTTGTTCAGGTCAGTGTCAAAGAAGTCTATCATCAGTGTCCCTCACTGACAGAATATGCTGTGAAATACTACTTGGCTCATTTCCCTCTCGTGGTCATATGAAAACTTGCACCCGAGACAGCCTACTGTTGTGTTCTGTGCTCCCGGTAGACAGGCCGCTGATATTACAAAATTGTGGGAAATGCACCAATTCCACAGCTTTAGTGCTTCTGCGCAGAGGGCAGATGATCTGGCATCCCACTGGAAGATTTATGCAGTACATGTACGCAATGTTGTCTGTCATGACTTTCATATGTGTACCTTTGACCGGTGGAAGAAAGTAAGCACAAGCATTCCTGACTGCTCTGAGTTCAAGGAGGTTGATGTGGAGAGTCGCCTGTGCAAGTGACCATTTGCTGTGAGTCATGAGGTTGTTGAGATGGGCACCCTCTGAGGGACATGTCCATAGTGAGAAGTGTCCGGGGGGGGGGGGGGGGGGGAGGATGGAGAAATGTGTGAACAGGAGCCCTGTGCAAATGTTTGCTGGGTCTTTCCACCAATCCAGGGAGTGTTTGACCCTAGAAGGCATCGAGTGAGGTGTGTGTAAACTGTCTTTGTTTGGCTTGAAAGACGAGCACCACGTCTACAGGCACCTCATGTGAAGTCTGACACGAGATATTACGAACACGTCAGCCACCATGTGCCCCAGAAGCTGGAGGTAATGTCTGGTCTGTGTTTGAGAGCTGGTTTGCACTGTCTTTAAAAGCAAGGACAGGCTGTGAAATCTGTGCTGTGGAAGGAGCGCCTTTGCTTGCAGTGAGTAGAGATCGGCCGCTACAAATTCCAAGCATTGTATTTAAGTTAGGGTCGATTTTTGGACATTGATTTGTAGACCCAGTTTCATAAATATGTCCATAGTTCCATGGGTGGCCTGTAGAGCTTCGAAGGCGTGGGCCCTGAGGAGACAGTTGTCTAAGTATGGGTAAATGATGATCCCAAGTATGTAGGTGGGACAGCATTACACAGAGGACCTTGGAGAATACTCTGGGAGCCAATGAGAGGCCAAAAGGGACTGATACAGCAGTCCGTTCCATCTTAAGTGCTGTCTGGAGCACTGTTTTGGCCACTAACTATCCCTCGTTGATAATGGCCCAGAATTGTTCCCACTGTGATTCCACTAGATGATCAATAAAGGCACTGAATTTAGCATAGTTCATGTTGTAGTATTTTGCTGTTAGGGCTTGGTAGTTTGCAATTCTGAATTGCAAAGTAGCAGAAGAGTAGGCCTTCCTCCCAAATAAATCAAGGCGCCTTCAATCCCAATCATAGGGAGTGGATTTGGAATGATGTTAGCAACCACAGAAATTCACTGCATCAATCACAATGGAATTAGGCAGAGGGTGGGAGAAAATAAATTCCGTATCCCAGGGGAGGGGAAGATAGTACTTTTTATCAGTCTGGCGGTGTGGCCGATGATGACATTTGCCATATGAGCTTAGCTGGATCCAAAAGGGCCTGGTTGATAGGGAGGGCTAGCCTCCAGGAGGAGGATGTATGTAAAATACCTTGCAGCTTATAGTGAGTGTATTACTTCCTCTAGAGGTATTTGTATGGTATTTGCCACCCTCTTCATAAGATCTTGGAAGAGCTTAAAATTGTCTGTCAGACGATGAAGGGGGCATAATCATCTCTTCTGGAGGGGAGGAAGAGATGCAAGAATGTGGTATAACATCCTCCTCTAGTCCCACTTCCTGCTCCTCCAGGATCTCCTCAGGAGGTTCCGAGGCTCTAGATGCAGTGGTTGTGGGAGAATGCCTCAGAGTCTTTCAGCATGTGACACCAGACACCCAACAAGGCATGATGCCTATAGGCCAACCATGGATCCCATTTGGTCACCCCTGGATCCCAGTAGGGCTACTGGGGCAATGGGAAAGGCATGGGAGGCTGAGCCCATGGCTGGTCATGGTAGGAAGTAGGAGCACAGTAGGAGTGATGAAAGAGAACCTCCTCCTGGTCACTGTCCAAATCTCCACTGAAAAGTGGTGGAGCTGACATGGAAACTGGAGGTGCACAGCTCGGTGCCAGTGGTGAGCCCTAGGCCTGAGATTTGCTCAGTACCAGGGCCCTGGTACCAAGTACAGGAGACTCTGGTGCCTCAGGTACCATAAGGTCCTTAGAAAATCTAAACTCCTGTGGTGCCGCAGTAATATCTACTGTCAGTGGCTGCTGGTGTTGAGTTGATGGTGCCGAATGGACTGGAGACCTTGGCCGCAGCAAACAGTCTGATGATGGCTGTCTCGCAGTTGCCTGTGCTGGGGGCTTCTGTACTGGAGCCATCTGCCCAGAGGTGGTACAGTCTACGCCCCTGTCCCTGACCGGCAGTACCGCTCCTTTGATGCCTGTGCCCACAGGGTCCTCAGGCTTACCAAGGGTGTCTATTGCACCCTATGCCACCCAATCTGTGAGTACTGTGTTTACACGCCTTTGATACCAAGGAGACTGAATGTGCTGGATGGCAGCTGGACTCCCAACGGGGAGCTGAGAGCCCAGGTTGCAGCCTGGCTCCCAGCAGGGAGCTCAGTGCTGAGCGAGAGCCCGGGCTCTCAGCCCCCCACACTGCCCTGTTAAGTCGATGCAAGCACTCCTAGTGAAGACACAGACAGAAGGAGGGTAGTGGGGACATGGAAAACCACAGTAATTACTGCAGTGGCTGTTTGTCGACTTAAGTCTACTTAAATTTGTAGTGTAGACGTGCCCTAAGAATAAAAGCACTAAAAATCAGCTAACACCACATTTCTAAAGAAATAAAGTATCTGTAAATGGACTGCTAATCACTCCATCTTTAGCCAGGGGCGGATGAAAAGGAACTGAGCGTGAGTCTCCCCTCAAGGCAGAGCACGAGGACGTGAGCATGCATGTGCAGGCCGAATGGACACTGCTACAAAGATTTCCGATCAGAAGCGCAAGAACGCACATACGCCTAAAGTGGAACTCCCATAGGGATACTACTTGAAGAATTATTACTAAATTCCTTCACAGACTTCTATATATGGGTCATATGATGGTATTTTAAATTTAAGAGTGTTATGATTATTTACAAGTTATACTGAAATGGAATTCTCAGCTTGAGTGCAGTGACTAAAGTTAATGTACAACTACAAAATGCTCTATTTTGCAATTCTCTACCCTCTGGACTGGTCTGGTGTTTGATTTGCATAATCATTGTACAGTCATTTAACTATATACCAAACATGCAAATCTCTTTATTTTGACTACTGTAATCCCTCTCTGCTCTCCATTGGTTTCTGTAAACAGAATTTTCAACGTTTGCCAAGAACAATGATGGTGAACTCGGCTCCTCATTTGTGCTTGAAGAAAGATTAAAAAGTTTACACAAAAATAAACATTAGCAGTCAAAGCAAATGGGCTAACAACCAGATGAAACAAATTGTTAAAAAGCTAATCTTCTTTACTTATGTCCCTCCTCCTCTTCATCCTTATCTCCCTTCCTAAAAGCAGAGTGCCTTCAACTACGCATAAAGTGCACCACAAGGTAAGATTTTTTTAATTTTGTTTAAAGTCAGTTTAGAAGGAGAAAAAGGAGAAATTGCGCAATTTTTCCTTCCGGTATGAAAAGTAGTTCAGAGTAGAAGGATGAGAGAAAAAGTAGAGGAAAAAAGCACAACAACTCTTTACTATGATTTTGGATTATATTTATAGTAGCAAAATAAATTTGAAGTTGACTGGACTTTTTATCTGGGAATTCAGCCTACAGTACCATTACCTCATAAAAAGGTAAATTTTATAAATAAAGTACACATCTCTACCCCAATATAACGTGACCCAATATAACACGGTAAAGCACAGCTCTGAGGGGTGGGCGTGGGGGCTTGCTGCTCAGAGCACACCGCTCTGAGCGGCGTGTTAAGGATCGTAGGCAAGTGGGCAAACGGGGTGAGGAGGCAAATGAGGAGGTGAGCAGCAGGCAAGAGGGGGATGAAGAGGCAGGCAGGCGGGAAGACGGCAAGCAGGAGAGTGGCGGTCAGGCGGACGCGGGGAGGTGCGCCAGACGGACGGTGAGGAGACTAGCAGGGAGGCGAGCGGCAGCTGGGAGCGCTGGGCGGACAGTGAGGAGACTAGAGGGGAGGCTGATTTGGGCCCCACGCCCCTCTAGGGACAGTTCCGACACGCTGCTCTGAGTGGCATGTTAAGGGTGCCAGGCTGGGGCTGAGGGGTTGGATAAGGGGCAGAGGGTCTCGGGGGGCAGTCAGGGGACAAGGAGCAGGAGGCTGGATGGGTCCGAGGTTATGAGGGGTCAGTCAGGGGGCGGGAAGCAGGTGGGGTTGGATAGGGGGCCGGGCCAGGCTGTTTGGGGAGGCACAGCCTTCCCTACCCGATACAACACGGTTTCACCTATAACGCAGTAAGATTTTTTGGCTCTGGAGGACCGCGTTATATCAGGGTAGAGGTGTATAACATGTATCCATACATCCCAAGTGCCTTTAAATTCTTCTACTCTATACAGTGCGCATTGCCCCTTCTAAGTACTTGGTCCTGCTAGTGAAGGCAGGGGGCTGGACTTGATGACCCTTCAGGGTCCCTTCCAGTTCTAGGAGATAGGTATATCTCCATTATTTAAAAAAAAAAAAAATTAAGTTACTGAAACTGTTGAGGAATTATATTGTCCAAATAGATGGTTTCACTTAATTGCCGATGGTATACCTAATTTTTCCCTGTTCTGTCAAGTCTCCATCACTGTGCAATATTGTTGTTAGCAATCTCAGAGTAGAGGTTCCTGATTTACTGTGGTTATTCTTCATTCCTAGCAACCATCGAACCATCATCTTAATGGCCTGGATCTGAAAGAAATGTTCACAAGTAGTATGTTAATTACGCTCTGCAAACAAAATTTTAAAATAATCTCTATAGTAGCCTAATCACTTAGCAATATAATCTTCTCAAACGCTTTAATTAGGTAGAGAACATATTCCTCACAAGCATGTGAAACACGCATTCATCATCATTGCAACATGCAGAGTTTCTAAATTTTCTTTTAATCTAGTTTAAAGCCCTCATCTCTAGGTTGGTGAGTCAGTGTGTGAAGATATTCTTCCCCTTCTTGGTCAGATGGACCCCATCTCTTCCCAGCAGTCGTCCTGTTCAGAACAGCATCCCATGGTTAAGGAAGCCAAAGCCCTTCTGTAGACAAGATCTGTGCAGCCATGCATTTATCTGCAGGATGCACGTGTCCCTGCCTTGGTCCTTACCCTCAACTGGGAGGATGGACTGGACTGCCACCTTTGCTCCAAACTCCTTCACCCTCACTCCCAGAGCCCTGTACTCACTGCTGATCTGCTCAGGGTCAGACACAGCAGTATAATCAGCACTCATGTGGGTGAACAGCACGGAGTAGTGATCAGAGGGACAGATGAACCTCAGCATCCTTTCTGTAACGTCTTCAATTAGGGCTCTAGGCAGACAGTACACCTCCCGGGATATCATGCTACTGTCTGAGATGGCAAGCAGACAGCCTCCTCCCTACAGAGCAGCCAGTTCTCCTCCTTCCTCCTGTGCTCCTGTAGTGACCTGTAGCTCGCTAGCATTCTCCATCTTGGATGTCTCCATGTGGATCCTGTCAATGAAGTCCTTATGCTCCTGATACATTTGCAGATGAGACACCTCCTCCTGCAGCTCTCTTACATGCTTCCTAAGGGGCTACACTAGTGGTTCTCAAACTTTTGTACTGGTGACCCCTTTCACACAGCAAGCCTCTGAGTGCGACCCCCCCCATATAAATAAAAAAAATGTTTTTATATATTTAACACCATTATAAATGCTGGATGCAAAGCAGGGTTTGAGGTGGAAACTAAAAGCTCATGACCCCCCATGTAACAACCTCACCTTTGAGAACCCCTGGGCTACACAAACAGATATCTCTCTCTGAAATAAATTTAAATAAACGGAGTGGAGTCTCTCATCCTCACTACTATTGTGAAGTTTTGGGTAAAATACAGATAGGTGGGCTGTTTGGTTCAAGTGAAATTGGAAAGAACCTTGGGAAGAAGCCTGGGATGTAATCTCAGGTAAACTGTCTCTGTGAGAGATCATATAAGGTGGGGGAACTATGAGGTCCCCAAGCTCACCCACTCTCCTGGCCAATGTACTAACAGTTAGGAAAGCTACCTTCACTGTTAAGTGTAAGAGGTAGCAGGAAGCCAAGGACTTGAATGGCAGGTTTATAAGTGCCAATAGCACAGAGTTCAGGTCCCATGCAGGCACAGGTTTTAATACCAGCAGGAATGTTCTGATAATGCCTTTTAGAAACTTTACTGTTGTGGGGTGGCTGAAAACTTAGCAGTTCTCCATGGGAAGATAAAAGATATTTATAGCTGTTAAATATACCTGTAGTGAACTGACAGATAGATCTGATGAGTTCAAGTAGAGTAGTTACTCCAGGATAAGAGGAATCCTGGATTCCTCCAGAATCCTGCTGACACCACAAAGAAAATCCCTTCCACTTGGCAGTATAGTATCTTCATGTAGATGATTTCCTGCTATAGAGAAAGACTGGCCCTCCTCTGACCAAGACTCCTCTAGGTCTGTTGCCCTTCCAAAAAGCAGGCCACCAGATGGATGGATACAGGGTTGGGGTGGCTGGTGCTGCCTCTGTTTTGCAACACTAAACCCAGAAATGGCTGTAGGTAAATGCAAGGGTCAGAGGCCATCCGCAGGATCATCATGAACCAGAACTGCCTCAGCCCCCATAGTGCTATTAGAATTACTGCTGCCTTGTTCTTCTTGATCTTCTGGAGGATGCAAAGGAGCAAGGGGGATAGGAGGGAAGGCATACAACAGTAGCTCTGACCGCTACACTATGAAAACATCCCCTCTGGAATTACGTCCTGGGCATCCCAAGTGCAGTAGCCCAGGTATTTCCTGTTTTTCTGGCTTTCAGAGAGAGATCCCAATATAGAAATCTGCATTGCCAAAATATGTGCTGGATCACTGAAATGTGGAGCTCTCACTTGTGATCCTTGTGAAAATGCCTGCTAAGGCTGTCTGCTAGGGAGTTCATTTCTCCCAGTAATTGCACATCAGAGAGGGCGATCAGATACTGGATGCACTGGTTCCAGATTTTGATCCCTTGAACCCTGAGCTGAATGGTCATCCAGGTGCATTCCCTATCCCAGTAATGGGGTATCTATCATAAGTGTCTTCCTAGGTGGGGCTGGAACAAAGGAAATGTCTACGCCAGGGGCGGGCAAACTTTTTGGCCTGAGGGCCGCATCGGGTTTCGTAAATTGTATGGAGGGCCGGTTAGGGGAGGGGGTCATGGCCCAGCCCCCACCTCCTATCTACCACCCCCCCCCCGGCCAGGACTCCTGCCCCATCCAACTGCCCCATTCCCTGATGGTCCCTCTGGGACCCCTGCCCCATCCACACACACCTGCTCCCTGTCCCCTGACTGCCCCTGCCGCCCCATCCAACCCCTCCTCTCATTCCTGACGGCCCTCCCGGGACCCCTGCCCCATCCACACCCCTTCTCCCTGTCCCCGACTACCCCCCGGGACCCCTGCCCCTCACTGCCCCCTGCCACCCCACCCAACCCCCCCCTTCCTGACTACCCCCCGGGACCCCTGCCCCATCCACCCACCCCTTCTCCCTGTCCCCGACTGCCCCCATAACCCATGCCCCTCACTGCCCCCTGCCACCCCATCCAACCCCCCTCCTTCCTGACTATCCCCCGGGACCCCTGCCCCCATTCAACCCCTGTTCCCCAACCCCTATCCACACCCCGCCCCTGACCACCACCCGGACTCTCCTGCCCTCTATCCAACCCACCCTGCTCCCTGCCTCCTTACCGTGCTGCCTGGAGCACCAGTGGCTGGCAGTGTTACAGCCGCGCCACCCGGCTGGAGCCGGGACATGCCACCACCGCCACCGCGCAGCTCAGAGCACTGGGTCAGGCCGGGCTCTGCAGCTGCACTGCCCAAGGAGCTCACAGCAGAGCCTTGTGCCGGCTCTGGCTGTGGTGCGAGCGAGCGAGCTGAGGCTGTGGGCGAGGGGGAACAGTGTGGGAGGGGCCGGGGCGGCGTCGGGCTAGAAGCTCGGGGCTCAGCAGGACGGTCCCGCGGGTCGGATGTGGCCTGCAGGCCGTAGTTTGCCCACCCCTGTTCTACACTCACTTGCTATCTTGCGTTTCTTCGGTGCTGCCATTTCTGGTGACTCGTGGTAACTATTTTTCTTTGCTTAATTTTGTTTAGTGGAGAAGCACCTTTTCTGTGACTGGCTCCATCTAGTGTTGAAACTGAGAAGTGCAACAGAGTTGAGCTCAAGCGCCATGTGCGGGCCATATTCAATTATATTTTCAGAATTTGCTGCGGGCCAATAAAAACTGACCCGCGGGCCGCAGTTGGCCCACGGGCCGTAGTTTGGACACCCCTGGTCTACGCAGACATTGGCATTTGTCTCCCAGCAGGTGAGTTTTGTCAGAACACCGTGAGGAAGTGAGAACCATTTGTCCAGGGAGTCTGTGCTCAGAGCTACACATTCCTCAGTCATGCCTGGAGGCACCGACAGGTGAAACCTTGTGAAGGGGGTCACATAGGTGCAAGAGGCCAGGGGGGCTAGCATGACCAGACTGTCATTGGGGCTATGTCTAAGCTAAGAAATTAAGACTCATCATGAGGAATCTGTCCTGAGATAACTATGCCCTGTCTGCAATCGAGTCCAGATTCATTCCAATAAATTATATCACTTTTGTGAGGGTTAAAGTGGACTATTCTTGATTTACATGAAGTCCCAAGGAATGACGCAGGTCAAGTAAGGAGGTGATGGCTGCCTGTACCTTCTGATACGACTGTCCCAAGAGCAGCCAGTATAAGTAGGGCAATATTAGTCTGCCCTGTAAGTGCAAGTAGACTGCTTACCACAGCCATCACTTTTGTAAAGGCCCTCTGGGGTGTCAAGAAGCCGAAGAGCACTCTCTATAGTGTGCGGCCCACCATAAAGGAAATGCTGTGTGAAAATACGTGAATCATATCAAGAACTACAAGCCACACTTTCACTGAGGGAGAGGATTACTTCAGCCAGGGTAATCATCCTGAATCTTCAATGGCGAATGAAGACATTCATCTGTCTGAGGTCCAGGATGGGTCTCCAGGACCTTTCTTTTGGGGGATTAGAAAGTATTTGGAGTAAAGACCCTTCTCCCTCTGTTGGAGAGGTATGGGCTTCTATTGTCTCTAGCTGGACCAGGGAATCCAGTTCTTGTCTGAGAATTCTCTTCTGAGAGGGGTCCCTGAACAGGGAGAGAAAAAGGGTGATTTGGAGAAGGGGCAGAAAGTACTCTGTGTAGCCACTTGAGATGATGTCTAGGACCCATTTGTCCGATATGACGTGCTGCCACATTGGGATGAAATGAGCAAGGTGGCCAATGAATGGGGTGGGGAAAACTGATTCTGGATGGACTGGTTGACAGCTCTTGACTGACCCATTAAAACGTCTACTTGGTAGATGACTGGGTCTGATGAAGACATTATATATATGGAGATATACCTATCTCATAGAACTGGAAGGGACCCCGAAAGGTCATCGAGTCCAGCCCCCTGCCTTCACTAGCAGGACCAAGTACTGATTTTGCCCCAGATCCCTAAGTGGCCCCCTCAAGGATTGAACTCACAACCCTGGGTTTAGCAGGCCAATGCTCAAACCACTGAGCAATCCCTCCCCCATAGTGGTGTTGCAGTGTGTCTGTCGTCCTGTATCCCCTGGCATCTCCTCGGAGGTTCACAGAAAGGCTAAGGGGTCAGTCAGCATCTATGAGACAGTGGCTTAGAAAATTTTCTCCAAGATGCTGGGGAGAACAAGTCCAAGGAGCAGAAGGTGTCACAAGAATTCTTGAGGGAATGAAGCAATTCATCAATCCTCAAGGCCTTCACTTCTATCTCCTTTATTTTAGGGGATGGGATGACAATCAGCAATGGAATAGTTAATGTTGGCATAGTAGTGTCATCACTGTCCCTTGGAGAGATCACACTCCAATGAGATTAAAAGGTAACAGGGGAGTTCACCTCTCCCAGTCATTGCTTCAGTTTGCCTGACAAACCTGACATTGGTTTACACTCAGTTCATGTTTGAAAGGTTCTATCTGTAGTTATGGGGCCTACAAATCTCATTTTTTAAAAATGAAAGCTTACATTCTGCACACATTTCAATTAGTCAGAAGAGCCATAGAAATATATCATGCAGGCCAGATATATCCTGTGAGACATGTTTGACACCTCTAGTGTAGAGGATGCAGCACAATACACTGAAACAGTGGGTTACATATGCACGTATATTTCACAAATAAGCATAGAAAGGACAAAAGATATAGCAGGTTATTTCTGAGAGGCAGTGTGGCTAAGTAGATGGGATTTTAACCTGCCATAGTAGAGAACTAGGTTCTATTCCCAGAATATGCAAACTGTCGCAACGAGGCATTGCTTAATAATAAAAGATGTGAAAAATGAGATGTCTTAAAATGTTAAAGGTTTTAGGTGAGCCGACATCATCAAGCAGGGAACCAGGAACACAAGCCACAGGAGTGAAATGGCACTAAAAAGCAAACAAAAATGTTAGGATACATAAGAAATGGCAAAGCAAATACTACTGAAGATATTAAAATACCATTATAAAAATGTATGTCCAGCTTAATAAAATGATTCCACCTCATAGTTAGTACTGCACTACAGCGTTGTGTAAAAATGCTTACAATTTGGTGGTTGCATTAATACTGTTTAGCTCAAGCATTCCCAAATTGCAGTATGTGTACCACTGGGGTACATGAGCTTGGTGGAATGGTATTCTGTAACAGGGTAGTCTGTCCCCTTTAAGGGGCAGTGGGGCCTGGGGCTAGTCAACTTTTATTCTATGACATGACCCATTTAGGGAAACAGGTATTCAAGACAATAGAAGACTAGTTGGGGAATAAGAGCCAGGGTGTTAATGAAGTAGCTACCTCCTTAACATGATAAACCCCAGCTGCTAAGTGACTCCCAGTACAGGAGATAGGGCAGACAGCCAGGAGAGCAGAACTCCAGAGAAGTATCAAGTCAGGAGAATAGGATGGGATGGGAACAAGAATCAGAAGGGAGACAGGTGAGCTAGGGAAGCCAGTCTGAATCACAGGCCTGCCTCAAGAAGGATGTATGTGGGGCCCCTGAACCAAGGTAAAAAGTGTGAAAAACCAAGAGATGTTTCATGGAGCAAGACTGGAACCTGGATACTGGTGGGCTGGGAAAGCCCGCCTGGATGGATCATGGCAGAGCCCCATGAACGAGACCTGTGGAATCCCAAGAGGAAAGAGTTGCGAGTCCAAGCCTATTCTGACAAAATCCTTATTTTACTTAAACCAGACATTTTTAGTTTTAGAAAGATCACGGGGCGGATAGATGTGAAGGAAACATACAGAAAAGAATGACAATTATTAATGGTAGCTTTAGGTATACAGACATTAATTCACAATTATTATGACAGTAAATATACACCAAGAAAAAGTTTTAAGAGCTACTTACTTTGACAAGCGTTTCAGGAGAAACTTCCTCATCTGGAACCCAAAGTTTAGTTGTCTTTTTCCCAGGAAGCTAAATCAAATTTTACATCTTGTTACGTTTAGTTTATTATTCTATTATTAATAGGATACTATACTATTAGTAAAGCCTACTATAATATTTGCTTCTGCTTGCTTTTAAAGACAAACAGCAGCATTCTTTGGTTAACTATTTTGGAACACTAGGACATGTATTCACTATTGAAACAGCCAGTTTAATCATACTGAAAAAGTGTTTTTTTTTTTAAACTTATTTCATTTTTCTATTTCCTAAGAGAAAGCAATTGCTTTAAAGTATAAGCGAAACTGAAGGTTAAATTCTTGTGTTTACAGATCTGCTAATTATTTCAAAATTGGAATAAAACCTTCTTAAAATGTCAAGTTGTTGGCCCAAGCACAATGGAGGAAATCCTGACCCAGCTTGAAATCAACCACAAAAATCCCATTGACTAAAATGGAGCTAGGATTTCACCAAGCGGGTTTAATATTTTTAAGAATTAGACAGTCACTTGCTGTGATCCATGAAAGGAAAAATGATTCTACAGTATATTTGGGGGGCGGGGGGGGGGAAGGAAGAGAGAGAAGAAAGCCCTCTTAGCCCTCATTACTGCATACATTTCCAGTCAAGTTAAAAAAATACATGCCAAAACACCAAAATATCTCACTAATTTTTATAACTAATTTTCTATTTCCTGAATATCTTACCAAAGGAAAAAGTCAATTTCTCAAAAAAGACACAAATAGTTAAAAAAAAAAAAAAAAGTACTTACCCTGTCATTCATTAGCAAATCTTTAACAATAAAGGTGGCTACCAAGGATTTCAAAGGGGCAGCAAATTGGTCTGGGGCCAGCATGGCTATATGACCAATAGAAACCAATGGTGTAATGAGATGTTCAAGGTTGCTTGGATCAAGGCTCTTATGCAGTGGCTAAAAGATAAATATAGGCAACAAATTCAGATCATACTAATCTAATCAGTTTAGCTATACTAGAATAGTACTTATTATTGAACACTAAATTCCATTCAATGAAAAGTTTCAGCTGCTACTTCAACAATGTGTTCTCTCTCTCCCTCCCTCCCTCATTCACACACAACTTCCCCCCCAACCCCAAGCCTTACAGGAATTATGAATTCATTAGATTAATAGATATATTTTTGTGTGTTAAATTGATGTCATATTCCAGCCCTCAAAATTATTTTTCAGTAGTGGACTAAGTGATTCTTCTTTGAAAAGTGATTTAAGATCCTTCGAGATGAAAGGTACTATAAATGTTAATTATAAAGGATGCTGAACACAAACTTCCATCAGTCCCATTTAATCCCATTTACCCTGAGCTTCCAATGAAAGCGAATGATATACACTGTTCCCTTTCCAAATACAAACTGAACCATCAAGGACTGCTTGCTCGAGCCAGTAATCTCTACAAGGTAAGCATAGATCCTCTACCAGAATCTAATCAACCAGCAAGATTGGAACCCTTTGATACGACCTCCACTGCACCAACAAGAACTATTGATTTGAGATTGAAGGAAGAAAGGAAAAAAGTTCATTTCCTAGTTCTCTGTCTTGGGTACTGGGGAAGGACTGATAGTGGTAACTAATCTTGAAACACAAGTTATTCTAACACTTTTTATTTTAACAAAATAATAAAAATACAGAGGCATAAATATGAATACGCAATATGAATATTAAAAGAAAAATAATTAAAACCTTTTCTTCTTACCTCAAATATCTGTGCAAACTGTGTTTCTTTGCTGGAAAATATTGCATGGATGCAGTGAATGGCATACTTGGCCTGACGAGGGGGGCCTTTTTTAGCTTTGTGATGCAAGACTGGGAGCAAAGCACTAAAAATAAAAAGTGAATACCTTTTAAAAATTGTAAGTTTGCTACTTTACGTGCTTTCACAATACAGCTATACAAAAGAACTTTCTTATCTGTACAAATGACAGGGGGACTCCTTGGGAAATTCAGTTTTTTCCCTGTCCTTCATCTGGCTCTACCAATGTTCTACAAATGTTAAATATGAAAGAACATCTTTCCAGCATTACAAAAGTGATTTAACTTAGGAAACAGGCTGTGGTAACTGAAGTACAGTAATATGGATTTAGTTTTCAGACATGCACACTATGTATCCATAGCCAGAGAATTTGAAAGTACACCTTTACCTCGATATAACGCTGTCCTTGGGAGCCAAAAAATCTTACCGTGTTATAGTGATCCCCCCCAGATCACTGCCTTACCGCATTATATCCAAATTTGTGTTATATCGAGTGGTGTTATATCGAGGTAGCAGTGTAGTAATGTCCGTTGGTCTGCACACGCACCCTTGGTTCACCTCATGGTTTTCTGAGGTGATAAAGAGATGGGCGGACCAACTGCCTCTCCAGTTCCTTCTCTACCACAAATCCAACAGATCCAAAGCAAAGGGGAAGGAAAGTGGGAAGTGGAATACAAATAGGCGCTATACATCTCAAAGAACCTCCAGTTACAGCCAAGTAACTTCCTCTTCTTTTTCAAGTGATTGTCCCCATTGTATACCACTGAGGGTGATTAACAAGCAGTACCTCAGCCGGAAGAGGGTGCAAGGATGAAGATGGAATGGTTAAGTGAAAGACAGATGTGCTGAAGGAAGAATCTGCCACTGCATCCTGCACCAAGGTGTAAATCGTAGCAAAGTTGTGTACTGAACTCCACAAGGCTGCTCTACATATGTCCCCAAGAGGCATGCCATTGAGGGAGGCCATGGTTGAAGCCTGGGCTCTCATGGAATGGACCCACACCCAAGGGTGTGGAGTAAGTCCTGATAACTGATAGAGCATACTGCACCCTGAAATCCACTTGGAGATCCTGTGTATGGAGACTGTCACAATAGCTGAAAGAGCTACAGGTCAGGCAAACAGTCTAGGAGATTTCCTGATCGGTCTTGTCCTCTGCAGGAAGAAGGCCAAGGCTCAGACAGAAGGAGTAGAGATGTAGTTCCTCTACTGAAGTGTGAGGGTTCAGAAAGAAAGCTGGTAAGAAAGTGAATGGGTTGATTAAGATGAAATTGAGAGACGACCTTTGGAAGAAGTGTAAGATGCAAGCACAGGAAGATTTTATCTTTATGGAAAGTGGTAAAAGGAGGAGCCGTCATCAAGGCCCCAAGTTCACTAACCCTTCTCACCGAAATGATAGCAACAAGGGGACTCTCACAGAAAGGAGGGACATAGAGCTCGCTGCCAGCAGTTTGAAAGGCAGTTTCATTAATGTGGACAGAACTAGGTTGAGGTCCCACTGGGGAGTGATGGGTTGAACAGGCGGGAAGGTTCTACAGGGTGTGTAAAGAGTGCCCTTCCACCGGGGGGAGGGAAGGGGAGGGAAGGAGTGGAAGGAGTCAATTGCTGCTAAGTGAACATTGAGAGAGTTGTCAGCAAGACCTGATGCCTTCAATGACAGGAGGAAGTCCAGAAGGAGAGGAATCCTCACCTTTTCTGGGGAAAGCCCCTTCCATTGGGCCCAGGAGTTGAAGTATTTCCACTTGGCCTGGTAGGAATGCCTAGTGGACTCTTTCCTGCTGCTGGAGAGGATGTTTTGCACCTCTGATGAACACTCCCATTCTAGAAATTATGCCCATAAAAAATGATGCCCATGCTTTGAGGTGAGGTGTTTGTAGACTGGGATGTCTGATCCTGCCATTGTGCTGCATCAGTAGAACAGGGAAAGAGGGGATGGGAATTAAGCGATGGAAGGACATACGGAGGAGGGTGGGAAACCATAACTGTCTGGGCCAGCAGGGGTGATTAGACTGACTGTTGCCCGATCTTGTGGAGTAATCGTGGCAGGAGTGGAAGAGGACAGAGGGCGTAGTTGAGCTGACCAGTGAAGTATGAGAGCATCGTCCCAAGAGTCAGGATCAAGATCCCCCTGAAGCAGTATGTGTTCCATTTGTCGATGGGGAAAGCAAAGAGGTCTCTGATCGGAGTCGCTCCACTGGTTGAAGATGTTGTGCACTATAGTGTAGTGTAGTTCCCACTTGTGGTCAAACACAAACCATCTGCCGAGCAAGTCTGCAATCACATTCTGAGTCCCCAGGAGATAGGCTGCACATAACACAGAGTAGCGACTTCGTGCCTTGTTTGTTGATGTAGTAAACGGTGGTACTGTTCAATATAAGAACATGATGGGAACGATGAACGGCAGAAATGCCCAGAGTTCCAGAATGTTGATGTGTATCCTAGATTACCAAGTATCAGGGGGTAGCCATGTTAGTCTGTATTCACAAAAACAACAAAGAGTCTGGTGGCACCTTAAAGACTAACAGATTTATTTGGGCATAAGCTTTCGTGCATGCAGATGCATGGCCATGCATCTGAAGAAGTGAGGTTTTTTTACCCATGAAAACTTATGCTCAAATAAATCTGTTAGTCTTTAAGGTGTCACCGGACTCCTTGTTGTTTTTCTAGATTCCCAAGGAATCCATGTTCCCTATGTCATGTGATATCACACATGCGCTCCCATCCTACAAGGGACGTGTCGGTGATGATTGTCCTGTCCAGGGAGGAGGGAAGAAAGGGAACCTCTATGCAAACCTGCCATGGGTTCATCCACCAGTGGAGGGAAAAGAGTACTGGGGGTCGGAGAGACTGTCAGCACAAGTTCCATGGTATGACATGTGGGTGAGTAAACTCTTTGGAGACATCCAGATGCAGCAAAGGTGGAGGCAAGCAAAGGTGGTAACATATGTGCAGGAGGCCATGTAGCCGAGAAGAAATAGGCAAGTTCTGGCCATGACAGAAGGACTGTTGACTATGGGGGCTATGAGTTCTTGCAGAGTCTGGAACCTGTTCCTTGGTAGGTATGCTCATGCTGTGACAATCTAGGGATTGTGTGGGGTCCAAAGCTGATTTTTCAATGTTGATGCTGACTCCAAGGCAGGAAAGGAGTCCGAGCAACATGGAGCTCGAAAGTTGAGCTTTGTATCTGAACCTCACCACCTAGGAGCGAATCGCCGAGATAGGGAAATACAAGGACCCCATAATGCCTGACGTAGGCTACCATGATGGAGAAAATCTTGGTGAAGTCCATGGCAACAGCGGTAAGTCCAAATGGAAGGACCCTGTACAGAAAATGGTGCAAGCCAACAGTGAACCTCAGGAACTGTCTGTGGATGGATGAATGTCTATGTGAAAATAAGGATCCTACATATCAAGAGCTGTAAACCACATGCCTTCTTCTAATACACATGTGGCCAGCATATGGCAAACTGTTCTAGCTGACTCAAAGATGGCATCATTGATTGGCAAAGCAACTCTAATTGGCACTGATGAGTGAACTAGGTCACACAGCTTATGCTGAGTGTCTTGGATCTCCTCCAGGGGAATGTGCAGCTCTCCTGCCACTCTACATAGGAGATCCTGGAATTGGAGATAGCCTCTTTCTATGATGGTATATCAGGTGCTGCCAGCCCTACACCTTCTCTGTTCCTTCTTGCCAACAACTCCAATTTTTTTCTCAGCCTGTTTCAAGATGGGCGAGATGGAGGAGGTGGTCTGCCACAGGACCTTGGCTATCTTGAAGACCCCCTCATACATGGGCAGGGCAACCCGAGCGGATGTAGCGGTTGAGAGAAGGTTGAAGAGGACGTCCTCCTGCTTCACCATCTCTTGCACTTCAAGCCACAAGTTCTAAGCCACACACAGGGGAAGGGCTTGATCCCAAAAGCCATCCGGTGGGCCAGCTCTAGAAGGTCCTGCGATTGCCCCATCTGGGGAAAAAAAGAGGAAGACTCAACCGCTGGTGGGGGTTCTGCAGTCTTGACCACTGTCATAGAAAGAGGCTTTGGGGTGGGCACAGGTTCCACCGCCCCGACCTCAGAACGGGCTTCTGGTACTAGGTCCGGAGCAGGTGGGGCCGCTGCCAGGTGTTCCGTCGTGGCAACTGAGGAGTGCTGTGAAGGAGGCATTGTCACAACCTGCACAGCCCTCCCGCTCCATTAAGGCCACTGTGCTGGCCACTGGCAGTGCAGTGATTGAGGTACCACTGAAGAGGGAGTGGGCTCCAGTGCCTAGTGATGCCGATGAGACCGTGGTGACGGGCTGAACCGGCCCTCCATACTGAAGGAACCCCCTTTTGGTGACCAAGGAGGAGCAGTCGACTCCTGGTCATGGCTACTGGTGAACATTGACCAGGAATAACTGAACGGTAACTGTAGCATGGAGGGGAGGACCGGTACTGGGAACATTCCCACCATGCTGGTGATCAGGACTGATCCCTAGACGACGATGGCTAAGAAAGCAAACAGTGCCAGGAATAGTAAGGGGAGTGTCGCCCCCGTGCCAGAGAGTAGCACCGTGGAGATCTCGGAGCTTGCCTGGGCAACCAACGATGCGATTGGGATCTGCCCTGGGATTCCCAACGCAGCAGCGAAGATCAATGCCTTTTCTCCAGCAACCAGCATTGTTCCCCTGTCTCCTGAGGGGGTCTTTAATGGCAGGCTTGCCCTCTTGGGGAGCCTTAGCTGGGTCCTGCGGCACTGGGGTCATCATCAGAGCAGGTGGAGATCTGTGCTCTCTCTGCACCATGGGAGCCTGGGATGATGAAGGTGCAAGCAGGAGTGTGGATCCCCTACTGCTCCCAAGAGTCGGTGGCAGACCTTTAAGGGGGCTGGGCGCCCCAGCCAGGGATGCACGATCGTGTGGCTCCGGAGCAGTCTGGTGGGCAGGCCTGCATCCCTTGATAGATGACCCCTGGGCGTTCTTGCTCGGCACCGTGGTGTGCTTCTTTCCCTTCTTCTTCAGCACCAGCCATGGCAAACAGTGCCAGGAGAAGTCGGGTGCAGGCAATGCGCTACACATGGAGGCCGAAGCACTTGGCACAAGCTGCCTGGATAGCTTGGAAGCTAGGCAGAGGGCAGACTCCATCAAGGGAGTCCTGAGGCCGATGTCCCACTCCTTCTGGGAGCGGGGCTGAAAGTTTTTGTAGATCTGGCACTGCTCCTTAACGTTACACGCCCCCAGACACTTAAGGCAGCTACTATGGCGGTCACTACTACGGAGGCATACACCTGCTGCAGTCAGAGCAGGGCTTGAACCCGGGAGACCGGGGCATGCCCGGCCTGGGGAAAAGTCCTGTTGAGACCCTAACCCTAACCAACTAACACTTAATTACTTAAGATCTACTTAACAACTACTTTAGACTAGTAAAGCGAACTATATACAACGGCCTTAAATCACGAAGTTCAGAATGGTAAACAACCACTAGCTCTTTCTAAGCAAGAAAGGCAATCCGACTGAGCACCATGGGCAATCAGAAGGAACTGTGAGGGCATAGGGCTGGTGGCACCTGACATACCATGGCATGAGCACAGCACTCCAGAGGGCGCCACAGATGGCCCTACGGTTACTGCTAAAGCTCTCCAACTGCCATGCACATGGGTGCATGCACACCTAGAATTCAATCGACATGAGCAAGCACTCAAAGAAGAACTAATGTACATTACTGCTTCCAAATTCTCCAATTCCAGACACATGGTGCGCATGCATAAACACTCAGTGGAATACAATAGGGACCATCACTCGAAGAAACATTGCTTTTCACATATTACTTGTACTTCTACCTTTCATCAGTTAATTCATTTAAGGTTATTTAAACCGCACTACTATTCTTATTAAAAGCCCGAGTGCTCCAAACTTTTCTTTGGAGTAACATTTTCCTTCAAAAAAAATGAAGGATGTTAAATATGGCACTTCCATATGAATAAAATATAGCACTTCTAGAATTCCATTTAATAAAGAACTTTACTCAAATAGAACAGTATAATCTAACTCACGATCTGATATGAGGAAAGTCCTCTTCAATTTTACTTCCTGTGTTTTTGAAAATTTGTAATGCAGCTTCTGCCACCTTTTCATCATCCATTTTCAGGCAAGCCAGAAGGGATTCAAAAGTTTCAGCTGAATGGAATGAGATAGGGTGTGTAAATGACAGGACCTGCAAAAAGAAAGTGACAAGTCACATGTTATCTAAAAAAAAACCCCACCCACACAATTGTTTAAATGATCAAATGTTATTATCTGCCATATTTTGAACCCTTAGAATACACTGCAGTTTTTGGAAAAGCAATCCTACCTCTCATCTCTCTGTTGAAGACCTTCTTTCCCTCCATTTCAGCTCACCCATCTCCCTCTGCCCATGGTCTTAATAATGGTTATTTGCTTTCCCCATCTTCAGCCTCCCTTCACAATCCTTTGATTATGTTTTTTTTTTCCTGTGTCCAACAGTGAGGTCTCCGAAAACATTTATCCCTAAAACCCTTTACACTGCCAATCCCATCCTATTCCATCCTGCCTTGCTACCTCCTTTTCTCTTTCCTGGCTCTTTCCCTTTTAGCTCAAAAAACAGACTATCCCCGACAGTAAAGAAACACACTACTTGATCCTACTTCATTCTCTAACGCCTCTTCTTCCCTTCATCGACTTGAGTAGGCTGTTGATTTTTCAGAGCTTCAACTTCATTCCCTTCACACCTGATTATGTCCTCTCCACTTTGCTAAAACGGTCTTCATGAAAAATCACTAATGACATCTTTTTCAAAACTGTGCTTTTTCTCCATACTTCATAATTTCTTTGCTGCGTTTCACATTGCTGACTATCCCTCTCTTCCTTGGGCTTCTGTGGACTCTATGCTTTTCTAGCTCTCCTTCAGCCTTGCTCACCACTTCATCAGCATTAATTTCAGTGGATTCTCTTCCTTCTCCCTCTCTTTGTTGATATTCACACAGTTCAATTCTGTCTTAGATCCATCTTTCTCCATTTTCTTCCTCAGCGACATCATGGCTCCTATGGTTTCTTACCACCTCTGACGACAAGTCAAACCTACCCTTTCACTCCTGACTTCTTCCAACTTTGTCCAGACATGGACAGATCTTCAACTAGGGATGTTAAACACCTACACTCACCCTTCTGCATCCTCAAATTCCCATATTGTTAAACCAGCTGGCCTCAAATCTCTGCATAATCTGGGCTGTATGTTCTGCAGATTTCGCATCTTTAACTGTTGGAAACCAACTGTCAATTTTTGGTGACCCAGACGACCTTCATAAACTTGAGACTGTACTCTACAGCATTAATGTATTTGATGCCATAAACATAAGAATAGTCATACTGGGTCAGACCAAAGATCCATCCAGCCCAGTATCCTGTCTGCTGACAGTGGCCAATGTCAGGTGCCCCAGAGGGAGTGAACCTAACAGATCAAGTGATCTCTCTCCTGCAATCCATCTCCACCCTCTGACAAACAGAGGCTAGGGACACCATTCCTTACCCATCACGGCTAATAGCCATTAATGGACTTAACCTCCATGAATTTATCTAGTTCTCTTTTAAACCCTGTTATAGTCCTAGCCTTCACAACCTCCTAGGGCAAGGAGTTCCACAGGTTGACTGTGCACTTTGTGAAGAAGAATTCCAGGAAATGCTACAAAGACACACTGAAAGCATGTCTTAATAAAACTGATGTGGACATCACAAGCTGGGAAGAGCAAGTGACCATCTGATCCCAATGGCACCATATCCTCTATCAGGCAGTGACCTGCTTTGAGAAGCGCCTTGCCCTCGAAGCTGAAAGGGGAGAGAGGAGGAAGGAAAAAGAAATAACTTCTTCCTAGCAGGCTGCTGGCCTGCCACAAAATGTCTGTAGCTACTGTGGGCGGATTTGTGGTTCCAGGATCAGACTCCTGAGTCATCTCAGGACACATATGTAAATCCATGGTAGAAATCATCCTCAAATTCAGGGATCGCCAATCCAGTCAGTCAGTCAACAGTACCCTGATCGCAAAGTTATGCAGCAACACAAGACAATACATATGATAAAGGTGAAAACGGTTACACTAGTGTGTGTGTACGTACAATGAACAGGACAAAGGAATAAGACCAAACGAAGAACTAAGTAAAGCAGAGGTCAGGGGTGGAAGTGCACGCAAATGCGCACTCCGATAGCTATAGCTCGGACTCAATCCTCCAAAAGAGAATACTTTCAATTTTAAAATAAAATTTAAAAGAATATATAGCATGGTATATAAATATCCTCGCTACCTTGTTATTTACATCGTGCATGAAAAAGGGACACAGTAATGTTTGAGAATAGCTGTGAAAATATATTGAGTTTGCAATTATAGTTTCCATTGCTCTATCACACTGATTAAATGTGAAGAGTACGGAAAACATTTTCTTCTGGATAACTGCTGAAAAGCCTATAGTAGTTTAAGATACTGAGAATTAATAATATATTTTAACAAAGTTACTTTAGAGAATTTTAACAAAGCTATCTTAATGTTCACTGAACAAGAGAATATTTACCTTAAGCAATTCAAGACCTGCTCTGATTGCTTGATCAGTAGGTACACCCTCATCTTCATCATCTGCTGTTCCATCTATAGACTTGTTTACTTGCTTGATAAGGGCACTGAGAAATGGAAAAACAATGTTGACTCAAATTTACAAATAACTGCAGATTTCAGCTAACATGTCCAGTTTTAAAACATTAAGTTCAAATCTATTAGGAAGGCACTGTTAATCAGCCTCACACAAATATCTGATTGCTCTTCCCTAATATATAATTTGATATGATGGCTCTTATGTAATATTTACGCTTACAAAAATGCCTTGTTTACAGTAATGAATAAATAAGCTGTAAATAAATTACTCTGTTGAAGGGGGACCAATGTGAAATAAGTGAATAGTTTAAGTGCTACTAGGAAATTAAGATAGTTAAAATATTTTTCCACTTGAGATTACTGGCTATCATGGTTTCTTAGAACTGATAAACTCAGAGGTTGCTCATTATTTAGTCTAAAGCGAGAATTTTAGGAGTTGAGTGGTGAAATAGAAAGAAAAAAGTATAGATTTTAAGTGTACGTTAAAGATGACAGATATTGTAAAGCTGGAGGTAAAGCTTGATTGCTCTTCCTTGTATTACACTCGAAGGGAAGCTGTGATTGTCAGACTAGATATGTTTGGCAATATTCCTGAAAAATATCTCCCGTAATCCCTGGGTTTGCTCTGGCAGAAATGGAGTGAAATTTTTTCAAAAAATTCAAAATTTTCCCAGGACAGAAATTCTGTTTCCTGACTGGGCCTAGTCAGAACACATTCACATACATTACTTCTGGTCGCTCTTAAAAACATGTTTGAATTGAAGATGGACCTGGCAGCAACTGCTATAGTTAAGCAGCAACAGCTTCACATTGCTAAGATGTAGCCATGGTGGTGTGCAAAATGGACTTCCATCTTGAACGATCCCTTGCAAATACTTCTTCCTTCAGCAAGAGTTAGTACGGAAGAGTTTAGGCTTAAATCCCTAATTGCATCTTCCAACATCATTTGTGGTTGGCTTTGTACTCTACTTCTGTCGAACTTAGCTCTAGAAACCTTCTGTAAAAGTGTACCTTCTTCTACGCGTTCGATGTGACCCCACCACTGCAGTTGTCTTTTTCTCAACTGGTTCAAGACAGCAACTTGTCGGCATCACCTAAGTATCTACTCGTTTATGATTAAATCGAACCAATGGATGTTAATCATAGAATCATAGGACTGGAAGGGACCTCGAGAGGTCATCTAGTCCACTCCTCTGCATTCATGGCAGGACTAAGTACATCTCTACCTCGATATAACACTGTCCTTGGGAGCCAAAAAATCTTACTGTGTTATAAGTGCGCAGCCCCCCCTCCCCCCGGAGCACTACTTTAGCGCGTTCTATTCAAATTTGTGTTATATCGGGTGGCGTTATAGTGAGGTAGCAGTGTATTATCTAGACCATCCCTGACAGGTGTTTGTCTAACTTGCTCATAAAAATCCCCAATGACGGAGATTCCACAACCTCTCTAGGCAATTTATTCTAGTGCTTAACCACCCGACAGGAAGTTTTTCCTGATGCCCGATCTAAACCTCCCTTGCTGTAATTTAAGCCCATTGCTTCTTGTCCTACCCTCAGAGGTTAAGAGCAATTCTTCTCCCTCCTCCTTGTAACCTTTTATGTACTTGAAAATTATGTCCCCTCTCAGTCTTCTCTTTTCCAGACTAAACAAACAAAATGTTTTCAATATCCCATCATAGGTCATGTTCTCTAACCTTGAATCATTTTTGTTGCTCTTCTCTGGACTTTCTCCAATTTGTCCATGTCTTTCCTGAAATGTGGCGCCCAGAACTGGACACAATACTCCAGTTGAGGCCTAATCAGCGTGGAGTAGAGCGTGGAGTAGAGCGGAAGAATTACTTCTCATGTCTTGCTTACAACAGTCCTGCTAATACACCCCAGAATGATGTTCTCTCTTTTTGCAACAGCGTTACAACTGTTGACTCATATTTAGCTGGTGATCCACTATGACCCCCAGATCCCTTTCCGTTGTGCTCCTTTCTAGGCAGTCATTTCCCATTCTGTACGTGTACAACTGATTGTTCCTTCTTAAGTGGAGTACTCTGCATTGGTGCCCATTGGATTTCATCCTATTTAATTCAGACCATTTCTCAAGTTTGTCCAGATCATTTTGAATTTTAATCCTATCCTACAAAGCACTTGCAACCCCTCCCAGCTTGGTATTGTCCGCCAACTTTATAAGTGTACTCTCTGTGCCATTATCTAAATCACTGATGAAGATATTGAACAAAACCGGACACAGAACTGATCGCTGCGGGGCCCCACTCATTATGCCCTTCCAACATGACTGTGAACCACTGATGACTAGCCTCTGGGAACGGTTTTCCAACCAGTTATGCACCCACCTTACAATAGCTCCATCTAGGTTGCATTTCCCTAGTTTGTTTATGAGAAGGTCATGCGAGACAGTATCAAAAGTTTTACTAAAGTCAAGATATACCACGTCTACTGCTTCCCCCCATCCACGAGGCTTGTTACGCTGTCAAAGAAAGCTGTCCGGTTGGTTTGTTCTTGAAAAATCCATGCTGACTGTTACTTATCACCTTATCTTCTAGATGTTTGAAAATTGTTTGAAAATTGATTGCTTAATTATTTGCTCCAGAAGTTAAGCTGACTGGTTTGTAATTCCCTGGGTTGTCCTTATTTCCCTTTGCATAGATTGACATTAAATTTGCCCTTTTCCAGTCTTCTGGAATCTCACCTGTCTTCCATGACTTTTCAAATATAATCGCTAATAGCTCAGATCTCTCTTCAGTCAGCTCCTTGAATATTCTAGGATGCAATTAATCAGGCCCCAGTGACTTGAAGACATCTAACTTGTCTAAGTAATTTTTAGCTTGTTCTTCCCCTATTTTTGCTTCTGATACTACCTCATTTTCATTGGCATTCACAATGTTAGATATCCAATCATCACCAACCTTCTTGATCAAAATCGAAACACGGAAGTCATTAAGCACCTCTACCATTTCCACATTTTGTGTTAGTTTCCCCCTCCCCCATTGAGTAATGGGCCTAACCTGTCCTTGAGCTTCCTCTTGTTTCTAACGTATTTGTAGATTCTTGCTACTCTTTATGTCTCTAGCTAGTTTGATCTCATTTTGTGCCTTGGTCTTTCTAATTTTGTCCCTACATACTTGTATTTGTTTATATTCAGCCTTTGTCATTTGACCTGTGCCCTGCTGTGTTATTTTCCCAACAGATGTCTGAGTAGTTTAAGTCCCCTATCATGACCAAGTCCTGTGCTTCGGATGATTTCTTTAGTTGTTTAAAAAAGCTTCCTCCACCTCTTTGTCCTGGTTAGGTAACCTGTAGTAGATGCCCAACATGAGATCACCCTTGCTTTTTACTCATTTTCTCTTTACCCAGAGACTTTAAACAAGTCTGTCTTCTATTTCCATCTCAACCTCAGTCCAAGCGTATACATTTTTAATATATAAGGCAACACCTCCCTTTTTTCCCTGCTTGTCCTTCCTGAGCAAGTTGTACCCTTTATACCAATAGTCATGCATATTATCCCACCAAGTCAATATGTGATGCTAACTATATCATAGTTTATTTACTAGCATTTTGAGTTCTTCCTGCTTATTCCCCATACTTCTCACATTAGTATACAGATATCTAAGATACTGATTTGATTCCCCCCCTGCCCAAGTTCTGTCTTGTCTCTCCCTTATCCCTGCTATAACAGCCCATGCTTCCCCCAAATTCCGAACCTTCTCTCAAGTATCCATATTTTTTACTTATCTATGGCCTTTGGTCACCTGACCCTTTTGAACCTAGTTTAAAACCCTCCTCAGGAGGTTAGCCAGCCTATATCCAAATATGCTCCTCCCCTTCCTCAATAGGTGGGCCCCATCTCTGCTTAGCAGTCCTTCCTGGAACAGCATTCCGCTGACAAGAAAGCTGAAGCCTTCCTAGTGACACCATCCTTGCAGCCAGGCATTCACCTCTAGGATGCATCTGTCTCCACCAGGGCCCCAACCCTTGACTGGAAAGATCAAAGAGATGACCACCTGCGCTCCCAACTCCTTCACCCTTACTCCCAGAGCCCTGTAGTCACCTCTGATCTGCTGAGGATCATACCTTGTAGTATCATTAGTGCCCACACGGATGAGTACCATGGGGTAGTAGTCAGAGGGCCGGATGATCCTCTACAATCCCTCCGTAAATGGCTCGGATATGGGTCCCTTGCAGGCAGTATACCTCCCACAACGCAATGTCAGGACTACAGATGAGTGCCTCCATCCCCCTCAGAAGAGAGTCACCAACCACCACTACCCGATGTTTCCTCCTGGGAGTGGTAGCCGCAATTCTCCCAGCCTTGGGGGTACATGGCTTCTCCTCCCGCACCTTTGGGGGCGATTCCTCATCACTCATTGCCACGGCAGCATACTGGTTTTCCATCACCATGGTGAGTGGGTTGAGAGTAGGGGGTGGAGCACTGCCTGCTGCCAGAAGTAACCAGCAGCCAGTGTCCTGTGACAAGAGCCATATCCTCCTCCCCTGGTGGTGTGACAGCAGTTCTCTGTAGCTGCATAGCTTCCTCAGCCTTGGATATCTCCATATGAATACTCTCCTCCTGTAGCATGTCCACCTGCTTCCTGAGAGATTCCACCAGCAGACACCTTTCACACTGGATGGTCCCCCCAGCCTGGCTCTCTGTCAGTGGGAAATGCAGGCCACAGTCTCTGCAAGTCCACACCAGGATCTAGGTAGAGGCATCCATGGTTAGATTGTCCATGTGGATACAGGCACAGGTGGAGGAGACAGGAGCAGGGTTGGCACTGGCGATGCAGTCCTTCCTAACCATAGCAATATTATGTCTTCCTCCCATAACTCCCTCTCAAACTTCCCAAACACTAACTTTTAACAAAGAAAACTTTTGAGTTTCCTCACCTCAGTTGTTTTTAACAGCCATGTTTCTGCTCCATATAACAGCTCTCAGCACTAACATGTTGAACACCTATATTTTAGTTGTCACCCAGACATCCCACAATCCAAATGGAAGCCTTTGAAGACACTGAAAGAGGAGGTTACTTCCTGTAATTGGAGGTTCTTTGAGCTGTGCACTCTCTATTTGGATTCCAAATGTGAGTGAGCATGTGCGCCATGCACCAGTGCTGCAACTGTTTGTAGTAGTGCCCGCTGACCCGCACATTCATCGTGAGTTGGCTGCGTGGTGCGTTGATGCTGCTCCAAGTCCCTTTTACCAGCAAGCAATAGGACCTGCAATAGAGGGGATGGAGGGTGGATATTGCAATCCAAATAGGGACCACACATCTTGAAGAACCTCCAATTATAGCAAGTAACCTCCTCTTTGTATTCGAGTGATGGTCCCTATTTGGATTCCAGACGTGGGTGAGTAGCGAGCAGTGCTCAGAATGGAGGTAGGTGCGAGGACTCGCAAGAAGTCATAGGTTGTAAGACAGTGCAGCTGTCACATCTGCCACCACTGCTGGGATGATGGCGTAGTGAACAGTAAAGGTGTGAATTGAGGACCACATGGCTGCTTTCCAAATGTCCTGACACAGCATCTCTGCGAGGAAGGCCAACATGGTGGCATTCACCCACTGCACGTGGGCCATGACTCCCATTGATCTCAAGTCTCACAGATTCTGCACTTTTTCACAACTCTTCCAGCATTAGCTGCAGTTGGTCAGTAGGCTCTCCAAATAAGGAAATATAATTTGCATACTCTAGATCCGCTAAAGATGAATTTTTAATTTCACACCTGCTACTTTGGCCTCAATCAGCTTTGCCATCACATGGTCTATCAGAACATTAAACAACAGTCAAAAACACATCCCCAAGGTGTACTCCTGGTTCTACTGAAAATCAGCCTAATACAAACACTTAGCTGTGTGAGGGTCAATGGATCACTATATAGTTTCTCCACTAGGGATAGTAAGTCCTCAGATACTCCATACTGGCGTAGCAGTATCCATGGTGCTGACTGATGCAGCAAAAGCGGCTGCAAAGTCTACAAATGTGATGCCAATTTCCTGTTGTCACTCTAGTTGTTTTTCAATTACATTCTGCAAAACATATATAGCATAGATTGTTGATTGACCTGTATGGAAACCACACTGGTTGTCCCTCATTTTTGGGTTAAGAGACTATTCCAGTCAGTTTAGTAGACACCTTCAGGGTATCGGAAGGGTATCAGAAGATGCATGTTGTTGGAAAGCGTAATGCTGGGTAAATGTGTGGGGTGTGGCCCACGTTGTGGCACTACAGATTTCCGTGATGGGAACATTGTTAAAAAACGCTATAGAGGCTGATAGGGCTCTGGTAAAATGACTGCAGATCCCCATAGGGGGTTGTTGGTCATGCCAGAGATAAAGTTTTATGTAGTCTGATATCCATTTGGATAGCCATTGTTTGGATATGCAGCAAAGAATCCTGTGGCACCTTATAGACTAACAGATGTTTTGCAGCATGAGCTTTTGATGACTTGAATACCCACTTCTTCAGTGCCACTGCTTGCCACTGCTGCATCCTATTCACCACATGCCATGCTGCTGCACATCATAAAATTCTCTTAGTCTAGATGCTCCACTTTATTGCTTTACAGAAGACTAACAAGACTACCCTCTGATGTTTGGATATGGTGTTTCCTTTTCATCGTTTGGTGATTGAGACGAACAATTTTGGAGACTTGCAAAAAGATTTTGTTCTATCAATGTAGAAGGCTATAGCCCTGCGGACATCCAAGAAGTGTAATCTGGACTGTAACCTATCCACATGTGGTTTGGAGAAAAAGTGTTAAGTGGATTGTTTGGTTAAGGTAAAGCATGAGGCAACTTTAAGTGGAAACTTGGGATGTAGTCTGAGGGATACTTTATCCTTGAAAAATATTATGTAAGGTGGGCCAGCCATAAGAGCTCCCAATTCTCCCACCCTCCTGGTGGATGTAATGGCCACTAGGAATGCAACCTTCATGGAAAGGTGTAGCAAGGAGCTTGTAGTCATGGGCTAAAATGGAGGGTGGTGACAGTACGGAGGATTCAGTTGAGGTCCCATGGTGGGTTAGGATTTCGAACTTCCAGGTAGGAATTAGAGAGGCCCTTAAGAAAGCATTTAGTAAGTGAGTGTGTAAAAAGTAGAGAACCCATCTACTTTGTGATTGAATGCTGTGACAGCTGATAGATGTACTCATATCGAACTCATGGAAAGGCCCATCTGCTTTAGTTCTAGCAAGTAGTCTAGAATGAGAGATAAGGGGGCTGACTTAAGTGTGGCCTGTTTGCATTGGCACCATGAGTTGAATCGCCTCCTCTTATGTATGTATGAGAGTCAGGTAGTTGTCCTCCATTTGTTTAACAAGATGTTTTGTAAATCTGTGGAACATGTCATTTCAGATCCCAAAAGCCATGCAGTAACCACGCTTTGAGATGGGAGTATTTGGGGATCCAGATGGGTGACATGTCTTGCGATGGCAGCCAAGGTAGAAGTGGGTGTGTACATGGTGGACAGACTTCCATGTGGAGAAGGTAAGAATATCATGTTTGTTGCAACCATGTGGGGGGCTACCAAGATCACTCTGGACCTGTCTTGTCTGATCTTGTGAAGCACATGGACTAGGAGGGGGATGGGAGGCAAGGCATCTAGGAGGTGAGTGTTCCACTTGATGAGGAAGGCATCACCCAGAGCATGTGGACAGAGTCTTGCCCTGGAGCAAAACTGGGGGCACTTGGTATTTTGTGCAGTTGCAAAAAGATCTATTGTTGGAAACCCCCAGTCCAGGGTTTAGGAGTACATGTACATTCAACTCCCACTTGTGGTCCTGACAGAAGTTCCTGCTCAGGGTATCCGCTGTGGTATTCTGGCAACCAGGTAGGTATGATGCTGTAATATGGACATTGTGCTTGATGCACCATTGCCAATGTTGCATGGCTTCCACACAGAGGGAGTGTGATTGCGCTCCTCCTTGTCTGCTTATGTAAAACATACACGCCAGATTCTCTGCGAAGATCTGCACTGTCTTGTCTTTGATTATTGGTAAGTGGGAGCAAGTGTTCCAAACCGCTCGCAGTTCTAGCAGGTTTATATGAAGATGGGACTCCTTTGCAGACCATTGGCCCTGTATGGAGTGTGGTTTCAGGTGTGCTCCCCAACCTAAAAGGGATACACAAAAGGGAGTCTTATTGCATCCAGCATAGTGAGACACTTTATACTATGCCCATGTGGGGCATAATATGTCTGGAGCCAGGCTTGTAGACACTGCATATGTAGTCTTGCAGGTCTGACGATGAAGGTCATGGCGGCCATGTGGCCTACAATTTGTAGGCAAGTTCTTGCAGACACTTGTGAGCTGTTTTGCGCCATGGAGATCAAGTTGGTTAAAGTCAGAAATTGTTTTGTTGGTAGGGAGCCAGCTGCCTTGAGAGAGTTGAGGTCTGTCCCAATAAATTCCAGGTGTAGAACTGGTGTCAGAGTAGATTTTTGTATGTTTACCTGAACACCTAACCTTGTAATTAGAGTATCGTGCGTTCGGTGGACTCTCTCAATGCCTGAAGTGTTGGTGCTTTCAGCAGACAATCATCCAAGTAGGGAAATAGCATGATTTTCTCCCTGTGTAGGTAGGCAACTACTACGTCTAGTACCTTTGAGTGTGCCTGAGGGGCAGTAGAAAGGCTCAAGGGTAGAACTTTGTATAGGCTGTTCCCTTGTCCTATTGCAAATCGTAGACATTTTCAATGTGAGGGATGGATGAATATATGAAAACATGTCCTGAAGGTTGAGGGCTAAAAATTAGTCAGCCCTTTCTAACACTGGGATTATGGTGCCTAGTGTGACCATTTTGAATCATTGTGTTTTCACAAATTTGTTGAGTCGCCATAGATAGAGGATGGGTCTCCAGCTTACTGTTTTTTTCTGAGAGAGAAAATAGCGGGAATAGAACCCCTTCCCTCTATACTCGGATGGTATGGGTTCTACTGCTCCTAAAGATAGGAGGTGGGTTACCTCTTCTCACAGTAAATGCTCGTGAGAGGGGTCCCTGAAGAAGGACAGGGAAGGGGAGTGGGTAGGGGGTTTGGGAGGTAAGGGGGATGGAGTAACCAGTTTTGATAATTTCTAATACCCATCTGTCTGTTGTAATACTCTATCAGATTGGGTAAAATGGAATCAGGTGATTTCCTAAGGTCTTGCAAGTGGTAGATGGTTCTAGCATTGAAAGAGATGGTGTTCTCGGGCCTTTGCCCAGGGATTCAAATTTGTTGTCTGGAAGTTGAGGGTGGAGATGTAGTATTCAAGGGAGCATATTGTCTTCTCCTCAAGGTTTTCTGTTTCTGCCCCGATGGCCATAGTATCTATGGTGTTGTGCATACAGAGGGGGGCAGGATGTTTGAGGGGCTTGATAACTTCCCTGTCTTCTTTTGATCTTATGTGTGTAAATTTCCAGAGATTGCAATGTTGCTCTCAAGTTCTTCAGTGTGTGTAAGGACTCATCTGTTTTGTCCACAAAGAGTTTGGATCCCTCGAATGGTAAGTCTCCTACAGTTACTGTACTGTCTTTGGAAATCTCAATATATGGAGCCAGGAAGCCCTCCACATAATGGCAGTTGCTATGGATCTCACTCCTGAATCTGCTGAGTCAAGAGCAGCCGTAATGTTGTTCTGGTTATGAACTGACCGTCTGTGATGCTAGATTGTACTGTTCTTTTTTGTCATCTAGAATAAGTTCAGAAAGACCTGCATAGTTAGAGTGGGCATACTTTCCCAGTAAGGCTTCATAGTTGGCTTTTCTTAATTGTAAGGTTGCAACCGAGTATGCTTTGCAGCCGGAAAGGTCAAGCCATTTCCAGTCTTTGTCATAAGGGGTGTTGCTGGGGTATTGCTGTCTACCTCGTTCATAGACTGTGTCAATCAGAAATGAGTTTGGTGTTGGACACGAAAAGAGAAATTCAGTGCCCTATGCAGACATGTAGTACTTTTTTTTTAATCAGACCTCTTACAGGTAGGTGGAATTGTTGCAGGGGTTTGCCAGAGTAACTTAACAGGGTCCATAATCACATCATGTATCGGAAGGGCAATTTTAGATGAGGTTGATGTGTGCAGTATATCTACTAATTTATGTCAAGACACCTGGACTTCTTCCAGTGAAATGTCCAGAGAAGTGACAACTCTCTCTATTGAGGTCTTGGACTTGTTTGAAATCATCACCTGTGTTGGAAGGTGGGGGAATAATAGTGTCGTCAGGTGAGGATGAAAAGAAGTGGACTTCAGGTGGATTGTCCTGGTCAGAGAATTCGTCCTCCTCTTCAGCCCCCTGTTCTGAGGTGTCAGGCGGTCCCTGTGGTGTTAATAAAGATGACTGATATGTGCCAGCTCTGGGAAGACTGGTAGATACACACAGCTGTTGTTGTGGATATGCTGCCCATGGGTTCCAAAATGACCACTGTGGCAGGAAGGGCGTGCCCGTACCAGGATTGGTTCAGAGAGTTTGCTGGGTAGCACTTGCATCGAGGAGCATGTATGATGGGAGGAATGTTGTAGAGAGTGCCCAACATCCTCGTCTCCATCTTCATCCTCACTCGAGAATTGTGGAGCAGAAAGAAGTGGAGAGCTCGTTTGACTAGATACCGCAAGGACTGAGGTACTCTGGGTGCAGAGGATGGGGGACTCTAGTACAGAAGAGACGATGAAGCCTTTTTGGTGCAGGAATTGCTGCGAAGCACATGGCATCATTACAGTCAGTGTGGTAGGAATCGGTACCATATGCTGAAACCTGCCTGTCGGTACCGGTGTGTGACTGTACACAATGTCCACAGTAGGTGGCATCATTAGCAAAAGGGGTGCCAAGGTGCTCAGTACTGAGTGTTTAGTCATGTCCGGCGATACCACGGCATGGGGTTTCATTTTCCCCTTGGTGCCTGTGTCTGAGCTCGATTGTTTGGCAGCTTTTGTTTTCTTGGTACTGACGGTGCCGGAAGGTCCCGCTGTTTTGGCGGCTGACGTGGCAGGTGTGGTCGGTACTATGAATGTTTGCCCATTAGCGGAGTGCCTTTTCTTGGCCAACTCCAAGGTCAGGGATGTGGTACCCTGTTTTTTTGCCGCCTTCTTGGCAGGCTGATTGGAAGCCCGGGCCATGGAAGAAGGGTCCTTGTCCGAGGCTACGTTTGGCAATTTCTGGCCAGGTGGGGTGTGTACCTCAGGCTCAGACGCTGGGCAGAGAGACTTCTCCATGAAGAGAAGTTTAAGTTGGAGATCTCATCTTTCTGGTGCTTTCAGATTGTGACAGTGTGAGCACTTCTGTGGTATATGTGTCTTGCCAAGACACCAGACATACTGAGAGTGCCCATCTGAGAGAGTGAGAGAGAGACAACCTGCAGCTACTGCAGCATTTGAACCCTGGAGAGCCAGACATGCCCCTCAAGGAGCGTACTCTCCCCGTAAGGAGGCAGGGTATAAATACTGTGCTGCAGTGGTGGAAAAAAACCGGAAGCTTACAGCCCTCCCTATGAGGAGAAAATAAAAAAAATTTGAACAACCAAAAGGATGGGGATAAAGTACTAACACTAACTATTCTAATTGAAAACTATGCCAGTTATTCTCACCAGGCTTTTATTGAAAGACCCTGAAAATCGATCAGAAGTTTCAGGAAATGAAGCACAGCAAAACAATGTATTTTCCCCCATATCAAAAAATTCTTACAACTGTGCAGTAAGATGAAGCCCTGAAACATAACCTCTTGTGTCAGAGGCCTAGTCTGAGGCCTGCAGCCTGAACCAAAGTACTTCCAGGCATTGCTAAGCAAAAGCTGGGCTGTGAGCCAGAGGCAGGCCTCACTCACAGAAGTGGCGAGAAGCGGAACTTGTGCCAAGATGACATCAGGACACTCCGCAGACATAACAAGGAACAGGCAGGTGCATCTTAAAGACAGGACAGCATAATGGATAGATCTGTTTGTCTGGAACAACACGATCAAAGGGGAGACAGCACCCTAATCAGCCAAGGGGCTGTACCTCAATACGTCAGTAGGGATGAGTAATCTGTCCTGTAACTGTATAAAAATAGGCCCCGGAGCGCACATCTTTGTCCAGCCTACGGGGCAGTGGAAAGTCCCGCCACTGACTGAGCTGTGTCCATTGCCAGGGGGCACATATTCGTAGTATGTCCTGTAGAGTCTATAGGAAACTATTACTGTGCTTTGATTGACAATAAACCTGGCTCGGGTTCCTTTGTACCTTACTAGAGTCTGTGGTCTTTGGGGATTCTCTTGGTGTTTGCTGTGTCAGCTATCTGCGCGGAGCCGGGGCAGCACACAGAGGGAACACGCACGCAGCCGACTGTTATCATCGAACAAAAGCAGAGCATCACACCGGTAGCTACTGACAACAAACAGTTTCTTTGAAAAAACTCTAGCCTGCATGTTTTGGAACAGGCAATCTGAAGTTTGGCAAGAGAGTCACTCTGGAGTCAGTGAACTGCTTTTATGCGGACTCTGAAAATTTGAAGAAACCCATCTAAGTCATAAGCCTCTGAGAACTGCCACTTCGACATGCTCAGAGGATTGCAGCTAAATTCTCTGAACATTCTGCAGGCACCAAGCATGCTTCACACCAGGGTTGCAGAGACTGCTAGGCTGGCCTACACTAAAGCTGTAAGTTGACCTAAGAGACACTACTTCAGTTACAAAAGTTACGTAACTGAAGTCAACGTAACTTAGGTTGACTTACAGCGGTGTCTACACTGCACTATGTTGACAGGAGACGCTCTCCCACCAACTTACCTTCTGCCTCCCGGGGACGTGGAGTACAGACGTTGATGGGAGAGCGCTCTGCCATCGACTTAGCTTGTCTTCACCAGACCCACTAAATTGACACCGCTGCATCGATCACAGCAGTGCTGATTTAGCCATAAGTATAGACAAGCCCTGAGAAAGGCTTTTCCTGCAATTACTTACCAAGCACCAACATTGACAGCAGGGCTCTCAATACCCTGTGCTAGCCCCCAGACAGCATGAAGGAGGAAGAGAAAGCAATCTGACTCAAATGAAGGGGGGTGGGGAGCAGAGAGAGAGGTTATGATGGAGAATGCACACTCCCCTGCAGAACCTAGATTAGAATCCAACACTTCCAAATCCAGGCTGTCTTGCAAATAGCTGTGCCTTCTGCTGACAAAGCCTATTACTGTGACCAGTTATTTCATTAGGACAAGTAGTAAAGGTCTGTGATGTGACTCTAAAGGCCTGCTAATGACCCACATATAGGTTAATATGGTTACCAATTCTAGAATTTCTGTTTTTTTCATGTTGCTTTCTAAAAAGTTAGGAAATTGCATACAAAAACCAACTACTTCAAAACACTGTTAAGGTTGAAAAGTCAAACACTGAAAAGTTAAGAATTGAGAGAATAGACACAGTCTGTATAATCTTAGTTCTGCATTTCTTTGTGCCTAGATTATGACAGATTTCAACTACATGATCATATACCGATATTTCCATGGGACCGACCCCTGTCTTATTAAGTGCACAAGATAGATGGTGATCAGGGAATGAATGAGGGTTGTGTAGTGACTGAGGCTGCAGGACTCCTACTTCCTTTGTTGCAGAAGTTGGAAAGTATGTACAGAATGAGGTAGGTGACTGTGGGAAAAGGAAAGCTGGTTTTGTGGCAAAGCTGTACACTTCTGCACTCTTATCACATATATACTTTTTTCCTTCCACCACTTAGAAGTATTTAATTGTATAGAGTTCAACTGATATGTCTACAGTGATATAAATATTACTGTTTGTAATGAACTACATGATTATTATTACAGTTAATTAAAATGTGAATGTTTTCTATTGCTTTTATGATTGCTCATACTTACAATATGACCAGTTTTTTTGGAATGGAGATACAATTAACTGGTTCTAATAATTAAAAAGAAAACAAGAAATCCAATCCAACTTTTCAATGTAGGTTAATTCATGTAGGTTTTCATATAGATTAATTTTAAAATAATATTTTCATGACCTGACCAGAGACTGAGATAAAACCATGTGGGGAACAAAGATTTTCGTGTAGATTTTTAAATGGAATAATCTCAGTGGTTCAGCTATTTTCTATGTTTAATGAAATGGGAAAAATAAGTAACAGTACAAATGTTGAAAAATTAAATTTAAAACTGTTTTAATCTATGATGTTACTAATAACAGATACAATAATACAACATCTAAAAATATTTTAATCTGATTGTGTTTTTTTGACACGCCACTATTTACATCTCAAAGCTTCCATTTAGTTTATCTGCAACCCAATCAAAATACATACCTGATTGATTCTGTATCAATGTGCACAGGGGCTATCCTCTCCAGAAGAAACTTAATCATTTCCAGGAAAGGGTTTGTAGGTTGTTTGGGATTGCCCAACTTCTTTGTAATTTCTCGCTGCAATATATATTTGAAATAGGTTAAAACCCAATTCAGTTACCAAAATATCATCAAATATTCTGAAAGCTATTCTTACCACACAGCCTTCAGCCTGTTTGCAAGAACATGATGGGCTAACAAGCATTTCTAACTGGTTTCTTATTTTCTCATCGTCTTCCAGAACTTGAGTGAACTTCTTCATGAAATCCTGAGCCTTACCAGGATCTGGCAAGTTTCCTTTAAATATTAAAAATCTTCAAATTAGTATCAATTTGGCAAATTTTAATTTTTAAGCAAAATGTTTACTTGCTTAATAAAAGCACTGAAGAGGAAAAACAGAATGAAGCCTCATATTTCATACTGCTGCAGATTTTAACTAACATGTCCATTTCTAAATCTCTTCCCCCTGTGCTCTCAGCCTCCTCTCTTTGCTTCCCCTGTAGAACCCAGGCCAGACAGCTCTCTCTCCTTGCTGCTGCCTGAGGCTCTCCTATTCTGCTGGCAATACAAAGAGCTAGGGCAGAAATGGTTATGGGCCAGCATTTGACCTATAAAAACTTTATTACTAGGGAGATGTAGATCAGAAACAACACAGCAAGGCTGATACTTACTAAACATACAAAATATGTTTACACAAACTGATCTTTATCCAATTTACATATCACTTGCATATAAACATGGAGCCTCTCACTGCCATTTTAACAAAATTACTTTTCCACTAGTCCTATACTTTGTGACGAGATCTATAATGTAAAAAAAGCTTGAGAAGCCCTTCCTTAAACAGTAAATAGAAGATTACTGAATTAAAAAAACAAACCAAAAAAAAAAAGTCTTTTAGCAATGGTAGCATTTAATGCTAATCAGCATACTTTTTCTGCTGGTACATTAAGAAATGGGGTGACGACGACAACACGCCTGTTAAAGCTAATGAAAAGCAATCTTTCTTCGACAATGTCATACCAAAATATTTATTTTGAAAATTATGTAGCCTAGAACTGAAGGAAACAAGACGTTAGAAGCTGACCATCCCTCCTACTATGGAGGGGAAAAAAGATTCAGGAGAAGGCTAAAGGCAAACAGGAACTTCTATCATGTGCTAAACTCTTCCACAAACGTCACACTTTATGTGAAGTCTTTGTTATTTGAACATGACTGGATAAAAATAATTCATGATTTTTAAGATAAATTAAAAAAATAATTTTAAACTAAGATTTTTATTTTTTAATGTTCTCCAGTTCTTTACTTTCTTATCATGTTTCTTTAATTAGTTTCTTGTTGGAAGAATTGAAGATTTTACATAAAGGTTCTCTCTCGTACGAAGTCTCACATTTAAAATGATCATCTACACCAAAAGACAAGTCCCTTGGGTTCATGAACATCTGTCACTGTGGGAACACACACTCAATACAAATCTTAAGCAAACAGCCTGTATTAAATCTGCAGCCAACATCACCTTCTAATATATTGTGTGCTACTGTAAATGCTGAAGGACAAGTTGTTTACTTGTGTCATCCATATTCATCTGACTATTTTACTGTAATCTCTAGAAATGCTGTCAAAGTGTGAGAAAGAATATCAGTACCATGAAACTAGTTCTGTGATTTGAGACTGTGGACTATTTTATAAGTAATAGTGTTTTTACAGTTGCCTTGATGATCCCCCGCATTAAAAGACAAAGTTAAACACAAAGTTTGCTGCAATACTTTACAGGCTAATGTACAAAATATTTGAAAAACAGTATTGAAATATGATACTTCCTAATTTTTAACAGCATAAAATATTTAATCAGACTTACTTGTAATGACCATCACTTTTGAGAATATAGCTTTACTGCTGGCATCTGTCTAAAAATCACAAAATAAGAAAAATCTGTTTAAAAGTGAAGACTTGACATTATATGCTAGCAAATGCATATAGTGTGAGCACAATTCTGTAAAGCTGTATAATCAGAACCAGACTTATTACTAACGCTGGGTAAAACCCAAGTACATTACATGCAAAAAAAAAATGACATCAGTATTAGATGTTTAATCACAAAGTCAAAGTTTAAAGTTTTCATTTACAGTACTACATCCTCATGGCGTATTATGGATATATTTAGACAATCATTTAATAGTTCAACTATTTAAAAATATTTTATGCACAATGAAGATGAGCTGTTTCTATGAGAAACATTGCATTTAATGACCTTTTGTATTTAAATCTAATCATAACACTGCATGCACAGTTTTTTGCATTTTATTATCTTAGGGATTTTGTTTGTTTTTAACTGCTTCTAAAAGTTAGTATATAAATAACCCCAGCTGACGTTTGTTTCTCACTACAATGAATGAAGCAAGTTCATACCATGGCTGTCACTACTGTTCAACTGAAGGGTTTTTTTGTTTTGTTTTGGGGGGGTTTTTTGTGCTTGTTTTTGAGAGACGGAGGAACAAGAGTGACTAACAGTACAGCAACACAACTATAAAAGCAACCATCAACACCTGCAATAGCAAGGAGCAGAAATGCATTTCTGGAGGACCATCCTATTTGTATTTTACTGAGACATTTACAATCTCCTTCATACTAAACATCCCAATAACTACAAATGAGTATGTCATACCTAGCACAAAAAAATGTGCATGTGATGTCAGAAAAGGAGAAGGCAGTTTTTTGTTCACTAATGACTCAAATGTTGGAGAAGGACTTTAAACTCCACATGCAGGTATTTCACACTAAGAACTAGGCTCCCTTTGCTAGGTATGAGGCGTGAGGGAGAGAAAGGAGAATGTTTCAGAAATTCAGAGCATATAAAGCTACCAGACAACTGCTATTAGTTATTCCAATAAGGACATTTTTCTTTTTCTGTAATTCTGATTTCCGGAACATTAAAAAATGTATCTATTGGCTTCTTCCTGTAGGTATCACTCCTGTAGGCAGTTAAACCAATTACTAAACCATCTCTTACAAGAAAAAATTCCCCAAACACTTAACTACAGGATGAGACAAAGGCCTCAGCCTTATCCTTAATAGGTTCTAGTCAAGAAATTATGTTTAAAAAGGTACTAAGGGAAAGACCAAGTTCCAGACCTGCATTTTTGGGGGATAGAAGGAGAACTGGAGGCAAAGGAGGAAAATCATGCCCAGGCAAATTTCACTTTTTTGCATTCTTTTAGGGGAAATCTTTCCTAATACCAAACAAAGCCAGGCAACCAAGCTATATAGGCCTTGGGATGACAAGATATCTACCTAATAGGGCAATTTTGACCATTGTGTGTCTATGGCAATCTAACTCCAGAAGGGAGTGACTTTGAACCTTTGAGTTCCCAGCACGTGTGTCATACTTTGGTGATTGACTAGGCCCTGTGACAGAAGGTATGGGAATCCTAAATTCTGAGTGAATGTCAGATTTTTGGAGCAGGACAGAAATATGAAAGTGAATAGTGTTGCATTAATGTTAACTTTAACATATATGGAAACACAGGCAGTAGCGTGAAATTATATATTGTCTGATAGAGAAGGCTTCCACAGAAAACATTCCTTTGTATAAATCTTTTGCACAATTTAACTACTTTCCTACTCAAATCAGAGAACAAACTGATCGTTTGGTATCTGCCCCAAGAATGCAGATTTCCTGAAACAATGAGTTCCCATTCCATGGGTGGGAATAAAGATTCTCTCAACTTGGACACTGAGGACTCTTGCTAGATAGATTACTCAGGTAGACTGAAAATACAGTTCTGCTTAGTGTAATAGAGCATCGGTGTCCACAACGGCTTTATTTTTCATCATCCTTTCCTATATTTACAGTAAATATGCTATTACTGAAGTACTGTCTGTTTGAATAATCTCTTGGTGATCAATCATCTCATTTTGAACATAAATTTGCCAGCCAGTAGGGATGCCATTTCTTTCCTCCTGGAAGTCTAATTTCTTTAGTCAATCAACTGTTCAGTGTGGCTATCCAGCTTTTCATGAGGACATCAGAGGCAACCAATACCCCACAACTGATGGCAATCCTCCTACCCCTGAAAGGAGGCTCAGAATTCTACAGGAAGATGACCAGGTAATGAGAAAAGCTGGAACCACTGATCTCAGTAAGAAATTAAGTGAAGCGGCAGACTCCTGGAACAGGCTCATGGAACAAGCTTAAATATTGAAGTCAGACTCAGAGCCTCCAGGACTTCCAGATTTCAGATGTGTTAAAAGATGAGATAGAGGACACAAGATCTGACTGGTTTGACCTTGCAGCACCGAACAGGGCTCTCATATGGGGCAATCTTTGGAATCAGAAAGCATTTTATCAGAAAATGCAGGCAGACTAAGGCATTGATAACTTGGGACACTATGTCTCAGGTAACCAGCTTAAAAGCCCAGATTTGAAATTACTCGAATCACAAGACTCCCTCACAGATACCACCACTACCAAAACTTTGTTTTGCCTATAACAGGCTGAAGGAAATCAAGACACTTACCTTTCTGGAAAGCTTACTGTAACATTCTATCTATTTAATCAAGTTTTGAATTCATCCTAGAGAAGCTGTATACTAGGAAGAATTGGGAATTAAACTATGGCTCTTCAGGGAAGCTATAAATGTTGTCAAAAACTGTGGAACACACATTCCGAATCCAGCTCATTTCAGGTCTACAAGATCCACTTTCTCCAAGTTCTCTCTATTTTTGCTTTTTGGCTTTTTTTTTTTTTTTTTGTTTCTTAGAGAAATTACTTCTTTTCTCTAATTCTTTGGATTCTTCCAAATGTCTGAGTACAGGCCTTATACAGACGAACAAATCATCAAATGGTACTTCGGTGTAATGTCTTTTTGCAAGGCAAGATCCAGACACTTTTTATGTGCCTGTCCAAACTAGGAGAAGAAAGGAGATTCACCACACAGAGGTATAGAATCAGTAACCTGAAGGACAGGTCAGCCTTTCATCCCCACATCCTTGCAGGAGACAGAACATTCTGAAGACATACTGACAGAAACAGATGGAGTCTGCTCATCTTCATGAGCAGGAGCCTAGGGCAAAGAAGAATAAAAGCTGATCTGCTAGAGGCAGGAGACCCTTCTCTGTTTAACTCTATAGTATCAAAGGTTCAACTGTCTGACCCGAGAGAGGAGAGGAACCCAAATCAAGGAGAATCACCTACTGGACCAGTACGGGAAAGGAAGAGAAGAAGCAGCAGCAAAGACCCTGCACCATGTTCCTGCTACAGATAACATGGTATCACCTGCAATGGGGGCATGATCACCCAAGGGAAATAAGCGCATCTATCTTGGAGCAAGGAAAAACTGAAGAGCCTCCTTAAGTACCACCACATGAGAAATCTCCATTTGAAAAAGTCAAAAGGTCTGGTGATCAGTTCACATGTCTTCAAGAGCAACACCTGCCAGGGACAGACCATTTATTTAGGCTTGAGAATGTAGATTAGCAGAAATTAACCCATTCTGAGATAAGCACTTATTGTTTAACATTTTAAACTCAAATACTTCACCAATTCAATGACACAACATCCCCCTTAAAGCAACTATCTACATCTGTTTCATGCCAAGACAATTTATTTTTGCTGATAATTTGGCTTCCTAATAGCTTTTAAAGAAAGGCTTTGTGATTTTTCTATATACCCTACTATTTTAGTGAAGGAATATGTCTAATGAGATCAACAGCACCTTCACAACAGCAACTTCTCCTTGCTACTGCAGACAAACACAAGTTAATGACACTATAGATTGTGATATCAAATTCCATATGGTGATAACTGAAAAGTTAAGTATGCAGAGAAGGGCAATCAGGGAATAGCCAATAAGGAGAAATACTTGATCATTAACAAAGAGAATTTATGAGTACTACTTGATAGTTGAATGGATTAAGAATTGCTTATTTGGAAGTTTTTCCTAGTATGAAATTCTTTTTCCAGCACTTTTTCCAGAGACTGACTAAGCCTACAGCACTCCAGTACTAAATATTTCTTACATCAGAAGAGTATGAAACTGATGAAAACACCACATATGAACACAAATATTTCAGCAGCATAACAAAACTATTTTTAAAATACAATATTCATGGAACCCTTGACTGAAACTTCAGTTTTAATATTATGGTGTTATGTCACACCAGTCTGATGCTAAAATTGATGACAAAGCACTCATTTTCAGGTAGATATAAATTTCCAAAATAACAGTCTTTCAACTGAAATTTCTCAGGCATTGAGGATATTTGAAAGTTTGACAAAATTCAGGTTATTTTTTAGAAAGATTACAATGAATAAAATAAATCATGTTTTTCACCAGTCAGGAAATTTTACAAAATTTCTTTTTGCATTCTACAAAATGATCCAAAACCAAAGTTTATTTTTCAAACTTGTAACGGTCTTATTTCAAAAAGTACTAGTCCTCAATGAAAAATAACTGAAAGATTAAGAAACAAGCATGCAAAAATTATAGTGTGCATGAATGTACTAATAAATAATTGAATTTACAACTGGAATGTAACTAATATTTTTTTTTTAAATAAAGCAACTTAAAATGGAGAATTTTTTTATATTTAACTGTACATACTATACAATTATTGCATCATAATCCTTTAATGCTGTGTTATGGTTGAGATATTAAATGCATTGAATTAGAATGATTCCCCCTGCAAATATAACTTGGCTCCTGCCACCTATAACATCATAGTTGTAAGAAACAGGAAAGACCTATTGGATCATAATGTTCATTTATTTGCAAGAGCAGGGCACAGCACTGCAAAGGACATATTAGATAATATACTGATACATGCAGAAATACATGAGCAACAGGGAAAGAATGCAATTATAGTTTCAGTGAAAATAGTAACTGGATCTCGTTATGTCTTCAGAATCTCAAACATAACACTGCATATTAACATTTTTGCTTTCAATTGTAGATACTATGTACACTTATTGCACTGTAATACCTAAATGTTGTAATCGCTCATGTTTCCTCAACACTACATACCATTTGTTTAAAAATTAATGGGAAACATAAGATTTACTTTGTGACACAGATGTCACCCCAAATCAGAAATATTTTCAAAGCTTTAACAGAAAAATCTTGTAACAAATTCACATATTTCAACATATGCTGGGACTGGACAACAGGGGATGAATCTTTAGATAACTGCCCTGTTCATACCCTCTGAAGCACCTGGCATTGACCCCTTCGGATGACAGGATACTGGGCTTCTATACACACACTCACACGTGTACGTGTGTGGGTGTGTAAAATTCTGCTATACTGTTAGGTGTCAAGCAAAACACTGATTTTACAGAATTTTACACTAAGTTGTAGAAATAATATTTATTATTCAATATTTATATGCAACACACTTACCTCCAAATAAATGTTTATTTTTTTCTATCATTGTCATATAAATTTTTAACTGTAACTAAATTCTCTGTGTTTGGAATAACCAAATGAATTTCTAACAACTTTCAGAAAGAAAACATAAAATGAACACTGTCAGGATAATTAATATACTTTTTTTTTAAACACACTGTTGTGGTGGAAAATAATTGAATTTATTGTTATATTAAATAATTTAATGATGAAAAATAAGTTTTCAATGTTTGTTTACTTCCTTGTACTTTACTCAGTTTGGCCATCAGAAATAGATTGGTCAGTTTCAATTTCTAATTCTCCAGCCCGAATACATTCCTGCAAGATGTGGCTTTTAAATACTAGTATTTAAATCCAAACAAAATCTCTCTTTAACCCTATTTCATATTTTTAAAAATTTTCCAAGTAGCTACAAAAAACACACCTCCTACCATAAACACACACACACTTTGCTATCTCATATATAGTCTGTCAGAATTTTATTTGGGTTTCCAAAAGATTTCACATCTGTCAGAGTAAGCATGGCAAATTTTAGCTCACAGGTAATAGGTTCTGGACATCAATTAATAGTGTGTCCCTTTAAGTAAAGCCATAAGGGATATACACACAAAATAATTCAAGAAGGAACTTAACTTACTTTGGGCTGTTTAATTAAGTCGACCAAGTCCTTTACCTGGTGTCGTAGCAGATTTTGACATTTCCACATCTCATTCAATGCTCTGAAGTGAAAAAAAAATTAACTGATAGAAGCTGCTACTTATTAACATGCCTGTAAACCTATAATATACCAAGTAACTTCAACTCCCATTGACTTCAATGAAATTTGAGGTGCTGAGCATTTTCCAGGGTTTGCTCAACTAGTCACAAGTTCAAAGTATAAATAAAATTGTTTCCCCTGTGGTATGACGTTTAATTGCTTGTCTTTTATTTTAAAGGTTCTGCTAGTATACCTGTACTATTACTATTATTAACAACTTCTGATTATTTCACCTTTAAAAACGGTGGTGCAAGTCATATGTCTCCTCTACAAAGAGTTCTTATTTGAACAAGTCTGAGCTCGGTGTCCTAAATACTTTGAAACATGGTATGTTACACCAGATAACACTTAACAGTCCATTGGTTTAAAGCAGTATCTTTCAACCAGCTGCCTTTTTTTATTTGCAGGAGCAGCAACTTGACAAAGAAGAGACCAGACTGGACTTGTAAGAATAATCTTAGGAACATTATATAAAGGAACAAAATCAAACCCCTCCCCCAAAGGCAAATAACTTACATTTTTAAAAATCCTCTAATCTCAGAATCATTTTGAAAAACAAAAATCACCAAATTTTACAGTCCATTGTTGATAAAAATGCGTTTTTTAAACTTTTAAAATGTATTAAGGTATAGTTTTTAAAATATGTATTGCTACAGCTTTATGAACCTTTACAGAAAAACAACAGTAGCAAAAGCAGAATGAAGATTTTTTTGTCATTTGTTATTTTGCCCAAAATAAATCCTGGAAAGGGAAAGCAATTCCTTCTACTCTTAAGATAGCTATTTATTTATTTCACTGCAACAGTTTTAAGGACATCTATGCCACAATTTTTCAACTTAAACCATGTAACAGTTCTTACAGTAATGCTAAAGAAATAACTTTTTTTTTTTTTTTAAAGCAGCAAAGAATCCTGTGGCACCTTATAGACTAACAGACGTTTTGCAGCATGAGCTTTCGTGGGTGAATACCCACTTCGTCAGATGCAAGTGGGTATTCACCCACTTCGTCTTGCATCCGATGAAGTGGGTATTCACCCACGAAAGCTCATGCTCCAAAACGTCTGTTAGTCTATAAGGTGCCAAAGGATTCTTTGCTGCTTTTACAGATCCAGACTAACACGGCTACCCCTCTGATACTTTTTTTTAAATTGTTCTTGACCAAGTTAAATACATGCTACAGCAATGCAGCACTATTAAAAGATCAAGACAAAATGGCATGTGTGGAGGCCTTAGGCAACAACTTACGCAGCACTTAAAAGCTTTCATTCGGAAATAATTATGTTTCTGTCCCTTAGAGTGGCTAAAATAATCTACCAAATGTAAACCAAATAGAATATATATTTTTCCTGAGTTTGCAGGCATAGAGCTCCACGGTTACTGTAATGCTCATAGCACTGTCAAATAGGAGCACAGTGAAATTAACAACACTCTTGGTCAGCTTCTGAACCCTGGAGGCAGCAGTAAAACTATCAATAATCAAGTCAAATTCATGCTTCTGCTTGGGAGAGCGATGAACAGCAGCAGACGCAAGCTCTGCAGTTACCAAAAACAGGTGCTATGGGGAAAGGGTTGAACAACAGACTACTTTCGTCGCTCTCCCCTTTGAGCAAGCCAGAATACTGAAGGTAGGGTAGAATAATGGAGACCAAGCTGCCAAATATGATCCAGAAACAGCACCCCTACTTCCCCATTTCCAGCAGCTATAAAAGGATATGGTGCTCTTGCTTCTCACCAGGGATTTGCTCCTGGGCACACCTTTCATATCTATTTATGATTAGTGGGTTTAGTCATCTGATTAGTAGGTGTTTGATAAATTTTTCAAGCCCTGAGTTAAAAGAGATTATATATAAACATTTTAGCACTGTATGTTTATTGATAATTTATTAAAAGGATTTGTCCACTATGGCCTGAACCATCTACAGTTTTTCCAACATTTATGCAAAGCAGTGCTAATACTTTGTACAAATACAGTACTTTACAAAGGAATATAATTTTTACAAATGAAGCAGCTCTGGCACAGAGATGTTAGATGACTTGCCTAAGATCACTTAGTTGGAGGCCCAAGACAGACCTATGCAGCTCCATCCAGGTTTATTAGGATCTCTACATTAAATATTCTCTATAAAGTAACCCTGTCAAACCTCTTAGTGCTGCAAAGGTAAAATATATTCAAATTCACAATTATTATACGAAACATACTTCACAGCATTTGAGTCCAGTGTTGCATAAAGGTAATATAAACATTTCATTCGTTCATTTGTTTCCAAATTGTGAGGGACCATATATTGAGCAAAGATGCGTTCAACAAGCAATCTGAAAGAGAATATTAAGAAGGAACATTAGCTATAAAGCAGCAAGGTGGTTCTAAATTCAAATTACTAAAACATTCATTTAAAAATTCTCAGACCAACAGAGTCTGTGGTAGGTTTACACAAGAAGATGGATGCTGCTGAGAAATCTGAAAGCAAGCCACTTAATTCCCATTAATGGTCTCAAGTAGAACTTGATCAGAACAGAGCTAAAAGTTATAATAATCCTACCACCAGAGTCTGACACAAAAAAGACTATGCTTACTAGACTCAAGCGTATTGGAATTTGGGTATGAATCAAAGTATGTAGAGATTATTTTAGATCAGAACACTGGAATTAGTAGGCTTTTTCCAAGTGAGGGAGTTTAGAGGATGGAAGCTTTTACCTCATGGGTAAGGGGTCATCTGACATTGCATGTGTTTGATTCTACTGTATTTATTCTTAAAGTTTATATGTCCCTACATATTTGCTGATATGTGCAATGCATAAATCAAAAGAATAAATTAATAAAGCAAACAACTTTTTGAACACTAACATGGGATGAGTGAAAAACACAGAAAAGAGAACTAGAGTAATTCTACTCCACTGAAGCAATACTTCTGAGTTTAAAAAAAAAATGGAACACAACTTGGCAGTGTCCAAGTAAGAACACAAGTTGACCTATATAAATATTATATTTATTTTTTCCTTTTATCATCATTTAACAATCAGAAAATAAATTCAAGTTAGAAAGCTAGGCAACCTCCATATAACAAGTCTCTAATCCTCAAAACCTAGTAAACTGACCTACCGGTCATCAATACTGTTTTGATAATATATATGCAGCAGTTTGTCCTTGATCCATGAAATTTGTTTTGCAGCTTCTTTTCCCGCCTCTGACTGTAATGAATATTTCTTGTATATCTGGGCAAGTCCCATCATAGCTTCTTTTCTCACTCTCCACTAAAAAATAATATCGCAGTTTTAAAACTCAAAACAAACAATTTTTAAAAAATATTTTAAAAGAAAATATCTCTTGGCAAAGAAATATTTGCTTTTTCCTTAAAAAACCAAAATAGTGATTCTAATTTGTTTAAAAAAAGTTTACTGCATTTTATTAAATTTACTAAAAAGTTTTATATTTATCATTATATCTGCAACTACCAACATTTTCATCACCATTCATAGCTAGCATGTGAATAAAACGAATATCTGAGTAAGCAACAAACCCTCTGGACTTTAATGGGTAATATTTCTAATATCAAAATATTTTTTTCCTTCAGGGAACTATGCTGAATACCTACCATTATTTTATGGCTGCATAAGGGGAAAGCATGTCATCAAATGAGAAAAATAAAATCAGAAAATGACAATGATTGGTAAAGTTTTCCCTCAGTTTGCTTGCTATTAATGTTATTTAGAATACATGAAAACAGTTTTAAAGTTTACTGAATAATGAAATATGGTTAACTGGAATTTAAAAAACGCACAAGTTTGGAAGTTAGTGAATTTGATCACAGTCTTCCAAGGTTCTAATTAAAAGTGAGCAACTTGACAAGCTGAGGATGATTGAATATTTTTCACTTTAATCCACAATAAATTTTGAATTCTGTGTTCCACATTTTTCAAAAAATATTTCAATATCTTGGAAGGATTTCATTTTTATTTACAAATACTAATATAACAAAGACAACAAATGATACAGAAAATACCATTAAAATAGTTATAAGACCTACACTGAACACAATCCACAGTACTACAATGCAAGACTATGGTTTGATTTTTGTTCTCTAGGTATGAGCTGACAGGGACAGAGCATTACAGAAACAGGATATTCAGGCCCTAGAGCAAGAGAATGCCTCAGTGTTTAGCAGTGACTATTCCATCTAAGTATAAAGGACCACCAATAATTTCTCCATATTAGAGAAGACAAAATATTAGACAGGGCACCAGGTGAAGATAGAATAACCGCAGAAATGCTAAAAGCCGACCTGAATACGAGTGCCGGGATTTTAAAGGAGCTATTCAACAAGGTGTGGGAAGAAGAGAAGGTACCTGAAGCATGGAAGAAAGGTATCATTGTGAAATTACCAAAGAAGGGTGATTTGTCTTTGTGTGGTAATTGGAGAGGTATAAACTTGCTATCAGTGCTCGGGAAGGTTTTCTGCAGAGTTCTGTTACAGAGAATAAGACAAGCAGTAGAATAGATCCTGAGGGAAGAACAAACAGGATTTAGGAGTGGGAGAGGATGCGTTGATCAGATATTTGCACTACGTAAGATAATGGAACAATCTCTTGAATGGAACTCGCCACTGTTTATTAATTACCTCGACTTTAAGAAGGCATTTGATAGCGTCCACCATCCATCTCTTTGGAATATCTTAAAAATATATGGATTCCCTCCGAAAGTGATTAACATCTTCAAAGATATGTATGCCGGCAATAAGTGTTGTGTTCGCCATGAAGGACAGCAGAGCGAGTAGTTCCATGTGAGAACGGGAGTTAGACAAGGGTGCGTTATTTCGCCCATCCTATTTCTTGTGGTCATAGATTGGGTGATGCGGAAAGCCACTGAAGATAGGCCAAGAGGGATCGCATGGGGACCCTCTGGTCATATTGAAGACTGTGACTTTGTGGATGATATCGCCCTGATTTCGAGCTCTCAGACGGACCGCCAATCTCCTTTTTGTTCACTTTTCACCCTTCTCCTTCCAGAGTAGGTAGAGTAGCAAGGTGCGTAGGACTTAATATCCATGCCGGTAAGAGCAAAATAATGAAAGTAAAAACAGCCAGCTCGACAAAGACAGTGTTATGTGATGTAGAATTGGAGGAGGTGAACGACTTCAAATATCTTGGTAGTTACATATCGGCTGATGGCAATATTCAGTAGGAGATATCTACCAGAATCGGTCTTGCAGCAAATGCATTCTATAGACTTCAGAATATTTGGAGGTCAACCATCTTGCAAATGAAAACCAAGGTAGAGATCTATAGGTCAAACGTCCGCTCTGTGTTGCTCTATGCGGCGGAAACATGGAGGACCAGAAAGAAAATAGAAAGTCAGCTTCGGGGCTTTGAAGGAAGTTGTCTTAGGCGAATTTTTAACATACATTGGCCGCAGCGTATCACCAATGTTGAAGTGAGCCGATTAACGGGCATCAACAATATAGTGGATGAAGCCAAACAACGAAGATGGAGGTGGCTGGGGCATGTATTGAGAATGGGTGCTGATAGACACCCTCGTATTGCCCTACGATGGACACCACAAGGAAGGAGGAGGAAAGGTAGACCATTGGGGACGTGGCGAAGGACCATTGAAGAGGAAATGAAAGGTATGGGAATAAAGTGGGATGAACTCTGCTGTCTCGCTCAAGAACAAAATGAATGGAGGAAAGTGGTTGGCGCCTTATGCTCCACAGGGAGCGAATAAGAAGAAGAAGAAGAAGAAGAATTTCTCCAAAGGGAATCCTGCCAAGTTTTCTTCAGCTGGAAGGATAATGATTACACAATGGTAACATGATATTTAAAATAGGACAGTTACCTGTTCCATAACTGGCATTCTTTGAGATGTGTTGCTCAGGTGTATTCCACAGTAGGTGTGCGTGCTCACCACGTGCACCGGTGCCGGAAGTTTTTCCCTTAGCAGTACCCGTAAGGGGGAGGACCGCTGTGACCCCAGGAGTGGTGCCTCTATATCACGTTATAAGGGGAAATGCGCACTCCCCTCACTATCGGTCCCTTCTTGCCAGACAACTCCAACAGAGGGGAAGGAGGGTGGGATGTGGAATACACCTTAAAGGTTTCCAGTAGGGAGTACCGCTCTACCAAACCCGGCGTCATCCTGTGCTTAGGAAACGATCGCATAGTGCGAGGAAAAAGTGTGGACAGAGGACCATGTGGCAGCGCTACATATGTCCTGGATAGGGACGTGGGCTACATAGGCGGCCGACGAGGCTTGAGCTCTCATAGAATGCGCCTTCATGATAGGCGGCGGGGGAACCCTTACCAAGTCGTAACACGTGTGCATGCACGAGGTGATCCAGCAGGAAAGCCGCTGGGTGGAAACTGGCTGTCCCCTCATACGCTTGGCCGACACAACGAACAGCTGTGAGGATTTCCTGAATGGCCTGGTTCGGTCCAAGTAAAAGGCCAGCGCTCTACGTACGTCTAGCATTGGAGAAATGGTGCTTAGGACTGAGTACTGGTAGGAAAATGTCCTGATCCATATGGAAGGTGGGGACCACCTTCAGGAGAAATGCAGGGTGTGGGCAAAGCTGGACATTATCCCTGTGGAAGACCGTATATGGGGGTTCCGATGTCAAGGCCCTAAGCTCCGAGACACGACAGGATGAGGTGAGAGCCACCAAAAATGCCACTTTCCATGACAGGTGGGACCAGGAACAATGGCCAAGGGTTCAAAAGGAGGACCCATTAGGCAGGATAGCACTAGATTTAGATCCCATTGCAGGACCGGGGCCCTGGCATGCGGGAATGCACAATCTAGGCCCTTTAAAAAGCGGGAGGTCATCTGATGGGAGAAAACCAAGTGACCCTGCACCGGAGGGTGGAAGGCTGAAATGGCCACTAAATGTACCCTGACGGAGGCAGGAGCTAGTCCTTAGGTCCTAAGGGACAGGAGATCATTGAGAATGAGCTGGAGGGATGTGGATGATGGGGAGGCGCCCCAATCCCCCACCCACCTAGAGAACCTAGACCATTTGGCAAGGTACATCCGTCACGTGGACGGCTTTCTGCTCTCCAGCAGAATTCGTCTGACATCCTCCAAAAACCTTCCCTCCTCCTTGTTTAACCATGGGGCAACCACACTGTCAGGTGAAGCGTGGCCAGGTTGGGGTGGAAAAGCATCCCCTCTTCTGAGAGAGGAGATCCGGGCGGAGCGGCAGCCTCCGCGGGGGGGCTGCTAGAAGTTGCAGGAGGGTCCCGTACCAACGTTGGCAGGCCCAATCCGGGGCTATGAGGATAACCCTCGACCTGTCTTGTCTGTCTTTACTTTTTGCAGGACCTTGCCTATCAGTGGGAACAGTGAAAAGGCATAGAACAGTTGGCCTGACCACCAGAGGAATGCAGCTGAGATCGCCCCCGTTTCTGCCCCTGCCCTGGAGCAGAACTGGGGACAGCATCAGTTCTCAGCAGTAGCAAAGAGGTCGACACAGGGAGCTCCCTACTCTCAGAAAAGCTGTCGGGCAACCTCCCAGTGGAGTGACCACTCGTATTGGTGGGAAAACACCCTGCTGAGGTGATTGGCTCACACATTGTGCGCGCCGGGTAAGTGGAAGGACTGCAAAACTCCCATAGGTCCAGGGCTTCCTGGCACAGGGCTGAGGAACGTGTGCCCCCCTGCCTGTTGATGTAATACACTGCAGCCATGTTGTTCGTGAGGACTCTGACCGCCTTCCCGCAAAGGTGCAAACTGAACGCTATACCTGCCAGGCATACTGCCCTGAACTCCCTGACGTTTATGTGGAGGGACAATTCCAAGGTCGACCATCTGCCTTGGGTTTGAATGTTCCCTATATGGGCTCCGCAGCCCAGATCTGAGGCATCCGACACCAGGTCTAGTGAGGGAGGGGCTTCTCGGAAGGGAATCCTGTTCAGCATATTGCTTGGGAGGGACCACCACTGCAGAGCGGCCGCTATGTTGGGTGGTATTGGGACAACCTTGTCTAGGCTGTCCCTGGACTGGGAATACTGGAAGGTTAACCAGAGCAGGAGGGGCCTCATTCTGAGTCGGGCATGCCGCACCATGGAAGTGCATGCTCCCATGTGACGTAGGATTTGAAGGCACACTCTTGCCGTGGTCACAGAGAAGGTCATGACCGACGCTATGAGACTTTTGAGTGTCTCAAACCTGTCCCAGGGAAGAGAGGCTGTGGCCTCTAGGGAGTGTAGCAGAGCCCCTATGAAGTGTATGCACTGGACTAGTACTAACATGGACATGGCCTCGTTCACCACTAGGCCCAGACCTGTGTATGTGGACAGCAAGTATTGCATCTGGGCCTGTACCTGAGACCGGGAGTTGCCCTTGAGGAGCCAATCATCTAAGTAAGGAAAATCTGCAGCCCATTCCTCCGGAGGTGGGCTGCCACCACTGCCATGTATTAGGTAAAAACCCTGGGGGCCGTGGAAAGGCCAAAAGGAAGGACCGTGAACTGGTAATGGTCCCGCCATACCAGGAAGCGGAGGAAGCACCTGTGATCCTCGAAAATATGGATGTGGAAATACGCATCCTGGAGGTCCAGGGACACAAACCAATCCCCCGGGTCTAGGGACGGAATGATGGATGTCAGGGATACCATGTGGAACTTGTAACGGACCATAAACCTGTTGAGATTCCATAGGTCCAGGATGGGCCAGAACCTGCCTTTTGCCTTCGGGATCATGAAATATCAGGAGTAAAACCCATTGCCCTGGAATTCTACCGGTACCCTCTCCACCGCGCCCGAGGACGTGTGCCACCTCCTGGCTTAGAAGGGGGGCATGTTCCGGTTCCCCGAGGTCCTCCCGGGGCGGAGGGTGGTGGAGTGGGGGTGAGGCGAACTGCAACATGTAGCCCCTGGAAATAGTGCTTAGGACCCACTGGTCTGACATTATATGGGACCACTTCACTCGGAATGCAGATAAATGGTTGCAGAATACAAACTTTAACAACTGGGAGGCTTCCGTGGCAACAGGCCCAGTTGCCCCCCGCAAAGAGTCAAAACTGACTCTTGCCATTCGCAGGGCCGAGCAGGACGACGCTGGGACCTGTATCTGCTCCCTCGGTCTCTTAGGCGGGGGCTCATATCTGCCCCTAGCGGGAGGCGCTGAGATCTGCGGCCTAGGTTTGTCCTTTGCTGGTGAGACATATAGACCCAGAGTTTGCAGGGTGGTGCGGGAATCTTTCATTCCATGCAGGCGGACGTTGGTTTGGTCCGCAAACAGCGCTTTCCCATCGAAGGGAAGATCCTGCATCAAGGACCGGGACGCTGCAGACAGACCAGACAGCAGAAGCCAGGACGCCCTACGCATAGATATGGCCGAGGCCATCGAATGGGGCTGCCATGTCAGCTGTGTCCAAGGAGGCCTGGAGGGCTGCTTTTGCTGCTGCTGCCCCTTCCTCAACCAGAGAGCCTTGAACTCTTCTGTCCCGCTCCAGGAGAAGAGGCTCGAACTTCAGTAGAGACCCCCATAAGTTAAAATCATAGTGGCTCAACAGGGCTTGGTGGTTGGCCACCCTGAGCTGGAAGCTCGAGGAAGAATAAACCTTCCTGCCAAAAGAAACCAGTCTCCTGGTGTCTTTGTCCTTGGGGGTAGGCACAGGCTGACCGTGGCATTCCCGGTGGTTGACTGACTCCATCATCACGGAGTTGGGTGCTGGGTGGGAGTACAGGTACTCGTGTCCCTTAGCCGGGACAAAGTATTTTCTCTCTGCTTTTTTGGAGATAAACCCCAGCTTCCCTGGCACCTGTCATAGAGCAGTCAATATGTTGGCTACTCCTTGGTGGAGAGGTAGGGCCACACGGCCTAGTGCCGAGGAGGACAGCACGTTGAAAAGGGTGTCTGCCGGCTCCTCAGCCTGGAGTTGGAGATTTGAGGCCACCCGCTTTAGGAGCTCTTGAAGAGCCTTAAAAGTCCTCCTGTAGAATGGGTGGAGGGGCCACTATGGTCTCCTCCGGCAAGGGGGCCGGTCTGGCTCCCAGGGCATCGGGAGGTGCCAGTGGTTCGATCCCCAAGACCAAATCCAGGCCCGGTACTGCCTGCTCGGTACCCATCGACTTTAGACTCTGTTGCAGCAGACACACCGAATGGGCGTGGGGTGCCCATTGATACCATTGCCCCTGCCACGGTGCCCCTTGCCACTGACCGGCTTGGGTACTGGGCAGTGCAAACTGCTCTTGAGGGGCAGTGCAGCTCGGGGACGGGCAGCTGGGTGCTGAAGCAGAAGTCACCATTGACCGCACGGTGTCGTAAGAGCGGCGGGAGCGTCTATGGTCGTGTCGGTGCTGACCTTGAGATCTGGACCTCGACGACGAGGAGCGGTACTTGTCGGAAGTGCTGCTCTCGTAGTCATCCCGCGCGGGCGAGTCAGCCAATCTGAGCAGAGTGGAGGGCGGACACGAGCTAAGTGAAGACCTCGTCGAACAGGGCAGCACGCGGTCCTCGGAACGGGGACTGTGTCCTGCCAGGGAGGGCTTGTGTGCTCCCAACAGCAGCTTCCCTCGGGGCCAGGTACCTGTCTCAAGCGGCACACCCGGCACCAGAAGGGAGAGGATGTCACATGTGGCCTGTGCAGCCTCCGGCCATGATGGCATTCTCACCGCGGGAGAGACATGCGCAGACAGGACCAGGCTACTCCACTCAGCGCGAGTCGGAGGTCTGGGTCCCCAAGGGGATTGTGGGCTGCCCAACTCCGGTCCAGCCTCACCCCTGTCTTTTTGTCAGCGCCGCTGAGTCTTTCCCTGTTTCTTAGCGGGTTAGCGGTGCCGGCTGGTGGAGGGAGCCTCACTCCGCACCAAGGACACGGTGCCCGGTGCCGTGTGCGGATGGCATGCCGGTGCCAGGGCCAACGCAGACTCCATTAGCAAGGCCTGGAGCCGGAAATCCCACTCTTGTTTAGTTCAAGGCTTGAACGATCTACAGATTTTACAGCGGTCTGTAACATGGGTCTTGCCCAAGCAGCGGAGACACTGAGTGTGCAAGTCGCTTCTTGGCATATAACTGCGACAGGAGTCAGATGAATTGAAGCCTGGGGCATGCCCTGCACCAGGCAACTAACTAAAGAAGTTATCCAACTACTGGAAAAGACAAGTACTACTTAGGCTAATAGGAGAGCTACAGCAAAGCTGGAGCGTAACATTCCGACTACCTTCACCAGCAGCAAGAAGGAACTGAGGGTGGGGAGAGTGCGCAGCTCCTGTTACAGCGCAATACAGAGGCGCCATTCTAGGGGTCGCAGCGGTGCTCCCCCCTACGGGTACTGCTAAGGGAAAAACTTCCGGCACCGGTGCACGTGGCAAGCACGCACACCTACTGTGGTGTGGAATACACATAAGCATTCACTTGAAGAAGGGATATTTCTCAGAGCTGAATGGGTGACACCCATTCTCCCATGCTCTAGGACAGGAGTGGCCAACCTGTGGCTCCGGAGCCACATGCAACTCTTCAGAAGTTAATATGCGGTACCTTGTTTAAGCACCAACTCCAGGGCCGGAGCTACAGGAACCAACTTTCCAATGTGCCAGGGTGTGCTCACTGCTCAACCCTTGGCTCTGCCACAGGCCCTGCCCCCACTCCACCCCTTCCCACTCCCCTCCCCTGAGCCTGCCATGCCCTTACTTCTCCCCCTCCCCAGAGCCTCCTGCATGCCACAAAACAGCTGATCGGGAGGTGCAGGGAAGGAGGGGGAGGTGCTGATCAGCAGGGCTGCTGGTGGGTGGGAGGCGCTGGGAGCGGGGGGAGCTGATATGGGGCTGATGACATATTACTGAGACTCTTTGGCAATGTACATTGGTAAATTCTGGCTCCTTCGCAGGTTCAGGTTGGCCACCCCTGCCCTAGGAGGAAGAGAAGAAAGTGGACTCAAGTGAACACTCTATTACTCTATGATGCAATACAACAAACAATGTAGTTTGTCGTCTACCTGTCTTTGACAAAGACACATGATGGTGTTACCAGATATTTCACCAATAATCTTTCAATGACAAGTTATTTTTCTCTTTAATGGTAAAAAATGTTAAAACCAGACTTCAAAATACTTTAAAAACTGGAAATTTGAGATGAATAACTTTAAACTATCAACAGCAAATGTTTTTGTATTATTTAATAGTTTTTATAATCTGTTCAAATTAAAGTTTTTAATTTGGGTGTTTTTAAAAAGGAAGGTTATTTCTTATCTAAAAACAAAACGCTAAATTTATTACAAGGTATTTGAGACGAACACGATTAATCACTATTAGAACTAATCTACGTCTTACCCGTTTGTCCAGTGTTCTCTCTCTTACAAAATTAAGTAGGTGATCATTGACAAGCAAAAGATCTTTTTTAGCAGCAGTAACTATGGATACAATAACATCATGCCTAATGGCTTCTTCAGGGTCATGTGACCTTACTTTAAGGTATTCTGAAAGAAAAATACTATAATTAAAATGAAATATTTATGCAGCGTTAACTGTGTTTAATTCCCTAGAGACTGATTAAAGAAATATGACTAAAGTCAGCCACATTTTACACTATTTCAAACATCAAGTATAAAGTCTCTGAATTCATCATAAGGTAAGATGAACTGCCACTTATTTAGCAAACTTTATTCCACTATTAATCTCTCAGCTCTCATCTATAATTAGAAGTTTTTTATTTTTGTTAATAGTTAATTCATTCAGATATAGAGATTAAGATTTTCTTTCCCAGACTACAGGGTATCCCTAACTGGTAACTATTTCCTCTGGTTGATCACCAATATTTAAAAAACAATACAGGGGGTGGGGGAGAAAGCTCAGAATCAGTAATAAAAATACATAACCTTTTTGCCAGTACAGTCATTTAATCAAATTTGTACAAAACTGATAGGTGACGAGAAGTCATTGCACCTTGATCATTGTTCAGTGATGAAAGAAAAATGAGTTGATCATCGCAAACAATAACTATTAATGCTACTGGCAGCAAGCCACAGTGCAACAGACAACATCCAGAAATAATGAAGTCCTGACTTGCATTTAAAGAGGCTTTGAAATTTGAAAGCTATTCCTACCAGAGTGTGTGTGTGGTTTTGCCCCCCCCCCCTTTTTTTTTTTTAAGTATAATTTGCCTAAAACAATAGAATTCACCTAGAGGACACAATAATGAAAACGGTTTTAAAGTTTACTGAATAATGACACAGTAGTCAAAAAAGTTCTGATCCATAGTTATAAAGGTTGGAACTTAAATATATTTTTCAATGACACAAACTTAATTCCAGGGGGAAAAAAGGCAATACAAATCCACTATTCTCCTCCATATCTCAAAGCGTTCCACAGTGTAATCCAGAAACTCTAGTATCAGACATGAAAGCAGGCAAAAGTCAACTCAACCACACTTCAAGGACAACAGAAGAAATACAATTAACCTTTTGTTTAGTAAAAGATTGAAAATAATGCCCTGAAAGTTTAGTTGAAAGATTTCCTCAGCTATGTCTGTGTTATTTTGCTCTGCTTATCTGAAACACTTCATACTATATTCTGTGAAGATCATGGAGGCAGTGGTGATTAGGTAGTTATTAATACTGAAAATACAAGAATAATCTGGTCTAAAATCTTAAATTCATCTTTGCTCATATTTATCAGCTTTTTCATATTTCATTCACTGTAAAAATCCACTTAACCAGCACATTTCAAAACCTCATTTTTCAGAAATGTTGCAAAGCCACAATAGTAACCAGATACCTAATTCTACTATTACCCCTGAGAACAAGATAAAAAATCTTGAAGAATATTAATAAAAAACAGGTACCTGTTAAATCTTTTGCTAGATCTGGATGGTTCATAAGGCAGTGGCTAGCAAATTTCACACATTCAAGCCGGATAGGTACATGGATATCATTAAACCTGTTTTAGGAACAAACACTGTATTTAATAAATCAAGATGTATGTGTAACAACATTTTATTTCATTTCCATCAAAGCACTGTGCCTATTTCTATATACAAAGCACTGAAATAGTGATAGTCCAAGATTCATCTTAAACTCTGAGAGAGACTCTTAAGTGAAAATGTGAGAGTGTAACACCTTCCCATTTCCTGTCCTTTTGTATCATGCAACCTTGTATACATACAATTAAGTTCTATGTCTTTGATTTGATTTCTAAGGGCTGCAGATTCAGTTGATAAACTGATAACTAGGATTAGACTAGAAAGTTTTGGGACATAGGGCAAAGTGCTCCAGGAACCACTATCTGCTTTTACATTTAGCTTAGGCAGCATGAAGCAATCTAACTTAAGTGAACACAAAATAGATGTAGCTGTTTTCTAGCCCTTTTTTCTTTTCCAACTGTGTCTATGCTTCTCATATATGGATGCATGAATAAAATGGACATCCTTAACTTTACACCGATAATTTGATTGGTCTTGCAAAGTCTTATTTAAAAAGGAAACTTGGAAATATTTCCTATATATGAAGTTAATTTATTTGCCCTTTACTAATGGAAATATCTTCCTCAATGAACACAAAAAACTCCCACAAACACAAATGACATTTACTTATGGGTAACAGACATTGGTTTAAAAAAATATATAGATGGTCCACTGTCCACCATTTCCATAAACATCAAGTATTTAAATAGTAATATGAAGAATCACATGGGTTTCACTAAAAAAATTAGTTTCCTAAATTGTCAATCCCAAACAAACTATTATTCTTTGAACTGAATAATGTAAGGCAACATTATTAGGCTTCTATATGCATCAAATGTAACCTAAAAGGAATCTGTTTAAAGATGGACCACTTTAAAAGTACAGATGCTACCCGAGTTACGTAAACCTGACATACGCAAATCCAAGCTTACAGGAAAAGTTCCGTAAGGTAGAAATAGGAGGAGGGGTTTTTTTTGTTTTTTTGGGTTTTTTTGGTGTAATGGTCGGAGATACGTTTCTGACTTACGCAAAATTCGAGTTATGCAAGGCGTTCCGGAACGGAATGCCTGTGTAAGTCGGGTAGCGTCTGTAGTTAAAACTTTCAAAACAGTCTCAGCAGAAGTGTATGGACATCTGAAAATACAAAATCTAGTCTCATGTTTGATTTTGATTGGAACTGTCCTATAGAACTATCCAACTCTAAATTATTTTGTAATATGATCAAATACAAATTTAATAAGATACTATACAAAAGGAAACCTTTTGAAAAAAATCAAATGCCTTTCAAAAAGGGAATTCTTTGGAAAAAATCAAATCTCTAAATTTTCAAAATCTCTAAACTACAATTATCTAAATTAAATAAATTTAAATGTCCAAATCTTTAAAAATATAAATTCAAGATTGTGACAACAGCTCTAATGTCATTTAACAGCATATATGAAAAACTTTTGGTACAATAAAGATGACATTTGAATGAAATAAAGCTATACAATAAAAAGATTTAGCACAATTTAGAAAATAGAAATCTACAATACACTATATTTTAATGGATTTATTGCAACGGATTTATTACAAAATGTAACTTTACTGGTTACTTATTTTTTCAAATGTTTAAAAGATGCTATAAAACAAATATTGAGTCTTCAAATTTGTAACCTTCTTAAAACAGCCTCTGTGATTAGTTGATGACAGAGAAATAAAACATCTTCATTACTATTTTATTTTACAATGAAGTATTTTTTGCTAGGCCCAATTAGCATCTAGTATTTTTTAAAATATAGTATGAAAACATGTTTGATAGTGTCTTCAAAGACAATTTCAGGCAAAACAACACTTCTATATTTAAATTTTCTAAAATTTTTATCTATAGAAAATTTCCCTTAATACTGATATTTTATCATTTTAATATGATGTAATATTATTTGCAGTATAAACTATTGCCCACTTGCATTAATCTACAGGGATTAGCACTGACCCAACATCAAGTACGCTTTCACTACAGTCTTTATACCAATATTTTTAAACACAGCAATTATTATTCAGTAAGATACATTGTATTTTAAGCATACAGTATATAAAGTCTCAGGATCTCTTAAAACTCTCAGATATTACCAATGCCATCTGATGTTATTTTAAAAGTTATAAACTCATTTCATAGTTTTATATATAATAAATATATAATATAATATTTACAATATTAAAATTATACATGTGTAATTATATACAATATATAATTTTAATATTGTAAATATAAGTAAAGGAACAGGCTGGTTTATAATTATTAGCTCTATAGAATCACAGATGTAATATCTTTAATATTATCTGTGTCATATTTCAGAGCAAGCAGCAGAATAAAATTCTTACTTATCCATAGATTATACTTATTTTAAATATAGGAAATTTGTAAAATGTTGAATTATACTTCATTGTTCATCCCTGTGGGAAGGGAACTAAAACAGTGTATACCTCCCCAAGTAGCACTGCCAAAGTGGTTTGTTTTGAGATGCCAACTCTGAATCCTTTGCCCCAAACATTTTTGCTAGTAGTTTTACAACCTGCAGACGTTCTTCATTGTCATTGCTCTGGAAAATGAACACATTTTTCAAAAATAAAAACTGTATAAATGACTTTTACATATTTATCTTACATTACATACATTTATCTTCAGACAAATTAAAATGCAGATTAAGATATACAGTTCTGGTATACAGCAATCTGTGTTTCAAAGAGATAAAATACTATTAATCATGGAGATGAAGAAATTAGTATGGAAATTAAGGAAGTTAAAATAAAGATGCAATGTAGAGTGCCCCAATAATACAAATCTGTTAAAAGAATACCAGGCTTATGTACATTATTTCAACCCTCATTAACAGTTTGCTAATATTTTTTTATCTGTATTTGTTAAAAACAGTAAAAGAGTTAGGCATACTTATACAACCAAACTTAGGCAGATAACGAATGAGATAAAACGCAACATTAAAACAATTTAGAATACGGTCCACAAGTATACTATAAAAATGCTCTGCATATCTCCTACTGTTGATATGAGAACCTCAGCAAGGAGTAAGGTTCACTGCCCCTACGATTTTATGGAGCTGTCACTGAAAGCTCTTCAGCATAAATTTTCAAAAGAAACTAGTGATAAGATGCCTCAAATTTTTGGGTGCCCAACTTTGGACATCTTGAGGCCTCATGTTCAGAAAGTGATGAACAACAAACTTTAAAAAAATCAGGCCGCTTTAAAATGATCTCAAAACTTGGGTCTCCCAACTGAGGCACCCAAACACACTGGTTACTTTTGAAAATGTAGGCTTTCATAATTCAGCACTTCCCAAAACTACAACACTTCCTAAAACTACGCTTTGAGCTGGAAATTAAATGTGCTCCTACACAGTTCAAAATGATATTCTAGCTAAATATTCTATTATTAATTTTCATTTCCACCTGCTTGAAGTACAGAACATATCCTTTCAGTTTAAAATATACTGTAGAGATGTTGTCACATTTGTTAGCTTTCCATACATTTACAATTCACCACACAATATGCGTTTATTTTTGCATAAACTAAGAAAACATGAAAAGGTTATCCCATGGCTACACTTGCAGTTAAATGCTGCTTCTTTGCCCCTCCACAGTCATTAGCTGGGCACTCCTGGCTCCTCCCACTCTCCAGTCTCCTTCCTGCTGGTATAATACAAGGGGAGTGTTGAGGCAGGAAGGTACTGTTCTACTATCATAGACATCCTTACCATATCGGTCCAACCGTTTGCCTCCTTTGGAGTTAGATTCTATCATCAAGAAATGAGGGCAAGGTGGTCTTCGTTAGCATTGCCTAATCTGACTTGGTGCCCTGCTGTGGCTGGTTCGATATATTCTACATACCAATGGTTATTGTGTGGGGAAAGCACAGAAAGTTGGGCTTGCCCCAAGTTGGATGGTGTCTCCTACTTCCAGCAATACCATTTTAAAGGAGTTCTGGCCACTACAAAATGTCCCAATCTGTAGGTAGGCACCACTACACTCTCCAGCAGTGGCCACTAATGTCACCCCCAGCTACTCAGGAACAGGTTGAAAATGTTTGCTGTACATTTTCACAGAATTTCCAAAATCTGAAAATATTTCACATATTTACAGTGAACATGCTCAGCTCTGCAATGTAACTGTAGTTCTAAGAAATAGCCATATCAAAAATATGTTGCTCATATAAATACTGGGAATTTCACATGAGAATGGAGACAACCCTTAGGCTTGAATACCGTATTTATTTGGTAACAGAATAATTAAATATATTTTACTTCTGAAATTAACAAATACATTCCCTGGTTATGACTCTGCTTTAGTATTAGCAAGAACTGGCAACAACAGTATGATTTTATTCTGTTACAACTGTGTATTTATCTGTCCATTTTTTCAGCTGAGTGTTCCAGTTCCAAATCTGCCATTCTATTATGTGGTAATAAGGGAGGTGCTGGCAATATTTTCAAAAACACTATTTTTCAGCTTTTGCTCTTTTAATCAGTTTATAGGATTATTTGTCTGTCATTGGCTTCAACAAGTTCCAAGACTACAGCATCTTTTCCAAACTCATGGCAAGAATTTGTCTACTTGTGCGATTTCCTGCCTAACCACCTGGATAAAACAAATAAAAATCCAAAGGTCTGCACAGACTAGCACTATGTGATACTTACAACCTATCTATTCTTATGTGTATATCTACTTTCCTTACAGGGAGAAAAGTCATGCATACCACCATACACGGAAGCATCACTCCTAATTATGTCATATAAATTTCAGAATCTGACTGACACTGGCAAGCCAGATGCCAGCTCGTACCAAGACTGGAGGCATTAGCTAAGAACTAACAAATTCATATCTAGAGACCAGACCAGTTCAGCTGTATGTTAGTTTTACTCAAAACAGGTATTAGTTTTATAAGAATGTACTTAGTGTTTAAACTATATGAAATGCCTATAAATTGCTACATGCTTCAGTCTCACGTTTAATGTCAGTATTCCATGCTATAAGAAAATATGCAAGTTTTGCCTTATAACTCTGAAAATGTTTGCTATTAACTTATAAACTCAGGTACAGGAATCATCTCTCTCCCCCACTTATCCAGAAGGGCTATCAAAATCAAATGGGCCATCAAGGAACATCATAATACAAAAGATTGATTAATGGCCCTATTGCACCTTGGAAATGCTACATGCAAGGAAGCAACTCCTGTGGGCTTGGAAGCTGAGTGAAGGAAATAAAACAAAGGCTATGGTTACAGTTGAGAACTTACAGTGGCACAGCTGTAACCAATACAGCTATGCCACTGTAAGGTCTCTAGTGTAGCTGCTCTAAGGCTTTTGTCACTTGTCAGTGTAACTTTGTCACTTTTGTCAGTGTAAAGAACGGTTACTCACCTTCTCGTAACTGTTGTTCTTCAAAATGTGTCGTTCACGTCCATTCCAATCAGGTGAGTATGCGCGCATGTGCACAGTAATCGGCCTAGGCGCCCCCTGGAGTCGCACCTTCATGGGGCCCAAATAGAGCCACCCCATCAGTTCCTTCTTGCCAGCTACTCTGACAGAGGGGTAGGAGGGTGGGTATTGCAATGGACATGAACACCACATCTCGAAGAACAGTTACAAGGTGAGTAACCATTCTTTCTTCGAGTGCTTGTTCATGTGGATTCCAATCAGGTGACTCACAAGCCCAAGTTCAAGAGGCGGGGTCAGAGTCGTCCAATGACTGGAGCACTGCTCGTTCAAAAGCCACATCATCTCTGGCCTGCTGAGTAATCGCATAGTGCATGGTGAAAGTGTGGCTAGAGGACCACGTCACTGCTCTACAGATTTCCTGAACCTGTGCCCGGAATACTGTTGACAAAGCCTGTGCCCCGGTGGACTGCGCAGCAAGCAGGAGTGCGAGAACCCCCTCCAGGTTGTAGCATTCCCAGATGCAAGATGTGATCCGTGACAAAATGCATTGTGATGACACAGGGGCAGACCTTTCATTCTGTCTGCAATTGCTACGAATAACTGGGCTGATTTTCTGACGGCTTTGTTCTCTCAATATAAAAGGCTAGCGCCCTGTGGACATCCACAGTGGAGTGTCTTCTCCCTGCCGCTGGAATGCAGCTTAGGTAGAATATCGGGAGAAAGATGTCCTGTTTGATGTGAAACTGCAACACCACCTTTGGAAGAAAAGCAGGATGAGGTCTAAGCTGCACCTTGTCCTTATAGAACACAGTATAAGGTGGCTCTGAGGTTAGGGCCCTGAATTCAGACACCCTCCTGGCCGAGGTTATCACCGCCAGGAACACCATCTTCTGAGAGAGAGAGAGGAGGGAGCACGTTGCCAAGGAGTCAAAGGGTGGTCCCATTAGTCTATAAAGGACCAGGTTGAGGTGCCAGGCTGGGGCAGGTTGTCAGACATGAGGATATAGCCTGTCGAGCCCTTTTAAAAACCAGCTGACCATAGGGTTAGCAAACATCGAGCGGCCCTCCTCACCCAGGTGAAAGGCCTACATGGTGGCTAAATGCACCCTTATTTATGACAATAAAAGCCCCTGCTGCTTCAGACGGAGAAGGTAGTCCAGAATAAGTGGCACCGGAGCCAGCGTCGGGGACGAATGGTGCTGCGCTGACCAGATTGAAAACGTCTTCCACTTGGCAACATAGGTGGCTCTCATGGAAGAGGACTGCCAAGGAGGACTTGTCTAGCCTGTTCTGAACAGGACAGCTCCATCAGGTTCACCCATGGAGCTTCCACGCCATGAGTTGAAGCAAACTGAGGTTCGGATGTTAAAGATGACCATGATCTTGCGTCAGAAGGTCCGGGAAGAGCGGCAGGGTGACTGGGGCTTCCACGGACATGTCTAGGACAAATGTGTACCGGTGAGGTTAGGGCCATGCTGGAGCTATCAATATAACCTAAGCTTGTTCCCTCCAGATCTTAAGGAGCACCTTGTGAACAAGTGACATGGGCAGAAAGACATATAGGAGACAATCTCCCCAGTAGAGGAGGAACGCGTCCGCTCTGGAGCCTGGGCTGTGGTTCTGGAAGGAGCAGAACTGTTGGCGCTTCCTGCTGTGTCGCGTGGCGAATAGGTCTATATGGGGAAAGCCCCACCTGTGGAAGATTGAATTCGTGACATCTGGACGAATGGACCACTCGTGGTCGTGAAATGACCCGCTGAGGTAACCCACCAGCTTGTTCTGTACCCCGGGGAGGTGCGACACTTGCAGGTGTATTGAATGTTCTACACAGAAGTCTCGCAGCACGAGGGCTTCCTCACACAGCAGAGAGGACTGTGCATCCCCCTTTGCTGATGTAGAACACAGCAGTGGTGTTGTCCATCATGACTGATACACATTGTCCCACTAAGTATGCCCAGAAGGCCTGGCACACCAGGTGCACCACTCTCAGCTCTCTGACAATGTGGAGAGCCAGATCTGGTGGCGGACTGGCGAAGGGAACCCCTGAGCATACCTCCTGAGGGTTGAGCCACCGCAGGAGGGAGTCGAGGACTGGGCAAGGTAGGGTCACTATCCTGTCCAGGCTGTCTCTGGCTGGGCCATATACTGATGCCAGCCAGGACTGAAGAGGTCGTAGTTTGAGCCCGGCATGCTGTACCGGATAGGTACAAGCCACCATGTGTCCCAGAAGCTTCAGGAAGTTTCTTGCTGTTGTGGTGGGAAACTTATCAGTGAGGGCCTGAAACCTCCCTTGTGGCAGGTATGCCTTGGCCTGGGTCAAGTCCAATATTGCCCCTATAAACTCTATCCTCTGGACGGAGGACAGAGTGCACTTTGCTTCATTTAAAAGGAGGCCCAGGTTGAAGAAGGTGGCTTTGATAAACTTGACTTGAGCCTCCACTTGGGTCTTCGAGCGAAGCCAGTTGTCAAGGTAAGGAAACATATGAACATGGTGCCTGCGCAGAAACATGGCAACAACTGCCATGCACTTGTGAAAACTCAAGGTGCTGCTGACAGGCCTAACAGGAGGACTGTGAATTGGTAGTGGGTGTTGTTCACCACGAACCTGAGGTACTTCCTGTGGGGATGAGTAATCACAATATGAAAGTACATGTCCTTCAAGTCAAGGGCGGCATACCAGTCTGCTGGATCCAATGAGGGAATGACGGAGGCCAGAGAGACCATGCAGAACTTGATTTTCTTTATAAACTTGTTGAGTTCCTGCAGGTCCAGGATGGGCCTGAGGCCGCCTTTGGCTTTTGGTATTAGGAAATACCGGGAATAAAAATCCTTGGCCCTGTGCTCCTGAGGAACCTCCTCCACTGCCCCTAAAGATAGGAACAACTGCACCTCTTGGATAAGGAGTTGCTTGTGAGAAGGGTACCTGAAAAGGGACAGGGAAGGGGGGTGGAAGGGCTGGAGAGCACAGAATTGGATGGAATATCCCCTCTCTACCATGTGGAGCAGCCATTAGTCCGAGGTTATACGGGACTATGCATGGTAGAAAGGGGATAGTCAGGATGAGAAAGTAAGGCGGGGTGGATCCATTGCCAGGTGTGGCACACTGTCTTTGACCATGCCTTCAAAAGGCATGCTTGGGGCCCAAAGACAGCTTCGGATTTCCCGAGCTCTGGCCAGAAGGTTGACGTGACCTTCTCCTGCCACTTCTGTTATGCCTTCTGAAGCCATCTTGGTGGTTCTGCTGACCGAACGTCTGGGTAGGCTGCGGGAAGATGTCTCTCTGCTGATTGGAGATACAGACCCTCCCCATGACCTGAGGGTGGCTCTGGAGTCCTTCAGACAATTTAGCCTTTTGTCTGTTTTCTCAGAAAATAGTGTCTCACACTCGAAAGGCAGGTCCTTTATCGTTTGTTGGACTTCAAAGGGGAGACCCGATACCTGGAGCCATGAGCCCCTTCTCATGGTTACACCCTGGAGATCAACCTCCCCTTCTCGAGAACTCGGCCCAGGAGTCCAAGGGGAGCAACTGCATAAACTTAGCCACTACTGAACAAGTATTGTAGGCCTACCTGCTAACGATGGCCTGTTGGTTGGAAATGCAGAGTTGTAGTCCCCCCGTGGAGCTGAACCTCTGCCCGAATAGCTCAAGCTTTTTTGCATCCCTGTTCTTGGGGGGAAGGGCCTTGGAAACCCTGCCTCTTTCTCTCCGGTTTGCAGCGTCCACCAGAGAGTCAGCTTGTGGGTTGGTGTATAAGTTTTCATAGCTCTTGGGGGGCACAATGTACCGCCACTCATTGCGCTTGGCAGTATTATAGGGAGACCAGGATCTGCCACAGGGTCTTGGTCATGTCCATGATGGTTTTAATTAGCGGTAAGGGACCAGAATAGCATCTGCATTGTCCATAACTTCTTCCGTCTTAATACCCAGACCCTGTGCAACCTGGCACAGCAACTGCCGCAACACCCTGGAGTCTTCCAGGGCTGGGGCAATGGTAGCACCCATGAGCGCCTCATCCGGGGAAGATGAGGATGAAGCCACTAAGGGAGGTGGTTGTTCTCTTCCGTCCGCACTAGAAGGATCATGTGAGCCAGTGGGGACAGTGATGGGCTGGGCGGCGCTGGTGTTGGTGCTGAGAAGAGCACTGGAATCAACGTCGCACCCCACGTTGGTGCTGGAGGCGCTCTCAGGTGGTGTGTCTGCACCGTGGTCATCGACTTCAGTGCAAGCAGTGTTGATGACGGCATCAGTGCTGGTGCCATCACAGGAGCCGGAGTTGGTGCCTAGGGCACCACTGGCACAATGATTTGAGCCACTTAGACCTTTGGTGCCGAGGGCACTGCCAAAGGGGACACTGCCGTTGGTACCGATGCCAGAGGTAGCTGCTCGGCAGCTGGACGTGGTGGAACAAAGGTAGCAGACACGACTGAAGCGGCACCTGAGCGAGAGCATTGGCTCCAACCCTGGGCTTGGTGGAAAGCCCATGGAGTCCAGAAGGGTCACTGAGCTGGGTTCTGCCATTGAAGGGCCCACTGCCTCGGTCAGCACCTCCTATGGTGCCTGAAGGATGGCCTTCTGCTCCTGCTATAATCAGAGTGGTACGAGTCCAACTCCAACTCGGAATACAAGGACTAAGGCAGCACTGCACCTCTTGATGTGGACAAATTAGATGTCTTTAAGTAACCAGGGCCTGATGAAATGCATGCTAGAATACACAAGAAGCTGACTGAGGAGATATCTGAGCCATTAGCATTTATCTTTGTAAAGTTATTGGAAAACGGGTAAGATTCCAGAAGACTGGAAAAGTGCAAATATAGTGCCAATCAATAAAAAGGGAAATAAAGACAACCTGGAGAATTACAGACCAGTCAGCTTAATTTCTGTACCCAGAAAGATAATAGAGCAAATAATTAAGCAATCAGTTTGCAGACACATAGAAGATAATAAGGTGATAAGTAACAGTCAACATGGATTTGTCAAGAATAAATCGTGTCAAACCAACCTGATAGCTGTCTTTGACAGGGTAACAAGCCTTGTAGATGGGGGGGAGGAAGTAGTACACATAGTATAGCTTGATTTTAGTAAAGCTTTTGATACTGTCTCGCATGACCACCTCAAACAAACTAGGGAAATGCAACCTAGATGGAGGTACTATAAGATGGGTGCAAAACTGGTTGAAAAATCATTCCCAGAGACTCACAGTCATGCTGGAAAAGCATAACGAGGGGTCCTACAGGGATCAGTTCTGGGTCTGGTTCTGCTCAATATCTTCATCAATGATTTAGATAATGGCAGAGAGTACACTTATAGTTCATAGAAAATACCAAGCTGGGAGGAGTTGCAAGTGCTTTGGAGAATAAGATTAAAATTCAAAATGACCTGGACAAACTGGAGAAATGGTCTGAAGAAAACAGCATGAAATTCAATAAGGACAAATGCAAAGTACTCCACTTAGGAAGGAGCAATCACTTGCACACATACAAAATGGGAAATGACTGCTTCGGAAGGGGTACTATGGAAAGGGATCTGGGGGTCATAGTGGACCACAAACTAAATATGAGTCAACAGTGTAGCACTGTTGCAAAAAAGCGATCATTATTCTGGGATGTATTAGCAGAAATGTTGCAAGCAAGTCATGAAAAGTATTTCTTCCGCTCTACTCCGCTCTGATTAGGCCTCAACTGGAGTACTGTGGCGAGTTCTGGGTGCCCATGCCACATTTAAGGAAAGATGTGGACAAATTAGAGGAAGAGCAACAAAAATTATTAAAAGGTCTAGAAAACATGACCTATGAGGGAAGATTGAAAAAATTGGGTATGTTTAGTCTGGGAAAGAGAAGACTGAGGAGACATGATAACAGTTTTCAAGTACATAAAAGGTTGTTATAATGAGTAGGGAAAAGAATTGTTCTTAACCTCTTAGGTTAAGACAAGAAGCAATGGGCTTAAATTGCAGCAAGGGACATTTAGGTTGGACATTAGGAATAACTTAACTGTCAGGGTGGTTAGGCACTAGAATAAATTGCCTACGGAGATTGTGGAATCCCCATCATTGGAGATTTTTATGAACAGGTTAGACAAACACCTGTTGGGGGTGGTGTAGAGAATACTTAGTCCTGCCTTGAATGCAGGGGACTGGACTAGATGACCTCTCAAGGTCACTTCCAGTGCTATGATTCTATGATGCTAACTGAGTCTGGCCCATCACTCTTGCTGAAGCACAAGGATTCCTAAAAAATATCAGAACAACCTGTGAAACAGACGCCAAACTGGAAGAAGAAAAACAACAAAAAAAACCTACTGATTAATAACTATCCCCACTACTAATGAAATTGTTAATGCTTCCTTCAGAGAAACATGCCTGCCAAAGTCATTGAAAAAAAGCAATAGCTCACCAGTCCTCAGAAAACCACGCTGTCCTTGACGCTAGCAAATTATGAAATCTCATTTGGGAGCAATTCCTCCACATTAGTGAGGAGTGTAGTCAGTGCTACAAGTGATTGGATGGAGTGCTTCATAATCAGTATAAGGGACCCTGGTACCCCCTCTGAGTCTTTCAGTGCCAAGCGTTTCTGAAGATGAACAAAAAGGCACAGATGTTGGCACTAGGTGCTTTATTGGTGGATACTTCAATGCTGATGGGAGATGAGTTGCTTGTGTAAGTGGCGCTGAGATTGTTCAAATATCAATTGGCACCAATCCGGCCCTGGAACTGCCTCCTGGCTTGGACCTACTCCGTGTCAGTGAGGGAGATCTACATCTTCCAATCACCCTGGGAAGAATGCTCTTTTCCCCCCTTTCATCTGACAACTGAGCAAAGAAGAATTTGGAGGCTCTTGCTGACTCCACAATTGAGTAGTAAGACTTTTTCACCAATCAGTGGCTGTGGAGCTTAGGGTGGACCTATGGCTTACCACCACTACCACCAACATTATCTGGTCCAGTCTCCTTCCCCTAGAGCTCAGGAGAGGCTCTCATCGATCTTTCCACAAGGAAGAATTTAAGAGCTGATTCCCTTGCTTTGTGTCCTCTTTTGAAACAAGTGGCATATTGAGCACTTGTCCAGCATATTTACTTCACAAAGGCAGAAGAGGCACTTAGTTTCCATAGTTAATGGGGACAGCTGTCTTGTAGGTTGGACAGGATTTAAATCCTGGAGACTTTGACTCTGCTGTATCAATTCTATATAGAGGTTTATATTGTACTCATCACCATAGTATCAGCACCTTCCAGTAGTACATTAAGCAATGTGACTTCACATCTGTCACATATTGTTTGTTCTCTCATCCTCTCCTCTCGACCTCTGGTTTATGACTCCGGTTGACCTTCCAAGTTCTGGCATTCAGCTTCTGTCTGTCCGGTACTGACCCTCAGCTCGTTTCCTGGACTCTACACATTGTGGCCCCAAACTCTAACGGATAGGCCAAATTCTCACTTTCCCCATTAGGCCTGACCATCAACAGCATGGACAGCAACAGGATAGTGGTGAGGTTTGTAATGGTTCTTAGTTCCTGAGAAAGATCATTCCCAGTCTCAACTTTCCCTGAGGGCAGTCTCTGTCTCACACACATACAAGCTATGCTCTTTATTGTTGAGCGTTCCATTCTATCAGAGGAGCATAGTTATTAACCACTTTCTTAGTCCCAGAGTTTTAAATGATCTTTTAGATAGTTACAGAGTGATTCAAAAATAAGGACTGAGACCTGAAATCCTATGGGAAGCCAGAGTAGAGAGCAGAGGACAATTCTGATATGTTTGTAGTAGACTGTGTTGCTGCACCATTTTGAACAAGTTGGTTTTTCCTAAGTGCTGAAGGCTTCATGCCTAGGTATACTATAATCCAGGCAAGAGGTGACAAAGGCATAAACAGAGACCAGATCCTCATCCACCAGAATGGGATGGAGATTCCTAGCCAAGCAAGCATGGTAGAAAGTGTTACATGGTGGGGGGAGGTCACCATCAGCAGGGAATACAAGAGTACCCTTAGATTATGGGTGTGTATCTTCAACCAATGGAGACTGCACCATCGCTGCAAGTTCTTCAAAAGTACCTTCCCCTCTATTCACCAACATCATCTCTGTCTTGCTTGGGTTCTCCTTCAGCCAGTTCTTCATACAAGATCAAATCTCATGCAAGCACTATAATTTATTCATATCATATGCAACATCAATTAGTATGCCACTACACAAACTATCTGCGATCACCACTGGTGAGGCACCAGCAATGATGGGCAGCACCAATGGATTCATCGTACTCTGCAAGAAAAATGAATCCTTTCCAAACTTTGTCTTATCATTGCATTATCCACCAGGAAGCTTTGTGCATCAAAGTTCTTTCTTTTCAACACATTATGAATGTCATTATTAAAATAATTAACTATTCGAGTGAAACCTTTGCAACACAGACCATTTAAGGCCCTGTTGGAAGATGATGATAAACAATCTGATCTTATCTTGCACACAGAAGTACGATGGCTGAGCAAAGGTAAAGTTCTTGCACGTTTTTTAAGCCTAACTGAAGAGATCAAATAATTTCTGAAGTCCACAAATCAGAACTTCGAGCAACTAGAAGACTCCAGCTGGTTAATGGACTTGGCTTTTCTTGCCGACATCACTGACAAATTGAACATTTTAAATCTTGAGTTCCAGGGAAAAGACAAACATGTGGCTCAAAAGACAAACATAGGTTCCGTAAAATCATTCAAAGCAAAACTGATCTTGTGGATGGCACATATGAAGACGAAGTCTCTCGTACATTTCCCAAGTATGTAGAAAATGGTATGTGAAAGTGATTTTAACCCATCACCATCTGTTATCCACATTCAAACAATTTGAAAAGAGATTTCAACAGTTCACAATCATTGAGCCTGTAGTTGCCTTTCCTGTGAATCCTTTTACTTGCGAAATAGAGGTAACAGAAATGGCTACATCAATTGCGAGTCTCATTCAAGAAAGAACAAAAGACATGGAACTAGAGATCTTGGACCTTCAAAATGATATCATTCTAAAATCCTGTGCAACAGATGAAAACTTTTGGAATGTGGCTGACCGAAATGTTTCCTGCCTTAAAAAATGTAGCATACAAAATAAAATCTTATTTCGGTTCCACTTATCTATGCAAAGTTCTGTTTTCAACAATGAACATCATAAAATCAAAATACAAATCTCAGCTTACAGATGCCCATCTTAACAATTGCTTATGAATGGGAATATCATCCTATTCTCCCAACTACGAAAAACTGGCTGAAGAAATGCAGTGCCAAAAATCACACTGACTTTATTAGAAAAACCATGTGAATTAATTATACCTATTTTCCAGTAAGTGCTGATGAGAGCATATGATTAACTTGTGTTTAACTTTTTTTCATATTTGTTTATTGAAATCCAGATACAAGTAACTATACAAAGAATATTTTTAATTAACCATAACTAGCTATCAATGTTAAAGTAAGAATAATATATATATTTGGACCAGCAGTTCAACGTTCTACTTTTTTAAATAAATAAGATGAAAACTGTTTATGATATTTATTTTGTAAAAACTCCTTAATTTTTCTTACAGGTAGATTAAAAAAAGCAAATTCACATGGTAAAGTGAAAGGGTCACTGCGAATAATTTAATTAATACCTTTTACATGCAAAATTACCATTTTTTATCTTATGGACTCATGTATTATGTAATGGTAAATATGATGGTTTTCATATTATTTAAATGTACAAATGCAAAATAAGTCTTGAAAAATTGTTGGCTCCCACCACACTTTTCTGAAAACATGAATGTGCTATTGGCCACAAAAAGGTTGGGGACCACTGACATAGCAACTATTCAATGCTATCAAAACAGTCAATTTCACAGTAATCAAACTGCACACTGGGGACCACTGTCGAACACCAACTATTTCCAGGTGACCCTCAGAGGTGCATCTATGAGTGTCTGTATCTGTCAAACAGTGAATCTACCTGCTAACTGTAGCCCAGTACAGTCACCTCAGCCTCCTTCATGACTTTCATGCCCTACTTTGTTGGGAGTTATTTTTAATGTAAATTCAGCCATGACCAAATTTGAAAATGACAGCAACACTGGAAACGTGCAAACATAGCAAAGGACAAAACCAATTTGCAAATTACCTTGGACAAATTAAAGCAGTATGGGCTGTAAACTAGGAAAGATGCAGTGATAATGAATACAAAGGAAAACACTCAGATACAAAATTGGGCACTAGAGAGGAGTAGGATGTAAGAGGAAAAAATCAAATGAACAAATATAAAATGGGGAATAACTGAGCAGGCAGTGGCACTACCTAAAAGGATCTGGGGTTATAGTGGATCATAAACCGAGTGAGTCAACAATGTGATGCTATTGCAAAAAAGACAAATGTCATTTCAGGATGTATTCACAGAAGAGTCATATGTAAAACCTGGGAGGCGATTGGTCTGCTCTACTTGATACTAACAAAGCTTCAGCTGGAGTACTGTCTCCAGTTTTGGGCACTACTCTAAGAAAGAAGTGACCAAATTAGAGAGGGGGCAAAGAGAGCAACAAACACGATAAAAGATTTAGAAAACCTGACCTATGAGGAAAAATTGAAATAACTGGGCATGTTTAGACTAGATAAGAGAAGATGGGGGACATTTCATAGTTTTTACATATTTAAATAGTTGTTATAAGGAGGATGGTTATCAATTGTTTTCCAAGGATAGGACAAGTAGGGAGATTTAGGCTAGATATTAGGAAAAGCTTTCTAACTACACCTCTACCCCAATAGAACGCGACCCGATATAACATGGGTTCACATACAATGCAGTAAAGCTCTGACATGCTGCTCTGAGCAGCGTGTTAAGGGTGCCGGGCCAGGCCGGGGTCGAGGGGTTCAATAAGGGGCAGAGGCTCTCGGGAGCAGTCAGGGGCTCCCCCCGCCCAGGGTCTGGGAGGCAGGAGCTGTGGGAGGGCACTTTTGGGGGCCCGCAGTCCCAGAGTGGCCCGGGGGGATTAGCGGGGGGCCGGGAGCAGCCCGCTCTGCTTCCTCCCTCCTTCCCTGCAATCACCAGTGGCAGAAGCGGAGCAGCCTGGCCCAGCCCGCTCCGCTCTGTCAGCTCCCAGCCGCAGCGCTCCGCTTCCCGCCACAGGTAGGTGCGGAGGGCATCCTTTCCCCAACCTCCCCACACTCACCGGCGGCAGGAAGCGGAGCAGCCCAGCCTCAGCCAGCTCCACTCTGCCAGCTCCCAGCCATGGTGCTCCACTTCCCGCCGCAGGTGAGTGCAGGATCTCCCCCCCTCCCCCCCCCCCAGCGACATGGCTGGGGCTGGGGCAAGGAAAGCAGAGTTGGCTGGGGCCACGTTGCTTTGCTTTCCGCCACAGGTGAAAGCGGGGGGCATCCGTTCCCCAACCTCCCCACACTCACCAACGGCGGGCAGCAGAGTGCTGCAGCTGGGAGCTGACAGAGCGGAGCAGGCTGGGCCAGGCTGCTCTGCTTCCCACCGCTGTGTGCCTGTCAGAGGGTGGGGGGGGTGGATAGGGGTCGGAGCAGTCAGGAGACAGGGGGGTTGGGTAGGGGATGGGTTCCTGGGGGTGATTAGGGATGGGGGTCCCTGGAGGCGGTGGTCAGGGAACAAGGAACAGGGGGGGCAAAGCAAGTTTTATATAATGCGGTCTCACCCATAACACGGTGAGATTTTTTGTCTCCCGAGGACCGTGTTATATCAGGGTAGAGGTGTATATGGACAGTTAAGCACTGGAACAGTTTACATGAGGAGGCTGTGGAATCCCCATCAATGGAGATTTTTAAGACCAGATTAGACAAAAACCTATGCTCTAGATTCTAGATATATTAAACCTGCCTCAGTGCTGGGAGGCTGACATGATGATCTCTTGAGGTCCCTTCTAACCCTACATTTCTATGATAAGTGAAGCAGCAACACATTGTACTGAAGCCAGTTTATTTACAGTTAGTTATTTGATGTTCATCTTATTTTCCTAATTTTTTCTTATATTACTTACTTTATTAAACATAACATTTACATTGTGGTAATACCCAAAGGTCCTAATCAAGATTAAGCCTCCATTCTGCTAGGTACTGTACAAATACTGATAGGAAGATGATTCTGGCCCTGTAGGGTTTACATAAGGCATAAAAGATGAAAAGCAGGATATAAAATACAACCAAATATAATGATGAGTTACCATTACTGTACTGTTGGGTTTGTTTTTATTTTTATATGGGGCAGGAATGCGGGCATTAGTAAGAATCATGAAGGAAATGTGATATGATATAGTGAGAGGAAGGAAAAGAAGAACAAGTCTCTGCTGTGTGGACAACTGTCCCATAAGCGACAACAACAACTGCCACACAGAAGGTAGGGAATCAAGATTGAGGAGAAATTGTTTATCTTAAGAAGTGGGCAATCATAAGAAAAATTTGAAATCTAATGCTTTAGAAAAGTGAATGGAAGAGTGCATATATCTTCAAAAACAGTGGATGAACCTGATATCAAGCATTCTAGTGTGCTTGCTCAATAAACATCAATATGTATGAACAAACCATCATAGTACAGATTTTGTATACTTTCTCTCTCTATATATATATAGCAAATTTGTTCAAAGATTTAGACACCTAAAGTTTTTGAAGTAATCATGTTAATCAAAATTTGACTGATTTTAAAATCAATCACCTAACAGTATCTCTTAAAATCAGTAATACAAACCAGTGTATAAGCACAACATACACAAACACCTCCACTTTCTTAAAAATCCTAGAGACTAACCAAACAACATTTAATGCTACAGAAAAAGTTTCAAGGGAATGTGAAGGCTTTTAGAAATTACATATCTGAATACAGATATTTACATGGGGGTGGTTTGCAGCGTTAGAGAAAAAAGCTAGAAAGAAGGGCCCATTAATAAATGAGGATGATGATTTATATGCAGCTAAGATATTTAACTCCCTTTCAAACAGAAAAAATTTTGCAAAATTGGTAAACCATGAAACCAAACCCCAAAATGATCTATGGACATATATTTTGGAGTCCTGAGCTCAATTTTCAGCTCCACCAAAAGCTTGTGTGTGACCACGTCATTCAGTGTATTAACATTCTCCATCAACAATGGGTCAAGTTCTTCCCAGCTGGGTTTCACCAGCCTGGAAAGACATATGTCCAAAGCACACAGTTTGTAGCTCAAAATATTTCCAATATCACTTAACACTCCTCACAAGGAGCAACACCGACTGAAGTAGAGAAGACAAAGGGCCGGAGTCTTCAGTCGACTAAGTTCACTTTTCTCCATGAAAGCAGTGCAAGGAGAACTTAAGCCAACCAGAACTCCCACAGAATTCTCCTGAGTAGAGGGAATCTCCGCTAGCATAAAGGTGGAATAAGTAGCATAGCCACCTGTACGCCAGCTGCCATCACCCATAACCACGGAGAGGAGTGGGTGCTGAAGGCAGGTGGTAATGTGAAGGAGGCACAGCCCACTACACACAGTTGTCCAAAGGTATAAGTTAGAGAAGGCCCCCTATTGCTCTGTCACCAGTGCTGGGCCTCTGACAGGAGCTGCAAATGGCTCCCTGTGGCTGCCCCTTCTCCACTACATCCAAGCACAGCCGCAGAAACAGTGAAGTCCAGATCTTTCTGATTTTATCTACAAGTGAACATGACATTTCCTCACAAAACGATGCAGAGGAGGGAAGTTGTATTACTTCAGTTTTTATTAACCACACTATCTACTAAATGAAACATACAGAAGTCTACATGAGACTTGTCTACATGAGAAAGTTGTATGGTCTAACCTAAGGTGTGATTTAAATTTACTTTAGTTACACTGGTATCAAAGGCTGCATGGCCACTTATTTCAGTTTAAACCAGACTTATGTCAATTTAGCTTAAGTTTACTGGGAACAGGTTTAAGCTAACCTGAAAACCACTCTTAAATCAAAATAAGTGTGTCCACACGGGGTTTACACCAGTATAATAAAATCAATTTTAAAAAAACATGAACTAAATGTTACAGTAATAGGTAAAAAAACATACATAGGTGATTTTTAAGTTGGTGTGCTTTTAAGTCTTAAAGAGGAATGCAACTTTTAAATTTTGTGTAGGTCGTCTGGGTGCACATCCATATGGTTAATTCATCTGGACTAATTCCTTCCTGGCCATACTTAAAGCATGGGACTTGTTGCTTTGTACACATCAATAACACTCCAAATTAGCCTTCTTAGGATCCATTCCAAGGCTCACTATATACTGGGTGATAAGGTACAAATAAAGTTTTATTTTAGAAGGCCTGATGATCTATGTAATTTCATCTTAAACTGAGGGTATGCCATTGCTTTCCTCCAGAGAATGAAAAGATCTTAGAAAAGAGAACTTCCTTCAATCTGTAAAACTGGATATTCAATTTTAGGAATAAACTCCACATTAATTAAAAGAACCACCTTCTACTTGCAAAGTATACAATGTTAAGGTTCAACAGATAATGCCCTTAGTTCAGATATCCTCCTTGACAATATGAGGACTAAAAAAAAATTATTTTCATTGACAATTCAGAGGTTCTAAATTGGTGCTTAGTGAGAGTATTCAGGAAAACGTTCACCTATGGCTGTGTTCTATGATTTGAGTAATAATTGGACATGCTCACTACACAATTTTCTGATACATGGGTGAAAGCCTGTTGACACACAAATGCTGAAATATAGCCTCCAGCTGAACTTAAATTTGGGGTTTTAAAATGCCTAGTGAGCCCATTTTGCAGAAATTAAAACAAGCGTTGACCTTGGCGCTTATAGGAAAAAATATCCTGGCCTTTACACCAAAATTTGAATTGAGACCAAGTTATAGAATATGTTGATGCATTCCTTGATACTAGTAATTTGGCAAGACTAACATGTTAATAGCCTCTATTTTTTAACTCTCTCCTTTTAAAATTGAAGCAGCTACATTTACGGTTGGTGTACACACAGACTAGCCCCCAAATCATGAAATGTCTCCTAAAACTGATTTATTTACTTGGGTACAAGTCTTTCTTTGACACATTTTGGAATATATGTGGATTAGCTAAATTGATTTTAGCTACTTTTATTCCAAATAAGTGTCCATGGACAAACTTGCACTGAAAATAATTAATCTGGTTTTAATTCACACCTTGTTATTTCAGTGCAAGTTTGTACACAGCCCCTTTGCATCTTGATGTAGAATGAGTCCACGTGACAACAGGTATTTTCTGCAATGGAAATAGACGAGCAGGCCAGCTGACATATTGCCTACATCACAGAAATGAGGTTGCCTTGAACAGGGAGGGGCAATTAGAAGCATAATTGATTTCTCCTTCCTGATCTTCTGAATCAGACTGGACTGACATAGCATTAACACAGACCGGGACACAAAACTGCCCATAAACTCTTCCTTGACACATGGGAGTCTGAATGGAAAATCTAAGCCCAGTCTTCTGGCCAACACTACAGGACCAAGACCTGGTGAGTGGATCCAAGCCACCTGGAGAGAACAGCAAAACAACCTCATCCTCAAAAATAATTAAATTTCTGAACTTTACATCAATAACTATGAGCCATAATTGTGCATGTTCTTGAGGGCTGCAAGGAATGGCAACAAAGGGAACTTCTTGAAGAGAAAATGAATTAATTTGCATCAGCATTTAGTGGTTGTTGCAATGGAGCACATGACCCTCTGCTCTGATCGATAATATAAACTCTTTAGCAAGGTTCTCCAACAAGTTAGGTTTGGCATAGTATGCCCATTCCTCTTGGATAACATTCTCTACAGACAGCTGTGGGACACGGGTGTTTTAGATGCAGATGAAAAATACTTTGAGTTGTCTGAGCATTTTATATTTTCCTCCTCTCATTTCTCTTCCTTTGTCAAACTGTTATGGGAAAAGATCTAGACTGGTAATTAACCATGTGAGTAGAGTTTTAAAAACATTTTTAACTGAAGATGTCTTACCCTCTCTCCTCCCAAGGTTTCTGCCCAGCATAAGATCACTGGCCTTCCAGAAGGAGAGGAAAGTATTCTTTCCCTTTTTAGGTCTCAATGACTTTTTCTTAGAATTTGATGACCTATAAAATTTCAGTTTTTGTCATTGGCTATTTAAATATGAAGAACAGGATAAGGGAGAAGCTCTGGTGTTTTCTTTTTGATCTGCAGAATACCACATTTCATCAATGTATCTGGGGGCTAGTTCCTCCTCTAATATGGAATTAAAACTAGAGGAAAAGATAACTAGTCTATAGTTTTAATGGAATCTTGGATATCTTTGCTTTTTCTCAAAAGCAGTCTTCCTGGTCTTGGATTTCTTTTTCTTCAAATCAGCATCTGCCTGCGGGTATGTCTACACTGTAATTAAAAAACACACAGCTGGCCCGTGCCAGCAGACTCAGACTTGCAGGGCCCAGGCTAAGGGGCTGTTGAACTGCAGTGTAGACTTTCAGGCTCAGGCTGGAGCCTGGGCTCTAGGACCCTCAGAGGTGGGAGGATCCCAGAGCTCAGGATACAGCCCGAGCCCAAATGACTACACCAGGGGTAGACAACCTATGGCACGGGTGCCAAAGGCAGCACGCAAGCTGCTTTTCAGTGGCACTCACACTGCCCGGGTCCTGGCCACCGGCCCAGGGGGCTCTACATTTTAATTTAATTTTAAATGACACTTAAACATTTTAAAAACCTTATTTACTTTACATACAATAGTTTAATTATATATTATAGAGACTTATAGAAAGAGACCTTCTAAAAACGTTAAAATGTATTGCTGGCATGCGAAATCTTAAAATTGGAGTGAATAAATGAAGACTCAGCACACCACTTCTGAACGGTTGCCGACCCCTGGACTACAGCGTAATTAAACAGTGGTATCGCACTCACCTCTCACAAGCGCCCCCTGTCCAAGTGTGTGTGCTTACACTTTGTTTGTGGTGGGTCCTCAGTGGCTCAGCCTTCCAGCCAGAGTTACACACTGTTCATATGTAAAATAGGGGAAACAGTCCAAAAGAGGGGCCTATCCGAGTACCTTCAGTTGGCCTTTATTTCCCTGTCACCCTCCCTGGGCTCCGGCCCTTAATTAGTCCAGCAGTCTTCAAAATGGCTTTGGCCCTGGCATTGAGCTATCCTCCAGGGCTCCCTCCCTAGAGACAATGTCCTCACCCCCTTTGGGCCTTTTGGGCTCAGCACTCCTGCTGGGCCACTAAAAGAGTTCAGTTCCCTTTTGGGGTGCACAGTTCAAGCCACTTTCCCAGTGCCTGGTGTGGGGAACCAAAGCCCACCCTCTACTCTGGGTCCCAGCCCAGGGGCCCTAAAGATAGCAGCTGTCCACCATGTCCCTTTAACTGAGATGCATTGCTACTATGATTCCCTCGGCCACTTCCCTGTGGCTCCAGTACTTTCTTCACCCTTATCTCAGGGCCTTGTCTTGGTTGAGTCCCAGCCGCCACCCAGAGCTCCTTCTCACTCCTCGAGGTCCCTGCCAGCACTGCTCTGTCCAAGGTCCTGTAGCTCCCTCAGCCAGCTAGGCACACCAGCTACACTCCAACTCCAGCAAGGAACTGATCTCACTCTGCCTCTGCAGCTCTTCTTATACTAGCCTGGTGGGCCCTGATTGGCAATATCACACACAACCACTCTAAGCAGCTTGAAGGATCCTCTCCACTGCCTTTTTCTGGGGCCTGCTCTGGCAAGGCCACAAGGCCTCCAGCATGGGGCCTCGGAGCCTGGTCCACCCCACTCACACAGCCCCTTAGCCAGAGTCAGCTGGCACAGCCTACCACAGCTGTCTAATTGCATTGTACACATATCGTCAAAGGTGACAAAGAAAGGGCTTTCCATATTTACTGGGGACAGAGGAGATTCCTTACGCTCACACTCTCAGTTTCATTTTTTTTGAAGGACACAAAGCGTGGTCTTTGGTGATCTAGCTCCTGGGAGATGAAAGTTCGTGATTCAGGAAGGCAGGGAAGGAATAGGCAATGACAAAAGGTCAACATAGCCGCCAGCTGTGGCTGGGAAGGCAAGTCCAATCATTTTCCTGCCCTTTGGGATATATCTTTGGCTAATGCTACTTTGGCAGGACTCCCTCTCAGTTAAGGTATATTACCACTAGCTTCCCCCATCAGTCTGAGTTTCTGGTCCAGGGTGGCTTCTTTCTTGTTTTGTCAGCTCATTGCTTTGAGGATGGGTGTGACTGTTCCTTTCAGACACTCCCATCAGAAGAGAAGAATAAGAATAGCAGCTTTAACCTTTGCTTCTCCATAAGCTCATCAGACATTACCAGGCTCTCATATTTAACACATTGCAATGGGAAGACCTGATTAGCCTACCTACAGCTGTGGATTGTGGGCTTGTCAGGGACAGAGACACTCCTATTCTGTTCTGGTCTGTTTCCTAAGCTAAGAATTGGTTGAAGACCCATTATTTAGGATCTGTGGACCCTATTATGCAGAAGAATAGAGAAAAGCACTGGTGAAAGACAAGATCAGAAATGGATAGGCAAGACACAGTATTATGAGAAGCAGCAAGGAAAAAAACATTATACCCCAAGCCCACAATGAGAGTGCCTTTTTATTCAGAGCTTAAACATTTCTTCCAGGACTTTCCCAATTCAAGCATGAGAAAGTAGAATGAGTAATACAGAACACTTGACCCATGGTAAAAAATACTGACCATAAGCCTCATTTTTAAAATTATAAGGCCTATTTTCCCCCCCATTCATGAGACATTTGACACATTTTTAAAATAAAATAAAACCTGAAAAAAGATGGGCTGCTTACTCAAGCAAGATTGGGGGAGAGTGGGACGAAGAGAGGGACGAACAGCTCGGCACCCACATCCCCTTCTAATATAAATTTCAGAAGACTGACAGTGAGGCAAAAAGTAACCCAGAGAGGGAGAGCATAATGCTCAGGGATGACCACACCAATGAAAATGCAGTAAAATGGACATTAATTCTTAATTTTCCAGAAAGTTACAGTAAAGAAGTTGCTGTTTTCCAACCACAAAGGATAACAAATGTTTCCCAAACTAGTCACAGCTATACAGTATTTTAATGTTGGCCAGACATATGCCCAGAAACTCCACCCTTCTCCACTCAAATTTTTTAATTACTACATACAAGGGCATAGTATGCCATTAAGTGGCATGTGATTTTCAATCTATTAAAATTTGTGAATCACTGCGTAAGCATTTAAATAAATAGTAGTTTGCAATGCCAATGACAAAAAACTGGAAATAAGTTATTTTTGTATGAAACATGTGAATCACACTTACAAATGTAGTATTTTCTAATTACTCTGTGAAATAACTTCTGAAAGTTGTAGAAAAAATGTAATTACAGATTAGACTTCTTATATATTTACTCTTATGCACTGGTTGTTTTGAGTTTTTTAGATGCGACCGTAATAAAAACATTTAATTCAAAATTAGACATGGTGAGCTTATCAAATATTACATAGCCCATATTCAGAGCAAAAAAATTCCATTTTAAGACTGTCTAAAACAAACGTAGTATGATATTTACCTTAAGTTTGAATTCAAGCTGTGGTAAAACAGAGAGCAAGAGATGACTGTCAATATTGTATAACTCCAGAATTAAGTCAAAGACATGCTCTGACAGATCACTGATAGAAGTTTTCCCAAGCATAAGCACCTGATTAAAGAACTGGAAAGGAAAACAAAGAACATTACATCAGTAACAGAATACAAGTAAAACAGTATACATCTGTGTCTTTTCTAAAATCCTAACTTCGCCTACCACGGAATCAGCTTATAATATCTTAACTAATTCTGAGTAAGGATACAAATTTCTACCTATTAAAATGATAAAAGTGGGGGGAAATGAGTTTATGGAAAGATAACCCTTAAGATACAATACTTTTTCCTCTCGATTTATATTCGTAAACCAGAGATGAAAAGCAACACTACAAAAAGGTGCTATGCAATGTTTAGTTTATCACAGCAAGTCTAGAAACAACTTTAACAGAAACAAATAATTCCTCTACCAGTTTCAATTATATCAGATCTTTTGTAGTGTGACTAAATTTAGAGTTATTTAACCACTAGCGACACCAAAAGCATTTCATCCTTTTGCCTAAATGGGACCAATATGGAGAAATAGCTAGGGAATTACCACACTACTGTAAAAAATAATTTATAAAGTGTAGTTGTAGTCGTGTTAGTCACAGGATATTAGAGAGAAGGTGGGTGAGATAATATCTTTCATTGGACCAACTTCTGTTCATGATATGAGAGAGAGATTTTGAGCCACACAGAGCTCTTCTTCAGATCACACAGCTTTGTGTGGCTCAAAAGCCTGTCTCTCATCATGAACAGAAGTTGGTCCAATGAAAGATATTACCTCACCCATCTTCTCTCTCTAATGCATAAAGCTATTAAATGGGAATTTAGACATACAAAGTTATTGTGAGTTCATAAGAATTTATATCCGCAAAGCTGCATTTTTGTACACTGCAGTTATAAAGCAAACATATTGACTTAGGTGGACATGACAATAAATCTGTACTTTCAACTATAAAAGAAGATCTGATAAAATTCTACATTAATATTAAATGTAAACAAATTAAACATTGCTTTACTTTTTAATCACTCTGTTATTTACTATGTACTGAAATATGTACTGTGTGGGAGGAAGGAAGGAAAATGATCATGCCTACCTCATTTTAGACCACAGAACTGTTTCTCAAACTCCTTTTTTAATCTACCGAAGAACCCCATGCCCAAAGTATGCAACACTGTTCATGCTACTCCAAAACCACCAAGTCCACTGATGGAGCACATTTAATTGGTGCTCACTGCTGTCTCTGCCTCGACTAGGGCACAGCATCAACCACAAAGCTTGTTACCCACTCTACCTGATGAACGTACATCAGATCAGAGCAAATACCAGGCACTAGATCTAAATTTTCAGAAGTATCCACTTTTAGGTACCCAACCTGAGAAATCTTGAGTCTGATTTTCATAAGTATTAAGCACCTACAACTCATCTGAAGTCAAGAGGAGCTCTAGGTGCTCAGTAACTCAGAAAATCAGGCACAATTGTTTTCAAATGGGCACCAAAAAGTTGAGGCACCCAAAAATCGATGGCTACCTTTGAAAATTTGACAACAAGTATTGTGTCAAACACTTGATATTGTGCCATGCAACAGGCAAGCCAGGATAGAGGAGACCCCTCTCCTTCCCAATAGTCAAAAGGAAAAAGAGCACCCTTAACAATAACTGAAAGGCTGTATTAACCTGATAGGGAATTTCTTTTTGGATCCTTTGAGAGAAACAGGTGTGATTTGAGGTGAGAGGAAGAACACAAATCTTATGTACTGCACCTTTTAGATGGGTAAAAATGAACTTGACTTCTTTGAAATAAAAAAAAAATTAACCAAATATGCCCTTTTCACCTTTGTCAAATTAATTTTTTCACCCGTATGTTTCTAAAACAACATATCATAGAACGCTTTTGTGCATCAGCATGATCAATTTGCAAGGAAATGTACAGACCTTGGTAAAGCATTTGAACGATTAACTACAAAGCCAGCAGAGGGAGTTCACATGTTCAATGTGCTATTGTAACATGAATCAAGCCAAATAGGAAAAAAGGGGGGCTTCTTTCATAAGGTGAGAAGCATAAAAAGAAAAATGAGAAACTATTAACTGACCAGGAAAGGATGCACCATATTTACAAACCAAAAAACTGTGTGCTACCCAAAAAACACTAAGTGTGTGAACTGGCCTCATGAGGGGTTTTGTTCCGCTGCTCCCCCTCCCCCCTTTAAAAAAAAAAACAAGCAGCTTCTACTGGAAGATGTACATTCCTGATTCAATAGTTGTGTGTCCTCTATTGTGTTTCTTTATTTACCCTACCAAAGAAAATAGTTCTTTAATGCTATAGAATGTACTGAGTGTATCATTCCCCACTTGTGGGGTGTATTTTCAGAACCAGAGAGCTGTGAATGCAAACATTTTTCCCCATGAGGGAGGATTTTTATTGCAGTAGCACCTAGAGGCCCCAGTCAGGATTCACGGATCCTCTGTGCTAGATGCTATATCTACCACAAACAGCTTACAATCTTTGCATGTGACAAAGATAGGTGGCTACAAACAGCAAATTGGAAGGTTGTGGAGAGAGAATCAGTGGGACATGGTAACAGTGAAATAATCACATTAAGTATAATAAGCAGCCACAGTACACCAACTGCCTTGCATCAAGACTAGGTTTGCCACATTTCCAAAAAACAAAAATTAAATCAAGGTCCATTCTTGTCTTTCCTTCCTATCTTCTTATCCATGTTAATTAACATGGATCGAGCGACCATGAATTATGGTGGAGTAGCAGCAACAACTGAGTTGAGCTTAAGCCCAAGTTTTGCTTAAGCAAGGATGTTAAACTTTAAAAGTTATCTGCTTTATTAACATCAATATGAATTGCTAGATGTCCTTTGCATAATTTTTACGCACACCCTTAACAACAACCTCTCCAATCTTAAGGTTGTAAAACACATTTAATATTATATCAGATGTAACGGTTTCTAGTTTCAAGAGTATGAGGTCAGAGTTGCAAAACCTTGTAAGTGTACGTTTGATAAAGTTGGAGTGCCTATTGCTTTAATCTGTCACAGCTGGAAGTAAATGCAGTGTGGTATTGAGAGCATTGAAGGCTACATGAAGGTGGTAAGGAATACTGAATATTTCCCCTAAGTTTATTTCCATGCTCTTAAGGTTTAGGGTGGTTGAGGTATGCCCTTCTGCAACCTTAAATGTAATAAACAAAATCTGTGTTACTTATAGCAGAACTCACATTTTTCTTATGCTGGATCATTCTTCCTTCTCATCTCTTATTTCTCTCCCTCATCATCCATCTCTTCTCTGAGGTCTTCCCTCTCTATTCAACTCTTAACTATTCTTTCCAATCCACCTATAGTTTTTCTTTGTCCTCCCATCCTTCCTGTCTATTCCTTCCTCTTTAACTCCCTGTCCCCCCTTCTTTCCCATGTGACAAGATAGGTAGTTACAAACAGCAAATTGAAAGGTTGTGGCATAAGACAGTGGTGTACGAAATCTATTCATGCTCCCGTAGTCCGATCACTTTCTCCATACTTGTAACAAACAGTAGTACATTGCCTACTTTCTTAAGTACTTTAGGCAGAGCAACACAGATGTAGAAAAATCAAACAGATATGGTAAGGACTGCATAAATACTGCTCTCAATTCTGTGAATCATGCCAAGAATTTAAGAAGCAGTTTAGAAATGGAGGAGAATGAAAAACATGCAGGTAACACCCCTTTTCAAGCCAAAAGCTTCAACAACATAAGCAATAGGCCTAGGTAATACAGATAGAAAATAATAATATATCCAGAATAGGGCTGTCAAGCAATTAAAACAAAGTAATAGTGCAGTTAAACAAATTAATACAATTTATTTAAATATTTTTGGATGTTTTCTACATTTTCAAATATATTGATTTCAATTATAATACAGAATACAAAGTATACGGTGCTCACATTATATTTATTTTTATTACAAATATTTGCACTGTAAAAATAACCAAAAGAAATAGTATTTTTCAATTCACCTAATACAAGTCCTGTAGTGCAATATCTACCATGAAAGTTGAACTTACAAATACAGAATTATGTACAAAAAAAACTACATTCAAAAATAAAACAAATGTAAAAGTTTAGATCCTGCAAGTCCACTCAGTCCTATTTCTTGTTCAGCCAATCACTCAGACAAACAAGCTTGTTTACATTTACAGGAGATAATGCTGACCGCTTCTTGTTCACAATGTAACCTGAAAGTAAGAACAGGTATTCGCATAGCACTGTTGTAGCTGGCGTCACAAGATATTTACATGCCAGATGCGATAAAGATTTATATGTCCCTTCATGCTTCAACCACCATTCCAGAAGACATGCGTCCATACTGATGACGGGTTCTGCTCAATAACAGTGCAGACCAATACATGTTTATTTTCATTATCTGAGTCAGATGCCACCAGCAGAAGGCTGACTTTCTTTTTTGGTGGTTTGGGTTCTGTAGTTTCCATATTGAAGTGTTGCTCTTTTAAGACTTCTGAAAGCATGCTCCACACCTCGTCCCTCTCAAATTTTGGAAGGCACTTCAGATTTTTTAACCTGAGTTCAAGTACTGTAGCTATCTTTAGAAATCTCACATTGGTATCTTCTTTGAGTTTTGTGAAATCTGCAGTGAAAGTATTCTTAAGAAGAACATGTGCTGGGTCATCATCCACAACTGCTGTTACATGAAATGTAAGGCAGAATGCGGGCAAAACAAAGCAGGAGACGTACAATTCTCCCCCAAGGTGTTCAGTCTCAAATTTAATTAACGCATTTATTTGTTTACTTACTTCCTGTGGCCACCAAACTCCCCTCACCCGCTTCCCTCCTCTCTCCTCTCCCGCAGCACGCCGCTCCCTGCTCCTCTGCCTACCTCCAGGTGCTTTCCAGGAGGGAAGGGAGAGGAGTGAGAAGTCGCGTGCTCAGAGGAGGAGGGGGAGAAGAGACGGGGCAGGGCAAGGATTTGGGGAAGGGGTTGGAATGGGGCAGGGAGGGGGGGGGAGAAGAGGCAGGGCAGGGGTTGGGACTCATGGAAGGGGTGGAGTGGGGGCAGGGCCTGGGGTGGGAGGGCTTCAACAGAAGTAATTCTAAAACTAAGTGTGTGTTTTGTCCTTTGAGTGAGGTGCATTATTGAGTGTATATATTTTATTAAAACAGCTCGGAAATGACTTAGTCGAAAAAAAGGAAACTCATGGAAGAGAAGAGGTTTTCAAAGACAAATGGGAGAATTTATTTTTTTCAACAGAGGTAAAAGATAAAATACAATGCCTTGTCAGCCAACAATTGCGGTTCCCAAGGAGCATAATGTGCGTCAGCACCACGACACGATGTACTGTGAAAAATATGATGCATTCACCGGAAAAATCTGAGAGGAAAAAGTTTGACAACTTAAAGCAGCATTTGCCAACCAAAGAAATTTCTTTTTGGAGACTAACAAGTCTAGCAAAGGTTCAGTAAGAGCAAGTTTTGTGATAATTGAAATGACAGCTAAAAATCATTGCGACCTTTTACAGAAGGCCTATTTGTAAAAGAATGTCTTGTGAAGCGAAATTATATCCTGATAGGAAGGAAGTTTTTGAAGGCATAAGCTTGTCTGCCAATACAGTTGCCTGCAGGATAACGGATTTAGCAGATAATGTGAAAAAACAATTGAGTCAAATGGCAAAAAAGACTTTGAAGCATTTTCAGTTGCTCTTGATGAGAGTAAGATGTATCAGATACTGCACAGTGTGCAGTGTTCATTAGAAGTATGGATTGCAATTTGAATATAACTGAAGAATTGCTAGACTTAATGCCACTGAAGGGTACCACAACGAGACGTAACATTTTTCAAGGACTGGAAGAGTGCATTGAAAAAGCTGTGCTGCCATGGAACAAACTCGTATCTTTGGCTACGGACGGTGCGTCATCAATGTGCTCTGAAAACGTTGGTGTGGTTGGATTATTGAAGACCGAACTGAACAGCCTCAATATACCAGGAATTAGCTTCACCAGTATACATTGCATTTTGCACCAAGAAGCACTGTGTAGTAAAAGTCTACAAATGAAGGAAGTTATGGATGTAGTTGTTAAAACGGTCAATTTTATACGTGCACGAGGGCTGAATCACAGACACTTCACTTCTTTTCTAGCAAGTATGGACAGCGAATACAGGGAACTCCTGTATCACACTCAAGTTAGATGGCTGAGTCATGGAAATGTTTTGAAGCATTTTTTTGTACTTAGAGAGGACATTGATTCCTTCATGAAAATGAAAAACAAGGAGGTTCCACAGCTTGCAGATTCCACTTTTATCTGCAACCTTGCTTTTCTAACAGATGTAACTGACCACCCGAATGCACTGAACTTGAAGCCTCAGGGTAGAAAACAGGTGATAACACAGGTGTATGACAGTGTTAAGTCACTTAAGCTTACTTTGTGGGGGAAACAGCTGACTGCTGGCAATTTGGTCCATTTCTCAACTCTGAACTCCTTCGGAAAAGTTGAACCCAAATCCTTGAAAGAATATGCAGATATCATTTCGAACTTATACAAACAGTCTGATGTGCGGTTTAAAGATTTCAAGGCACTTGAACCACATTTTCAACTTTTCCCCCCTACACCATTTGCTGTGGAAATTGACAATGTTGCAGAGGAAATGCAGGTGGAGTTAGTGGAGCTTCAGTGATATACCATTTTGAAGCAGAAGTATACAGATATTGGAATTCCAAATTCTACAGGTTTCTTTCACAAGAAAGATTTTCCATGTTATTCTCTGCTTCCGCAAGGATAATGGCAATGTGTGCATTTGAGATTATATATGTATATATAAACAGTTTTTCTCTTCCATGAAGGTAAACAAATCTGTGTTAAGGTCAAGGCTCACTGATGAACATTTGAAAGCAGCACAGGTTGGTTTAGTCTCAGGATATCAAACCTAATATTGATGCTCTGGTTAGTTAAGTGGCCAAAAATGGAATGGACTGTCAAAATTAGCACAGACTTTTCACATTACAGTATTAAAAAAAGTTAATAAATAGACTTTTAATAGCATATTACTAATTTTTTACTATACTTTTGTATCGTCGTATGAAAAGGTTTCAGTGATGTGGCCCTAGGGCCAATGTACTAGTCGTCATGTGGCCCTTGTGGTGATGAGTTTGAGATCCCTGGATTACCATATCTGGCACGTAAATAGCTTCCAGTGCCAACTACAAAAGTGCCATGCAAATGCCTGTTCTAACTTTCAGGTGACATTGTAAATAAGAAGAAGGCAGCATTATCTCCTGTAAATGTAAACAAACTTGTTTGTCTTAGCGATTGGCTGAACAAGAAGTAGGACTGAGTGGACTTGTAGGTTCTGAAGTTTTACATTGTTTTGGTTTTGAGTGTAGTTATGTAACCAAAAAAAAAAAAAATCTACATTTGTAAGTTGCACTTTCATGACAAAGATTGCGCTACAGTATTTGTCTGAGGTGAACTGAAAAATACTATTTCTTTTACTTATTTTTACAGTGTAAATATTTGTAATAAAAATAATATGCACTTCAATTACAATACAGAATACAATATATATGAAAATGTAGAAAAACATCTAAAATATACAATAAATGTCCATTGGTATTCTATTGTTTAAAAGAGCGATTAAAACTGTTGATTAATTGTTTTGAGTTAATCACGTGAGTTAAATTCGATTAATCAACAGCCCTAATCCAGAACCAATTTTTTTTTCCCCCTAGCAGGAGCTTCCTGGAATGTATTCAACTGAAAGGCCAGAGAGACTGGTCTGAAGATGCAATTTGCATACACCTACATGCCAGTGGTTGAGGGTGCACAAATGAGCAACTGAGAAAGAAGATGTTCAGTCCTATTAGGAACTGTATGCAGTACCACAACCTTTAGTCTTTCCAGAAATCAAGAGGGATCCAGGAAGTTTTCTAAGAGGAGCCTAAGTTATCATCTGACTGTCTCAGATGAAGGGACAGTTCCATTTTAATCATGATTATGGATCAGATTAGACCAGTGAAGAAATTATGCAAGAAGCTGCTATACTTGCTGACACTGACTACATATCAATGCTAGTTTGTTTAGATTTTATTTTCCCCATATCTTATGTTAATTACCATCCCCCCTGTTTGACAGGGATAAGTTCCTGACACCAGATCACTATAAAAAAACTTTCATTCCATTCTCTCTCTCTCTCACACACACACACACCCCTTCCTTTTATTTCCATTTTAGAACACTGAACCTAAAAGAAATACAGATCATCAACTCCCTAGTTACTGGTATTAGATCCTGTCTACACCAACTTGCAACTAAGTCCCACAGTATGATAGAACACCTCTCCAACAATGCAGTGTAATCTAATGGGCAAGACACCAGACTGGAAGTCAGAGACCTCGGTTCTATTCCCAGCTCTGCCACTGACCTGCGGTGCCACCTTGGGCATGTTACTTCATTTCTCTGGGCCTCTATTATCCCTCCCACACTTTGTCATGTCGAGTTAGATTGTTAGCTCTTTGTGACAGCGACTGTCTCTCACTACGTATCAGTACAGAACCTAACTGAATGTGACTAACATGAATGGAACCTCTAGGTGCTATCCTAATACAAAATGATGATGATAAACGCACACTTTGGTTTTGCAACCGGGTCAGGAAATTGTAACAGTACCTCAAATTTGGTAATGGCTTTGGTAATTTCCAAACAATTGAGTATTAGATTTTAAGGGCAATATGATATGGTATTTTTAATGCAGCAGATCTTCACCACCATATAACGGTTCCAAATTATTAATCGTAAAAACTACCTAACCTACAACAAAATTAATAACTACCAATAAATTACTCAGCTCTTTTAAAGATTTTATTTTCACCCACGGGTTTAATCACTTGCAAATCTTGACTTACGTTAGTAATGTACGGTTCAATAGCTTGAGCTGTCCTCTTTAGTAAAGCCTTTGCCAAGTCATATGCTTGCTTGTTTAAATTCTGAAAAACATAAATAGCAAACTTTGATCCACACAATCTTAAATATAGAATTTAAGAATCTTGACATTAACATGTACTAATAAATAATAAACCCTCTTGAATCCCTCGGTAGTTAAAGGGATGCTGTCAGATCAACGTTGGTCCAAAATTTAGGTTTTGTAAAACACAGCTTGGAAACTTAAGGCACCTAATAGACAGTGGTGAATGGGGCATTTTCCCAGAGAAATTCAGAAGCATGAACAATCAATTCTCACAGAAACTAAAATTTAATATTTTTAAATTAAGTTTATTGCCATTATGGTTGTGAAGATAACCTTCCAAATATGACCCAATGTAGATGGAATCAGTGCTGCCTGTCTTCCTGATCTGTAAACCAGCAGCCAAAGTGCCTGCATCTGCTGCTGTTCCTCACAGCTCTTTTGCTGCTTAGGGAAAGCTGTGTGCCACAACATACACTGGCACTGTAGTTAGTCTTGTGAGTGAGACCCAAAAATGGAAGCTGGTGAGAGGCAGAACAGCAGATACCGTCTACCCTTGCAGCCACCAGGCATCTATGTGGGAGGGGTATATAGCAAAGAGATCACAGCCTCACTCTCCTACAGATGCACAGTCTGGATGACTAGAGAGAAAATAAAACAAAACAAAATCTTTCTTCCCCTCTACAACCAGAAGAGGTTGGTGAATACAAACATTCCAAGAAGCACTTTGGTAGGGATCTTGGCACACTTTCCTCTTCTGTGATCCAAAAGTTGGGTTTTGTTTCTCACTATGGTATTGCCCATAAAAACATCAATGGTGGGCTTCCCCTGCCTTTCCCACCACTTATTTCTTGTATCAATCTCTAACTAGTACGTAAATTTTTCAATCCCTGTTGCAAAATTTTACAATAATTTCAGGAGCAGCAAACCAATTAAAACATTCTCCTGCAGCATTTGCAACACCAAAATTGCAGTAGTGTTTTAATGCAATGAATTTTTTTTAAATTACCCTTTAAGGTTAAGCAAACAAATATGAAACTGAAAACTTCAACTGTAAAAAAATCAAATGCTCAGTTCTGATAATCTAGTGTTATTTGTAATAAGAAAAAACTGAATAATTTTTAACCTGAAAGAATATAAGATAATATGCAGTTGTTTTTATACTCCATTTAAAAGAAAAAAATTGTTGCAAAGTATCATCTGTATAGAAATCATAGAACCATTGGGTAAGAATGGACCACAAAGGTCATCTAGTCTAAGCCCCTGCCAAGATACAGGATTTGTTGTTTCTCAACCATCCAAGACATAGCTATCCAGCCTCTTTTTGAAAACCTCTACTGAAGGAGATTCCATGATTTCCCTAGGTAGTTTGTGCAATATAGTAACATTGCAACATATGAAAGGATATTTTTCATTTTACTCTAAATGTTGTTTTCTGAATTATTCCTAAACAGCATGCATCATCAGAAACAACAAGAACTTACCTGAAAATGGTTTGCTTAATTTCTACGTGGCTATTTTAATGCACACAGGGAGAAATATATCCTTAAATTTGTAATACCAATCTACCCTTAAACTTTCCAACCCTAAAAATTAGTATATTTGACCAGAAGGTTCCAATCTCAGAGATGGGAGAAAAGAAAGACATTTTTAGTTGTAATGGCACAAGAAACACACACCATTGGTAAGTAAAAATATTAAAACAGTGAACACCAAGGAAAAATCTGAAGACTGAAATTTTTTTTATTTTTTGAGTCACTGCCTAAGTTCCCTCTAAGCTGTGTGGCCACGCAGCAGTCTATTAAGCGCCTCTACCCCAGCCCTGGACCTACCACAGCAGTGAGAGGTGCCCCTCCCCCAGCCCCAACCCAGCCCAGCCAGTACCAGGTTTATAATGGTGCCAGGCTCACAATCAGCAGGGGCCCTGCCAGCCTGGTGTTCCACCTTCACTTGCGCTATGTCCCAGCAGCCACTGCACTGGCTCCGTTCTCTCTGGCCCCTCCCTGGCGCTCCTCTAGGACCGCAGGCGTCACTCAATCTCCCTCCCCCCACTCTCCACTCGCTCCTGAGGGCTCCTCTCTCTGCCCTTCACTGCTGCCTACCAGTGACCCAGGGTGTCTGTGGGGAGAGGAGGAAGGAGAACAGGGACACAGCAGCCACAGAAAGGAGCCCACAGCTGCTGCTGCGCCGCCAGTGATGGACAGTCCACTGCTTTGGGTTCCATGGGGAGCCCAAAGCCAAGGACCAACGCCAGTGGTCCGGACCGCAAACAGACCTGCTGTGGCTGGGGGAGAGGAGCCCCTCCCCTTCCCCCAACCCAGCCCAGGACCTGCCCAGGCCAAGGGAGAAGCACCTATCCTGCGGCTCCAGCCGCAGAGCTGCCACAGCAGAGAGAGGCACCTCTCTCCATCCCAGCCCAGGTGCTGCTGCAGGGAGAGAGAGCTGGGAGGAATCCTCTCCCCCTCTGTAGCCATGGGGCAAACTGCACCCCAAGACCCTCATCTCCAGCCCCACCTCAGAGCCCCCTCCTGCACCCCAACCTTCTGCCCCAGCCCTGAGCCCCCTCCTACACTCCGAACCCCTTGGCTCCACCCCCACCACATTAATTTTCTTATGTGACCAATATGGAGGTGATGTGAGATACATCACCTCCATATTGGTCACATAACAAAATTAATTCTGCACGTGCGTGGGAAAAATTAGAGGGAACACTGGCCACTAGAAGCAAATAAAAATTCTCAACCTGAACAACTATTCGGTGTTTTCATAAAACCTGATCATGGAAAAGACTTGAAACAATAACTGATCTACAACTGTCTTCACTTTCTTTCCTTGAGAGATAGGGGCATAAAACTGAGCCACATTTAGCACCTGAAGCCAGTCAGCAAGGGGAAATATACTACATACAATGAACAAAATCAATCACTGGAGACACAAAGTCATAGTTAGCAAACAAAACCCAGAATGAGCAGATGAAGTCAAGATATGATGATTTAATATGCTCTTGAAGATTCTAAAACAATTAAAAAGAGTATAGTAACTCAATTCTCTTGTTTTTAAAGGAGGACTTGGGTAATTAAAAAAAATCAAGATTTTATTTTTAAAAAACCACCTACTGTTGTCAAACAGTTATCTCACTAATGTCACAATGAAGAGACAAGTCACTCCTCAAGAGATGTTCATTTAGCAGTAATGGGGAGGAAACTAAACTGTATTCAAGAATTGCAGGTCATACAATTTTCCACTTTCCAAAAACAAATTTATTAAAAAAACTTGACAAGTATTTTTTGAAAGACATAATAACTTGCATTTTTTATATTTAATGGACGTGAGATATAAAGAAAGCCATTAACCCCCCAAAGAGACATAGCAGTAATAATGGACAGCAAATTACATTATAGTCTGCAAAATGATGTGGAAGCAATTAAAGTAATAACAGTAGTAATACAAGACTGCAGGCAGCATACATAGAAACCTGACATCATGGAGCAAGTTACATCTTCTGTCCAGTGAAAACAAACATGGAACACTGCTTTCAAGCTCTGGACACCTTTACCCAAAACGATCAACACAAATAAGAGGGAGTTCAGGAAAAAAGCAACAAAAACAGCTAAATATGTATAGTTTGACAAAGCAAGTGTTTAATAGGGCTGTGCTAACTGACTATGAACATTTGAAAGGTATAAAACAAATAAAAGGAGAAATTATTTAGGGTGGTACAAGAAGGAACAGCCGTAAGTGACAGAAGGAAGTTAAGAAAGGAATGATAGTGAGATCATCAGGTTGTGGAAATAATGTCCCAAAAGGTAATGGAAATCCTACTACTTGAAGCATTTAAAACTAGACTTCACAAAGAGTAGCGCAAGTGTACTGTTGGGAGCAAGCATGCTCTAGCAACAGGACAGACTAACACTAATAAGGCCTTACGTTCTTAATTTCCATGATTTGATGCATGGTTCTAATATTATGAAAGTTATTTTACAGAATAATCTAAACACTCTGAAGTGGGTAATTATATCAATTTCTTCCCCATCTATAATGAAATGCAACAGAACTCTATAGTATGATCCTTTATGCACTACAGCAGAGATCGGCAACCTTTGGCCATACATTACAATGGTATTTACATGCCAGATGCGCTAAACATTTGTATGCCCCTTCATGCTTTGGCTACCATTCCAAAGGACATCCTTAAATTTGTGACTGAACTCCTTGAGCATAAAATCTTAGAAATCTTGCCATGTTCTTTTTCTGCAAGTGCTGAAAGAGAAAAACTGAAGCATGTCTACCACATAAAAGCACTTTTTTCTTGCATTGATTGATACAAGCCTAGTGGGAATGCTGTAGAATGGAGACAGTTCTCTCTGGAATTCTATAATTTAATATTAGTAGAAGATAAAATTGCACACTCTTATTCACACACTATTTCACTAAAGAGAACCAATACCTTATAGTACACTAAGGACTAGCATTTGAAGGCATTGTTCATGTCACATCTCTTAATTTCCCCTACAATTTTAGTGAAATTGTATCCATGAGAAACTTCTTCATAATCTATATGTTGCAAAAGCCACCAAGAGATTTAATAATTCAAAAGCTAGTGCGAAGATTAGGAGGCATACTAAAAATGCAGGAAAGCCACTAGATACCGAGAACATTGCTGACTCTGCCTGATCTGCTTTTTTAAACATATTAGTGAGCTTTAGATTTTCAGGAATCAGCTTACTTTCAAAATCCCTGACAAATATATCCTGAGAACTGACATTTCTGAAAACTGAGCACTTGATAAAAAAACAGTAGAATTTATTTTTAAAGATGTTTATCTTACTGAGCAGCTATTTGCCAGCTTTATGACCATCACTTGTCATGTCATGTTTAAATATGAACTGTGTTCTATGTGGGGCAGGGAAGAGGTTTACAATTTAGTGAGGCACTTAGCACATTGCTAGGTGTTTTAAAAGATTATGTATAAATAAATTTGTTTTCACCTCTTCTCCACTGCTTGGTCAGAAAAGATCATATGGTTGCCCCTCTCAATGATGTCTCGGACACACACACACAATTTTGTGCCACTTGTGGGTCCTCCTATGATTCTCCTTGATTTTCCCCACTTTGATTTCTCCCAAGATGAAATAAATTAGCTTTACCCCATTTAAGAGGTTTGTGTTGTTTTCCTGTAAAAACAGCTTTGCTCCTGGATGGGTGTTTGTACCAACTGACAAAATTACAGAACACAGCCAAATAGCTGCCTCTCACCCTGTACGGGTACATAATCTTAAAATACCAATTAATGCTAAAATACTAACAAAGGATTAAATCTGAAGCTAACTGAGTAACGTAAACTATTTACAACAGACTAAACAACCAGAGTTTAAAACAGAAATAAAGGATCACTAAAATATTCTGACTCTAGCCTAAGGTTATGGTTGAAGGAAGAACTGAGTGGCAGTTGGTTCACTATGCCCCTTTACGCCCTCGGGGGAGAGGGAGATGGCCTGAGAGCATGTGCAGACCATCAGGAGACTGCTAGCAAGAAGAAAGTTCCGATCTTCAGTGCTAGGAAGCATATAATATGATTGGAAGACAGACAACCACACGAAGAACTAAACTGCAGAGACAGTCAAAACAGGGCAATTAGCTCCCTTATTCTTTAGACTGAGGTACCATCTACCAAAAAAGCTTGCTTTAAAATGTGCCCCTAGACTAAAAATGAGACCAAACTTATTACAGACTTGCTATCTATGTGTACCTGTAATGGTTCTCACTCAGGGTTTGGTATGGAAGCATGGCCTAGTGGTCAAAGCTGCAACTTGTGACCAGCAGGGGGGTTGTGGGGAGGGGAGGCCTGGGCCCTCCCACTCCACTGAGCTCTGACCCAGGGCCCTCTGAGCTACCGGTAGTCTGGCAACCAGGGCCACAAAGGCTGCCCTCCCTGGGCCACTTCCTCTCTTCATCCCACCACCCAGGTCAGCTTAGTTCACCACTTTCTCCTGTTGGAGAAATCCAAATCAAACAAACGGGGATTACCCGTGTCCAGAGTCCACAGGCAGGGGGTACTTCTCTGATTGTTGCTGAGGTGGGTCCTTCCTTTCCTCAGGCAGGGCCCTTTTTGGGCAGCTGTGTCAGGGACTCTAAGCTTCCCTGGGCTCTATGCTGCTGGAGCTGTGGGCTGCCAGTCTGCTCCCTTTCAGCTCTGCCACCCAAATGAGCTGTTTAACTGTCTTAATTGCTCCATCAGATGGAGCATGTGCAGCAGGTGTAGTGGGGCTGGCTGGGCCCAAAATAATCCCTTAACCCCTTGTTGCCCACTGTGGGGTTTGTACACTCCAAACCCTTATGGAAATACCTGGTATCTCCACTTAGTCTTTGGGGGGAGCGGCGGGGGGAGGAAGCAAGGCTGGAAAAGAAATGGACATGAACCACAGATTTTTTTATGCCTACCCTAGCAGCCCATGAGCTTCCCCTGAACTAATTAGAGCACATGATCCATGGTCTCAATGATCCCAAAAGCCCTTGAAAGCTTTTTAAGTTATCAGGTGGGAAGGTTGCTACAGGAACCACATAATTATGTCTTATTTCCCCTCAAAGTGTATTCAAACAGGGACTGACAGGAGCAGGACAAACTTAAGTGAAGATATTGTGAAACTGACTGGTCAAATAGTGTCAACTGACCACCTATTATTTTACTGTGGTCAAATATCCCTGATGTAAGCACTAGCCTTCCTTTTTGATTGCATCATGATGCCACTGTTAACAAGGCTACTTAAATGTCTTTATCACAGACTTTACTACACACTAATGTCACCTGTTGGGAAAAAGGTGACCTAACTGAAAGTTGAGTATCTCAATTGGCTAGAATCTTCTAGAACAAACACTGTATGTATAATACATCTTTATTTGTATACCGAGCCATCAATTTACATCATGGTTCACAAAGCACATTAAACAAGTTAAAAGACATGATCCCTGCCCCTCAGAGCTTACAAAACTGGCAAAACAAACATACAGAAATTAACACAGAAGGGAACTAGAGAAAGGAGATGAGAGTTCAGTCATTAAACCTTCTCCCACAACACAAAGGGAACAGATTCACAGCTATTAACCCTCTCCCTTAAACAAAAGTATCACAGCTGTTCACCCCTCAACACTTCCCATTCTCAAAAACAACCCACATTAAATGCACATAAATAAGCTTCCACTTCTCCCTTCAACAAAAATCCCCTTCATAACTCCCACCTATTCCCAGTGAAACCTTGCAGATATGAAGTGTTCTATGCTAATGAGAGGGGTGACATCAAATGTCTGTAGAAGTCCTTCCCTTCATGCTCCATTTCCCCTTCTGCTGCTGAGCCCATTTTTCTGAATTAAAATAACTCAGCTCAATAACTTGTTTTTTTTTTTTAATTAGACATAAGTATCTAAGGCTAAGCCTAACCCTACTGGAGACCATAAATTCTTCACTTTTTTTGTCACTCTTGTTACTGTTCTGATAAATTAGTGGTTTAAAATATTTGACCATTTGTGACATTATTTGACTGGCCAATTGACTAATTATTTTTGGACCATCCTAACATATTCCCTCTCCCGCTGAGAAATCTAAAGGTGCAATGTAGGTCTTCTGTGAGATGGGTCCAAGTTCTCTCTCTAGAAAGTTATAGGTGAGGCCCATTCTAAAATAGCTCTTCTAACTCACGTTGATGCTGGAGAAGCTACAGAGATGCAGAAGACACCTCAATTTTGTCTTAATTTTTAAATAGCCTATCTGTAGCTCTACTGGAGAGAAAAAGCTCTCTAGGATAGCAACCAACCTATTCTTCATTGGCAAGACAAATCAGTACTGACCTTTGAATAAAAACATTCTACATGGAGCCAGCCAAAAATCTGGAGTCTTCTCTCATGTGAGCATTCCCCCTTACTTCCTCTGACCGCTTGAAATACTGAACATAAATACCAAAGCTTTTTATTATTATTATTTTAAGAAATATTTTTGCTGTCTCAATTTTCATTTCCCCCTTTATTTGCTCCTTCTTAGGATGAACTACCTGGCATTTTAAAACAGTTCAAAACACTTAGGGAGAAATAACCTGCTAAATACTTTGCCCTCCAATGATCAGGAGCAAATTCAGAACCTTCTCTTTTTGCAAATAACAAATAGAGGGCAAGCATTGATCTCTCTTTTTTTAATAAAATTGGATTTCTTTACTTTTGGGTGTTTAGAGAGAGATGTAAATAACTAAAATTAACTCTCTTACTGTCTACCTGGATCAAATATTCTTCCAAATAAAATAGTCTGATTTTCATTTTGGCCTTTTAGTTTCTAACTTTTGGAAGGAGCTGCAATTTTACTCTGATAATCAAGGATAGGGTCACCCCCCAACAGTGATAGCTCAGTGGTTTGCGCACTGGCCTGCTAAACCCAGGGTTGTGAGTTCAATCCTTGAGGGGGCCATTTAGGGATTTGGGGATGATTGGTCCTGCTTTAAGCAGGGGGTTGGACTAGATGATCTCGAGGTCCCTTCCAAACCTAATATTCTATTATTCTTATAATTACAAAGCACTAAGTTAAAATATTCCATAATCCTGTCTTATTGCAGACATTAAGAGCCTGCCTGATTTAAAAAAAAAAAAAAATCTTGCTAAGGTGCCTCCAAGGGAAGAGCTAATTATGAGTCAACTCCCGACAAAGAGCCAATTTAGGAATTTAAATAAATTGCCAACATTGCTGTCTTTTTGGAAGTAAATGTGCTTACGCTCTACAATATGAGATCCCAGTAATCACAGTTATTGCTGATGGAGACAAAATAATCTGGCAAGTGCTTGAGGAAATGAAGATATGATTGTTTAGGTTCTGCCCCTGCTCAGTCTGGCTAAAGACAAATATTACCTACAGGTAGGAATGGAAAACTCAGATGAGATTGAGAAAAGGGGTTTTTTTTATTATGCTTTTGCACTGCAGTGCCAGAAATGGGGCAGACCTGGTTTATGTTCTGGCTCCCATACAACAGAACCATCCTCTAAATTCCAATTGTACAATCATTCTAACTGATTGTGTCAGAGCAAGATAGAACAGATTAAATTTTAAATTCCAATCTGAGTTTTCAGTACTAGCAGTTTAAAAATGTTACTTACCCCAAAACTTTTATTTATTATGATAATGCCTATGAAGGAGTGTACTACCCTTTAACGGTTAACCAGGAGCTCACACCCTGGATATAATTAGACTCCCTGCTCCCTTTAAGACTGCCTTATTTAAACAGTAAGAGGTAGCTGGATGGGTTTGGGGAGGGAGACTGGAAGATCCACAGCTAGCATGGGGCGGTCATCTCTGACCAGCTACCTGAAGGCTGGCCTGACCAGACGAAGACTTTTGGTTTTGTATTCTTAAGTTTTGGAGTTCTGAACATGGGCCTTGTGGTAAGGGTCTGTTGAGATATCGGACTCTACAAATTTACCTTAATTCTAAAAACTGTAAAAAGTGAAAGTTAGTTCATAAACTGTCACAATGACCTGTTATATAAAATTGTTTAAGAACAGCTGTAAGGAGGAGACTGACAATTTAAATAGAAAGGGTTTTACTGATACCACTCATGGACTGTGTTAAAATTATGACTGGTAAACAAGAGAAGCAGAGGACCACAAATCAATGAACCAAAATTGGTGTGATGGAAATTAGGCCTATTGAGATATGTTTACACTGAAATTAAACACTGGAGGCTGGCCTGTCTCAGCTGACTCAGGCTCACTGGGCTCAGGCCACAGGTGTGTTTAACTGCAGTTTAGACATTCGGGCTTGGGCTGGAGCCCAAGCTGTGGGACACCACAAGAAGGGAGGATCCTAGAGCCTGGGCTCCAGCCAAAACCCAAACATCTGCACTGCAAGTAAACTCCCCCATAGCCCAAGCTCCGTGAGCCCTAGTCAGTTGATATGGGTCAGTCACGGGTGTTTAACTGCAGTGCAGACATACCCTCAGTGAACAATTAGAGGACTATTCCACTCAACTCTCTTTTTGGGTTCTTAACAGAAAAAGCAGCAGTTTGCCAACAACTACTGCAACAAGCTTCAGCATCATGGTTAGAGGCCTGCTTGGATACAAAACTTATCTGTGGATGTGGATATCCACGCAGCTGCAAGGAACTACAGTGGCGAAAGCAGCAGGATGTTGAGCCACCGCTCGTGGGAGCCAGTGCCCTACGCTGGCAGCTTCTCCAGCGTGGCTGTACCACGCCCAGGCCCACCCACTGGGGCAAGCACCAGGTCACCAGCAGCTATCCCTGGTCGCACTGCTGTGTGCAACAGGATGAGATGCACACCATTGCGTGGAAGGGACTCTAGTTCTAATCCCAAGAGATGTCCTTACCAGAGTGGACCAGAGAGAGGAATCCCCCCCATGAGCTAAATCCTGAACACTAATCGATATGTTTCAGAGTAGCAGCCGTGTTAGTCTGTATCCGCAAAAAGAACAGGAGTACTTGTGGCACCTTAGAGACTAACAAACATGAAACAATGGGTGTTACCATACACACTCTAACCAAACTGATCAGTTAAGGTGAGCTATTACCAGCGGGAGAGAAAAAAAACTTTTCGTAGTGGTAATCAAAATGGTCCATTTGCAGCAGTTGACAAGAAGATGTGAGGAACACGTACGTTGGCCAAACCGGACAGTCACTACGTAAAAGAATAAATGGACACAAATCAGACGTCAAGAATTATAACATTCAAAAACCAGTCAGAGAACACTTCAATCTTTTTGATTACCACTACAAAAAGCTTTTTTCCTCTCCTGCTGGTAATAGCTCACCTTAACTGATCACTCTCGTTAGAGTGTGTATGGTAACACCCATTGTTTCATGTTCTCTGTGGATATATCTATCTTCCTACTGTATTTTCCACTGCATGCATCCGATGAAGTGGGAAGTAGCCCACAAAAGCTTATGCTCAAATAAATGTTAGTCTTTAAGGTGCCACAAGTACTTCTGTTCTTTTTACCAATTGGTATGTGAGACTTCACTTCCCTCTCCCGCTCAGTGTCCTTTTCCTTCCTCAACTTATTTCTTTTCTTTCCCTCCCCCCTCTCTCCTCTTTTGCCTTCTGTTTAACAAGAGTCTGGCTTAACTAGCCATGACTGCCTATTTTGCAACAGTGCTGTGAATCAGTGACTAGGGTGTTAACCAAAAGCAATGTCCTAAACAGCCCATTTCTTGTACAAGTTTGCCAGGTCTCAGAGTGATAAGACCATGTGCTAAGCCTGGGTTTTTCCAGCAGTGAGGCTGCATGTCGAAGTCCACAACAAAGATAGAAGCTGAATTTTCTAACTTTGTTCTTCTTTTCTCTCCCCTTATGGCTGTGTTTGTCTTGTTTTGTCTTCTGAGGAAATGGGATCAGACTTAAACAGAAACAGCTCAATTAACCTGCCTCAATTAACTTCTTTTCCCCAAAATGATACAACTGTCAAAAAGGGGGGGTGTTGTCAAAAGAGTTTTTTTCTCCCTTCTAATAGCTTTTTCCAGATAAAGGGAAAGGGAACAAAGGATGCTGTTAAAACAAAAGCCTTATTTAATACTTATTTCAAATTCTCTGTTTTTTTTTTTTTTAATTCTTTTATGCATCTTCAAGCACATTTGTTGGCAACCAGTTGGGAAAAACAAGGCATAACCTCAATGCCACATCTGGCCACAAGGAGGCACAAGGGGTGGCCCAGTCATTTACAGGGCCTATGGGTCAACCAAGAACTAGGCCACAGCGACACATTGTGCTAGGTACTATATAAACATGGAATAAGTCATAACCCCTGTCCAGATGAGTTCACAATCAAAACAGACAAGACAAAGGGGTGGGGAATGTATAACATACAAGCAGAGTGAACCAGCATGATGTGTCAAATGTCATGTTAGCTCTTATGTATTTATTTCTTTAAATCCTTTCAATGGGATGTTAGGAGGAGATTAGCTAGATCATGGAAAGGAAGGGAGCGCAAGGGGATGGAGCACACAGCTAACCTGCAGTGAGGAAAACATTCATTGTGAAAATTGCAGAAAGTACTTGGACGACATCATCAGTTTCAATCCCTATGCCTGAACTACCTGAGGGCAGCTGCTCTACTGGCATCAAACATTCATTTTTTATAAGGCTAGAAGGGACCATTGTGATCATCTAGTCTGGCCTCCTGCATAACTCAGGCCACAGAATTTCTCTGAATTAATTCGTGTTTGAACTAAAGCACATCTTTTTGAAAGACAACCAGTCTTGATTTTAAATTTGCCAGTAATCGAGAATCCATGACCACCCTTTGTAAACTGTCTCAATGGTTAATTAATCTCACTTTTAAAAAAAATATATGCCTTATTTCTAGGGCTGTTGATTAATTGCAGTTAACTCACGTGATTAACTCAAAAAATTAATTGCAATTAATCGCAGTTTTAATCACACTACCAATTGAAATGTATTAAATACTTTTGGATGTTTTTCTACATTTTCACATCTATTGATTTCAATTACAACACAGAATACGAAGTGTACAGTGCTAACTTTTATTTTTTTAACAAATATTTGCACTGTAAAAATGATAAGCAGAAGAAATAGTATTTTTCAATTCACCTAATACAAGTCCTGTAATGCAATCTCTTTATCATGAAAGTGCAACTTAAAAATGTAGATTTTTTGTTGTTGTTACATAACTACACTCAAAAACAAACAATGCAAAACCTTACAGCCTACAAGTCCACTCAGTCCTATTTCTTGTTCAGCAAATCACTCAGACAAACAAGTTTGTTTACATTTGCAGGAGATAATGCTGACCACTTCTTGTTTACGTCTCCTGAAAGTGAGAACATATGTTTGCATGTTGTAAACATGCACTGTTGTAGCTGGCATCAAAATATTAACATGCCAGATGCACTAAAGATTCATATATCCCTTCATGCTTCAACCACCATTCCAGAGGCCATGCACCCATGCTGATGACAGATTCTGTTCGATAACTATCCAAAGCAGTGCAGACCGACACATGTCCATTTTCATCAGCTGAGTCAGATGCCACCAGCAGAAGGTTGATTTTCTTGTTTGGTGGTTTGAATATAGAATATATAGAATATAGAATATCAGGGTTGGAAGGGACCTCAGCAGGTCATCTAGTCCAACCCCCTGCTCAAAGCAGGACCAATTCCCAACTAAATCATCCCAGCCATGGCTTTGTCAAGCCTGACCTTAAAAACCTCTAAGGAAGGAGATTCCACCACCTCCCTAGGTAACCCATTCCAGTGCTTCACCACTCTGAGTGAAAAAGTTTTTCCTAATATCCAACCTAAACCTCCCCCACTGCAACTTGAGACCATTACTCCTTGTTCTGTCATCTGCTACCACTGAAAATAGTCTAGATCCATCGTCTTTGGAACCCCCTTTCAGGTAGTCGAAAGCAGCTATCAAATCCCCCCTCATCCTTCTCTTCTGCAGGCTAAACAATCTCAGTTCCCTCAGCCTCTCCTCATAAGTCATGTGCTCCAGCCCCCTAATCATTTTTGTTGCCCGCCCCTGGACTCTTTCCAATTTTTCCACATCCTTCTTGTAGTGTGGGGCCCAAAACTAGACACAGTACTCCAAATGAGGCCTCACCAGTGCTGAATAGAGGGGAATGGTCACGTCCCTCGATCTGCTGGAAATGCCCCTACTTATACAACCCAAAATGCCATTAGCCTTCTTGGCAACAAGGGCACACTGTTGACTCATATCCAGCTTCTCGTCCACTGTAACCCCTAGGTCCTTTTCTGCAAAACTGCTTCCTAGCCATTCGGTCCCTAGTCTTTAACAGTGCAGTTTGCGTTCTGTTGTTTCTGCATCAGAGTGTTGCTCTTTTAAGACTTCTGAAAGCATGCTCCACACCTCGTCCCTCTCAGATTTTGAAAGGCACTTCAGAATCTTGGGTCAAGTGCTGTAGCTATTTTTAGAAATCTCACACTGGTAGCTTCTTTGCATTTTGTCAAATCTGCAGTGAAAGTGTTCTTAAAATGAACAACATGCTAGGTCATCATCAGAGACTGCTATAACATGAAATATAAGGCAGAATGCAGGTAAAACAGAGCAAGGGACGTACAATTCTCCCTCAAGGAGTTTAGTCACAAATTTAATTAACACATTTTTTTAACAAGTGTCATCAGCATGGAAGCATGTCCTTTGGAATGGTAGCCAAAGCATGAAGGGGTATACAAATGTTTAGCGCATCTGGCATGTAAATACCTTATAAAGCAAGCAACAACAGTGCCATGTAAACACCCGTTCTCACTGTCAAGTGGCACTGTGAACAAGAAGAGGGCAGCATTATCTCCTGCAAAGGTAAACAAACTTGTTTCTCTGAGCGATTGTCTGAACAAGAAGTAGGACTGAGTGGACCTATAGGCTCTAAAGTTTTACATGGTTTTGTTTTTGAATGCCGTTATTTTGTACATAATTCTACATTTGTAAGTTCAACTTTCATGATAAAGAGATTGTACTACAGCAGTGGGTCTCAAACTCCCCCCCCCCCCCACTGGTGACCCCTTTCACACAGCAAGCCTCTGAGTGCAAACCTCCCCCAATAAATTAAACACACTTTTTAATATATTTAACACCATTATAAATGCTAGAGGCAAGCGGGGCTGGGGGGGAAGCTGACAGTTCGTGACCCCCCATGTAATAACCTCGTGACCCCAAGGGGGCCTGACCCCAGTTTGAGAACCCCGTACTACAGTACTTGCATTGGGCAAATTGAAAAAAACTATTTTGTTTTTTTACAGTGCAAATATTTGTAATAAAAAATAAATAAAGTGAGCACTGTATACTTTGTATTCTGTTATAATTGAAATCAATTTGAAAATGTAAAAAACATCCACAAATATTTAAATAGATGGTATTGTATTGTTTAATAGTGCAATTAATCACGCAATTGAGATTTTTTTAATCGCGTAATTGAGATTAATTTTTAATCACTTGACAGCCCTACTTACTTCCAGTCTTAATTTGTCTAGCTTCAACTTCCAGCCACTGGATCATGTTATACCTTCCTCTGCTACACTGAAGAATCTTCTATCAAAATATCATTCCCTGTGTGGGTATTTCTAGAGCTTGTCTCACACTATGAGGCATGTTTTCCAATCCTTTAATCATTTTCTTGCTTCTTGTCTGAACCCTTTCCAATTTAGCAACATCCTTCTTGAACTGTGGACATCAGACCTGAACACATTATTCTAACACTAGTCACACAAGTGCCAAACACAAAGGTAATATAATCTTTCTATGCCTACTCGAGAGTCCGCTGTTTATGCATCTAAGGATCCCACTAGCACTTCTGGTCAGACCATTGCACTGGAAGCTCATGTTAAACTGATTATAGACCATGATGTCCAAATCGTTTTCACAGTCACTGCTTCCCAGGGTAGAGGCCTCCATTCTGTAAGTAAGCCCAACATTCTTTGTTCCTAGATATGAGAGTTTATATTTGGCCATATTAAAACACACATTGTTTGCTTGCACCCAGCTTACAGAACAATCAGGATGACTTGGTAACAGTGAACTATCCTCTTCATTATCTATCATGTCCCCAACCTTTGGCTCTTCTGCAAACTTTATCAGTAGTTATTTTATATTTTCTTCCAGGTTACTGATGTATTGAATTTTATTGGGCCAAGAGCCAATCCCTGCAGGACCCCACAAGAAATAACTGCTCCATGAGTCCCTATTTAGTTATATTTTGAGACATATAAATTAATCAGTTTTTAATCCCGTCAGTCTCTGGCTGAGGACCTTATAGTTTCTTTGCCAAAATCCACATGGCTAGGTGGCCAGGTGGGAGGGAAGGAGCATGCCACATGGTCATAGTGCCCACAGAGGAGTGTTTCCATTGTACAGTTCTTGGGGTGCTGGGAGAGGGTAACCCCCAGCTAGGCTCCATTTTCCCCTAGTGCAGCAGAGCCTGTTTGCACCATTGTTTGCAGCTGCTGTGCCTGCTTTTAAGCTAAGCTGAGCAAGTAAATTCTGGATGTCACAGACACTGATGCTTGAGAAACTCCACTGTGCCATTGTACAGCGTCAGTTTCTCAGAGGCCAACAACCCTAATATGGTGGTGTGTGAACCTTCCTGACCTGGTGTTTCTTTCAGGTTTAAATTTTAGTTCTGCAAACATACTGTTAATGGTTATTAGTAGACATGAGCAGTAATAATATTTTCTGTTTTGCAAAACAATTAAGTTTTTGAAAAAAAATTATTCTGTAGAAGAACAACAATGAGAAATTTCTTATCTGAGAATTTTCTCTTTTATGTAGCTTCTCTCCAAATTCATTACTAATACGTTAATGCCCCCCCACCCTGCGGAATTGGGAGTGGTACAGTATTGTTGCTGCGGGATCTAAGACTAAGCTTCACCCTTCAGCTCAGGCCACCAGAAAAGTTTTCAATAGCAGTAGAAACACTCCAACTTATTAACATTAAGACAACGTGATATAATGTATTAAACATATATTGCCTTAAGGTTAATTTAAGTCTCACTCTAGAGAAAAATTTCAAATTTATATTCTCGTCATTTACCAGACTATCAGCATGGGCTGAATTTGGAGAGAAGCTACTGACAAAGTTATCAGGTAAGAAATTTCTGAATCTGTTGCACAGTTTCTATAATCATTCATTACTCATGGGAAGTAACTAGAAATGAATCCCAGAAGTAGCAGTGGAAAGGATAAGCAGAGTTTAATTATTACAGTAGAATAGGCAGGAACAGAAATTCCCCCTACGTAAAGCAAGAACTTTTTAAACTTATAAGTTTAAACTGCAGAGAGATGGCAACTTACTTTGCAAATCTTCCTCTAATGACGCTCATACACTTTTCCCCCCAAGTGCCTCCTGGGCCTTCTGTGAATATTTTCCCCATATGCCTGGCATGCCAACTCGTGCCAGATTTTTACATTTTGCCTGCAGCAACTTTGAGGCCCTGAGGCCTTGGCAGGTTGGATACAATAAGATGAACAGAGTAAAATTGGCATATATACTCAATAAGCTCAAGATGCATCTTCAGAGCTCTAGGAATGCCAATTAATGCCACAACCTTCCAAGGTTAGAAAAAACTGATGGGAGAATTATTTCCCAAGAACAGTGAAAAAAGAAACTTTGCTTGAACAGAAAGGTTTCTGGAGCTAGAAGAATAAGCTATTACTCATGATAAAAGCAGTGTAGTCCTTGTATGAACTAATTCCAAAACTTGCCTTTCGGAGGTCATGGCAAATAGAAAGGCCAGCCACAGGCTCATGTAAAAATCAATCATTCTGATTAAATTTCAGACTTGGAGAATGGAGAATACAATGTGCCTGTCTACAAAATACCGGTATGTTTGGTAACCACTTTTCTAAAGTACTTGTTTGCTGGACTCCAAACAAACCTTCTGGAGAAACTAGCATAGGTGAAATCACCAGAAAAAATAGCTACTGAACTATATAGTAACTGATGTTCTTAGACATTTTGTGTACACATACACTTACAGTGGAATGTATAAGTGCCCAATTCATTCAAGTCAGACTTTTGCCAGCAGTACCACTAGGTGGCAGATGCAACTCTGCCCTCTTTGTGAAAAGGGGCATGGCTACCTCCCTCTCTACTGCTTCATTCTGAAATCTAATACACAAAGTAGCAGGAAAGGTGGGAGGATTGTAGAATGTATATGTGAACAATACATCTAAAACACAATTATGTAGGTAAATAACCATTTTTTTTCCCATTGAGTGATTGGGCACATATACATTTCACTGTAGGTGACTCCCCAGCAGTCGGCTTACAAGTGACTTCTGATTACTTGAAAAGAGACTGCAGCATTGACTTGCCAAAATTGGCATCATCCCAGGAAGTTTGAGTGATAGCATAGCATCTGACAACCATTTTGCTGGCTTGCAAACATCCACTGTAAGTATATTACTCAAGAGAACTGATGAAGTGGTATGAGCCAGCCCTAGTAGAATGGACCATTATTTTCAGAGGAGAAACCTCTTCTAGATTATAGCAGATTTTGATACAGTCAGAAATTCAGTGAAATATATGCTGACTGCCCTTTATCCTTTCAGCAAAGGGTACAAAAGTCTAGCATACAATCTGAAAATTTTCATGTGGTCAAGGTAAAAGGAGAGAGCCTTCCGAATGTCCAAAGTTTGAAGCCTCTACATCTTTGCTAGAATGAGGTTTCAAAAATAATATTCGGAGATGAAAGGTCTGATTGAGGTAGAATGCAGATACAACGTTCAGCATACACTATGGGAAACCATGTCTTTGTTAAATGTCATAAAAGGGGGTCAGCTTATGGTGCCTGCAGCTCCACCACCCTTCTCGCTGAGTAATCGCACATGAAACAGTTTTTATTTACAGCAATGATAGGGAAATTATTGCTAAAGGCTCAAAGGCAGAATCAATTAAACCAGACAATACTTCAGGTCCTTGAGGATATGTATGAAAGACCATTTAAAAATCTATATCCAAGTTACCTGAAAAACTGAAAACTCATCTATGGTAGATGTAGCTTCCAATTCCAAGATACATGTTCCTAGAACTCAGCACTGGCTCAGCACCAGAGTCCAGATCGGGTGCTGTCCAATGAGGTGGCCAATCCCTTCTCTCAGAGGACATAGAATAAGAGCATCTTGAGTGGGGTCCCAGGATTGTAGGAAACCCCCACAGGTTCCAAAAGGGCTGCTGCATTGGCATAGGCCCAGTGACCACTAAGCCAAGCACTCGATGGCACTCCAGTGCCTGAATCAATGGCAAGGTAGGGATGACTGGAGGAGTGGTAGGACTGATTCCTCAGAGGAGAAGTCAGTCTGATGACCACGAAAAAGTAATTCCCACCAATGCCACATGTCGGTGCTGAGGCGTGGAAGCCTGCATCAGGGCCAACATGGTTGGTTTCCCCTTAGACAGTACCACAGAGCCCGGTACAGGACAATAACTGGTGGCCACACATTCTCTCCTGCCTGCTGGCACCGATACCACCAACTCCTGTACTGCGAGTGATAGCAGGTCCCAGGCAGCAGCAATGCCTCTGGTGTGGACAGCACCCCAAAAGCGCTGGTACTACACTGTCCCTCAGGCTAAGTTCCCTCTAAGCTGCATTGCCACAGTCGCACAGCAGCCTATTAAGTGCCATGCAGACACACAGGGCTGCGGCGGGGAGAGGAACCCCTCCCCTCAGCCCCAACCCAGCCCTGGCCTGCTGGGCCAAGGGAGAGTCGCCTATCCTGTGGCCCAACCCAGCCCTGGAGCTGCCATGGAGAAAAGAGGTGTCTCTCCCCTCCAGCCCAGGTGCTGTTGCAGGGGGAGAGCGCTGGGGGGAGTTCTCTCTCGCTGCTGTAGCCCCGAAAGCAGCCTGCACCCCAAACCCCTCATTCCCCAGTCCCACCCCAGAGCCCCTCAAACTCGGGCCCACCCCGGAGCCTGCACCCCCACCTGGAGTCCTTGCCCCCACGCACACTCCAACCCTCTGCCCCAGCCCTGAACTCCCTCCCACACTCTGAACCCCTCGGCCCCTCCCCCGCCACATTAATTTTGTTATGTGCACCAATATGGAGGTGATGTGTCATACATCACCTCCATATTTGTGCTCAAAACAAAATTCATTCCACACATGCATGAGAAAAATTAGAGGGAACGCTGCCCTCCGGTGCCAAAGATTCAGCCCGTGTCTCAACAGTGTCTGCATAGGGACTGGGGGTCAACAACACCAACTGCTGCGATGCTGGGGCAAAGGAATGGCCTGACTTAGGTTGCACTCCTCTCTGCTCCACTGGCCAGGCCTTCTTTGGTGTCAGGGCACAACCCTTCTTGGCCGGCTGTTTCTTATGCCTCTTCCCTCGGCACTGGGGATGGTGAACGATGCCATGACTCTCGCCCGGCGGGGGGAGTGCACCTCACAAATGCCGAGGTGCTTGGTGCCAAGTCCAACCAGCTCACCTCAGAGGAAGTTCTCAGTGCCGCTTCCATAAGTATCATCTTCAACCTGGCCTCCCAGTCCTTCTTCGTACGGGGTTTAAGGTCTCTGCAAATCTGACAATGATCCCCGATGTTAGTCTCATCCAAGCACTTGAGGCAACTAGAGTGCAGGTCACTCAGGGGCATAGCCTTGTTGCAGAAGACAGAGCTTGAAGCCAAGTAACTGAGGCATGCCTCAGTACCAGGTATGGACAAAACTCCACTAACGAATAGAGAAAAACAAACTATACTAATGAAGATTAACTATATACAACTATCAGAAAAACAAAGACCACAGAGAAAGCTTACCGTAGCAAGGAGAACAGTTTTAGAGACCATCACGTGCAGTAAAAAGGAACTGAGGGGACACGGGGTGGGCTGGGCCCTTTATATCAGTGCTATAAGCATGTGACACCAGAGGGCGCCTGAGCTGCTCTGATGGATTCCGCTGAGGGGGAGATTTCCGGCAACTGTACTCAAGGCGCCCACGCACCTACAGTGGAGTAGGCATGTACAAGCACTCAAAGAAAAACTAAGACAGAAATCACTATTTCTTTGTCCTCATGGGGAATGAGATATAAATAGGACATTTATCTCTTACAAGGCCCTTGCCTAAACAAAGTAGGTAACTTTTGTGCCTATTGGGGACAGGAAAAGCAGCCATGAATGTGACACACTGCTTACATCAAGGGAATTTCTACAAGCAAAAAAACCTTCAAACAACTATTAACTAACTAAACTATAACTATACTAAAGTGACCTATAACTATATACAAAGCAGAAACCAGTTTCTAAGCTAACTAAAGTTCAAGAGCAACAGGGAGCTCCAATTCCTGCCATGGGCAGAAAGAAGGAACTGAAATGGAGCAGATGGCCATGCCTGTTTTATTCTGTTAGCTCTGTGCAGGAGGAGCGCATAGGCACATGCACTGCCTAGTGGTACTACTGGCAAGTCTTCAACAAGAGGGCATTGAGTACATACACCTATAGCAGAAAGTATACATGCACAACCACCTGAAGGAGAATTTTGGATTATATTTGCATTACAATTACATCTAGAGGTTACAGCCCCATTGTGATGAGCTCTGCACAGACACAGAAGCAGTCCCTGCCCCATAGAGCGTTCTGTCTCCTCTTGAACTGTAATGTAGACAAATGAATGAAATATCCAAGTTATGTCTGGATGCCACATTTTATTGGACGTTAATCTAGAATCCATGCCCAACTACACTTTTCTTCCAATACCCAAACTTTTAACTGTACGTGTTCCAAAACTGAATGAAGAGGTCCCTGCTTCTAGAGGTCTGGTGTTTTGTGTAAATACAATGTGGGGTCATTGGCTATCTAGCAAGTCCAAAGTGCCTTCAGGTCCAGTGGAAGACTATGAAGAGGACTTCAACTCTCCTTTTTCTCTATCTTTTACGTGAACTGTCTTGAAGGTAGCAGATAGTGTCCTGGATAGACCAACTGTTTCCCATTGTCATAAAAAAGTTCTGCTCTCTGGTTACTCCCTGGTTTTGGAAAGGATATAAACACTCATGCCTCAATCATAAGTCAACCTCAAATGGTAGACAACTTCCTCTGAATACCATAATTGTTCATTGTGTGGCTTCTTGCACCTTCTACTGATGCTGCCGATACTGGTCACTGCCACAGACGGGGTACTGGAATCAACTGGCCACTGGTCCAATCCCATATGGCCACGTCCGTGGAGTCTGGGGGAAAAAACATCACCCCCCTACTAGAGATGTCAAAATGAACTAAAAGAATGCATTTTATGAGATTTCGGAAATCAACTCTCCATAAACAGTAAACAAGGGTCCAGAATGAAAGTTGGATTGACTTTCGGCTTCTTGTTTGTACTTACCTGCCCACTAAGGGGCAGTTGGATGCGATCTGAAACCACCACCTAATATTGCATTGCATCAAATGCATGGTTCTAGGTCCTCACCAGGAATTTCTGCAGGTGCATTGAGAAACCCACTCAAGGGATGAAACTAATGCATGGCACAAGCAATCCTAACCATTGAAGATAACTGACTATCCCTCAGGAAAAAAATTGATGCAATGAAGTTTGCATCTCTGCAAATCTCACCATTAGGGCAACAGCCATGTCTGTTTTGACCGCTGGGTGAGCAATTCTCTGCATTGCGATCAAAAGATGTTCTTTATTTTGAAGACTTGGTGGCTCTGAATCCTTTCCAGCTGTTGTCCATTTATGAACGGGTCTGTTTCAATGAACAGGGTACTGATTAGCATGCTGTCTATGAATGGGTATAGGGTGCATAACATGCAACTTGTGCCTTGCTGTGACTAATCACCAGTCACCTACGACTCTGGGTGCAGGGAGTGAGAAGAAGAAAGGGAGAGTCTTGTACAGGCTATACTGGGTCACACCAAAGGTCCATCTAGCTTGTATCCTGTCTCCCAACAGTGGCCAATTCCAGGTGCCCCAGAGGGAATGAACAGAACATGTAATCATCAAGTGATCCATCGCCTGTTGCCCATTCTCACCTTCTGGCAAACAGAGACTAGGAACACCATCCCTGCCCATCCTGGCTAATAGTCATTGATGGACCTATCCTCTGTGAATTTATCTAGTTCTTTTTTGAACCCCATTATAGTCTTGGCCTTCACAGCATCCTCTGGCAAGAAGTTTCACAGGTTGACTGTGTGTTGTGTGAAAAAATACTTCCTTTTGTTTTAAACCAGCTGCCTATTAATTTCATTTGCTGATCCCTAGTTCTTGTGTTATGAGAAGGAGTAAATAACACTTACTTATTTACTTTCTCCATACCAGTCATGATTTTATAGACCTCTATCATATCCTCCCTTAGTTGTCTCTTTTCCAAGCTGAAAAGTCCCAGTCTTATTAATCTCTCCTCATACGGAAGCCCTAATAATTTTGTTGCTTTTCTGAACCTTTTCCAGTTCCAATATATCTTTTTTGAGATGGGGCGACCACATCTGCACACAGTATTCAAAAGGTGAGCATACCATGGATTTATATAGAGGCAATATAATATTTTCTGCCTTATTTTCTATCCCTTCCTTAATGATTCCCAGCATGCTGTTCGCTTGTTTGACTGCCGCTGCACATTGAGTGGATGTTTTCAGAAAACTATCCACTATGACTCCAAGACTTCCTCCTTGAGTGGTAACAGCTAATTTAGACTGTGTCATTTGGGATTATGTTTTCCAATGTGCATTACTTTGCATTCATCAACCATGAATTTCATCTGCCATTTTGTTGCCAAGTCACCCAGTTTTGAGAGATCCTTTTGTAGCTCTTCGCAGCCTGCCCGGGACTTAACTATCTTGAGTAGTTTTGTTTCATCTGCAATTTTGCCACCTCACTGTTCACCCCTTTTTCCAGATCATTTATGAATATGTTGAATAGTACTGGTCCTGGTACAGACCCCTGGAGAATACCACTATTTCTCTCTCCATTCTGAAAACTGACCATTCATGCCTACCCTTTGTTTCTTATCTTTTAAACAGTTACCAATCCATGAGAGGACCTTCCCTCATATCCCATGACAGCTTACTTGCGCTTCAGGGCCTTTGTCAAAGTCTTTCTGAAAAATCTTGTCTATATGTTTGTTGACCCCCCTCAAAGAATTCTAGTAGATTGGTGAGGCGTGATTTCCCATTACAAAAGCCAAGTTGACACTTCCCCAACAAATTATATTAATCTATGATAGCCTGTCTTGGAAAGGTCCTGCATGTGGTTTGTTTTTGTGATGCATGTATGGTACTTCTTCCCCTTAAATGGGAGTGGTAGTATGCTATTCATCCTGGCATAGGGACCACACAACAGAGATGGGGTACTGGTACACATATCTTGATTGTGGAAACAGCTTGTTAAAATATCCTTAGAGAGCTTAACAGGCCACCTCTATCTGCACCCCAGGCTGCTTGGCACCCAAGTAAGTACTGTAGGAGCAATCAGAGCTCTACCTAGTAAATCAGGATTTACTGCACACAGGAAGAGATTTCTCACCCCTCTATAATCCATGGGTTGTACAGCTTTGTGGGGAGTGGAATCCTCATGTGCCTCTGTTCTGGTCACAGATTGCCTGAAGTGCTCCTGAGGCTTTAATGTGGAGTAAGCCTGTGGAACAGGGAAGGGGTGGTGAGCAAGACTCTTTCCCTAGCAGAGCAAAGGTTTATGGCTGATGATGATAAGTCACAACTCCATTCCACTCTTGCCTCAAACGTGACACTCTTTCCCTCGCAGAGAGGGGGTCCTTGAGTTGAAAGCCAGGCAGGAACAATTCCCTTTAGGCTGCAGCAGCCTGAGGCAGGACTGCACAGGAGGGAGAAGATTCTCTACATGCCCAGACATGCTGCAAGGTCGGGGAAGGATGGTGAGCATGATACAAAGGACTGCAAGACGTAATATACAGGAGAAAAACTCCAGCAAACACTCACTCAGGAGGAGAAGAGGTTTAACCTTTGATTTTCATCCTACTTGTTGATTAATATTAATCCCTACCTTGCAAAGGACACACCTGTTTTTGCTTTCTTGGGAGTTTGCAAGACTTATCCCTGAGACAGTCATGAAAATCTCTTAATTCACAATAGGAAGAAGGGGAGTTGCATAGAAGCCCTGATTCTTTTCCCAGGGAGCTGACAACCCACTTAAGCATATGAGGGACACTGGATCCTTTTGGAAACTTTCACCCCATCTCCCTACCTCCAACCTGGGTCTGTTGTAGGACTTACCCTTGAGCCAACCGGATAATTTCCTTCTCAACCTAAGACTCCCTCCTCGCCCCAAAAAAAGCTTAGAAGCTCCTAGTAAGGCTTTTCTGTGTTGCAGTCCTGGCTCCTCAGGGAATGGGGAAAGACCCAATAGGTCAGTCTGACTCTGAGCCCCATACCCTGGCAGTGCAAGAGTTGTCTGGCTGGGAACAGGCAGGGCATAATTCACATACTGTAGAGCCTGTAACTACCTCCTCACATATGAAACACTGTTTAAATTTAGATAGGTATTTGCAGGGCAGCTCTGCCATGGCTGAGTGGGGACAGAGTACTCCAATAGGCAGCAGCAGATGGTGGTAGAAACCAGAACACTACCATGTACCCAATCTGGGAGGGAGGAAGGGAGGGAGAAGGAAGACAACTAAGTCACAACTGCATGAAAACTATTAAATAAAATATTTTAAAACAAAATGGTTGGAAGAAACTGAACCACAAAATGTATTCCACTGCTAGAGGCAGAAAATCTGGTAGGTTGAGCTGAGGGCAGAGATTAGGCCTGAAGCCTCAGGCAGTCACATTGGACTGCCTCTGAATTCCACAAGTTGGAGGCAGTAGGCCATTTATAATGAATGGTGACAGAAGCTGTGCAACAGAAAGTCTCTGAATTTTTTTGTAAAACAGCTGCCAGGCCTCCGGAAGGACAGCCTGGGAAGCTGGCCAGGCAGGAAGTGGGCACCCAGAAAACTGCTCAGGAGCCTGGGACCCTAGAAGCCTGGTCTCCCAAGACATCCAGACTCTTGCTTCCCCATCAATCCGCCTGTTTTCCATGAGAATTTTATTGAAATCGGCACGTTATGAAGAATGTTTAATTCAGAGTCAGTATTTTCCAACAGGGGAAGAAAAAAAGTCAGAAAATTTCAAATTTCAGTTAATTTTCCCAGATAGGGAACATCTATAGTTCCCTCAGGAATGTTGTTCAGCAATCAGTAGGAAGAGAGATGATCTGTACAATCTTGAATAGAAAGGCTAAAAAAGCACTCACTCTCTATTATGAACAATTCTGACAACTCCTGCACTACTTCACTTAACTTTGTCTCATACACCCAAATAAACGCAGGACAGAAAGCTATGCTGTATATATATACAGAGAGAAAGGGAGAGAGAGAGATGGGGGGCGAGGGGGGGGAGAGAGAGAGAGAGAGATCACTAAACCCCTCCCCACCTCTAAAATAACTATCCTGTAAATTTGACACTACAGTGCTCTCCACCCTGCCCAGCTTGAGTAACACCCACCACTTGTAGTTCCTCCTAGCTGATGATAGACAATATAAAACAAAGAAATAAAGTGTGATTGTACTGACCCTCTTAAAAAAAAATTCTATAGTCAAGCTGATTAAAAGTACAATTCTAACTCTTTAAAGGAAACGGTAAGCATGTAAGCTATGTACATATGTAGGAGAAAAGGGTTGGGGGTTTTTTGTTTGTTTGTTTTTTTAAATATTATGTGGCCTATAACTAACCCTTTTTTCTTTCTGATGGCAGGCAAAAGCCCAGCCCAGGTAGACTCCTATATCATCAGAGGCAAGCACATCTGTCTGAAGAGACGTGAGGGACTGCTGCAGGCCCTAAGAGACATAAGAAGGTGGAGGCACCCCTGTAAACAATCTGTAGCAGTGGGGAGCTAATTTCCTCCCAATAGGAAGTGAGAGCTGGGAACTGTAAAGAGCAGATATTCTCACCATACTTACCAGGGGGAGGGGAGGGGAAGAGAATGTATATGCAATGTTACAGGGACCCACTTGCAACTGATAGGAGAAAAGAGATGAGAGAAACCACCTGTTTCCCCTCCAACACCTTTAGCAAGAATACAAGCGAGAAGGGCAGCATTCCACAATTTCCCCCATCCCATACTGAAGGAAGGGGCAATGTGGGGGAGGCATGGAAGATCACCTTGTTTGCACCCCAAAAAATGTAATACTCTGAGCAGATTTGGCAGGGAAGAACACCCCTCACTCAAAGATGAAGAGGAAGAAAACACTGTGGAGTACTCAATAGCCTAGTTACATTGATCCTGGCCCCAAGCACTAAGCCTCTGGCTCCTCCCACTGTTCCTGAAGAGCCACAAACTGACCCTTTTTAAGGGACTGTCTTCACTGTGGGCTAAATCAGCACTGCTGCAATCAATGCAGTGGTGTTGATTTAGTGGGTCTGGTGAAGATGCAGTAAGTTGAAGGGAGAGCGCTCTCCTTTTAACTTCAGTGCTCTACCTCACTGAGAGGCAGAAGCTATGTCGATAGGATAGAGTGTCCCGACTACATAGCGCGGTGCAGACACTGTGGTAATTCAATGTAAACTATGTCGACTTAAGTTACGTAACACAAGCTGCGTAACTTACATCGACCTACCTTGCAGTGTAGACACGGCCTAATTCTCCTAGTGGCCTTTTGATTTCTTCTAGAGGTATATGAGAGCTAGGTACCATTAACCTCTCATGGAGGGAGGTGGGCTTTTTGGAATAATGTGACCTCAAGTTTGCATTTCTTGGTTTTCTATCATTTGAGGAATTTTGCTTTTTTTTTTTTTTTTTTTTAAAGCAAACATTTTTGTAAAGTAATATACATTTAAACCATTGATATGCGCCTTCAATCTCAGGCTTCACCGTAACTAAGTTTTTGTGTTGAAATATAAATATAACTTGTATTCACTATGAAGCCTAAAATCTGTATAAATTTTTTTCACAATACTGGCTGAATAACCAAATGTAAAGTACAGACCTCATTAATGACTATACAAAGAGAAAGCCCCCAAAAAACCCAATTCTTGGATTCCTACTACTGAAAATTTGATAAAATAAACCTCAAAAAAACAAAATTAATAAACCCCAAAACACAGAAGACCTGTATATAATTAACATTAGTTTAGTTAAAAAGGCAACCTTTTATTAGCAAGAAGAGGAAGAAAAGCCAGAGTTGAAGTATTACACAATTTGGGGGTTTTCCTGCCACTACCTGTTTTTATCCACTATAAATTTTCAAAATGCCCATCTGAAATCCTACTATTCAAACCAGCCTGCACAGTGCTCAATACTACATCCAATCTTCCCTGAATATTTTAACTTTTATCCTATAATAAGAGTCAAACTACTGTACTTTTATTCAAAAGAAATTTAGAACGGTCATGGAAACACACATTGAATCATCTCACTAAAGATGCAGGAACAACTTTCCACAAAATGATAGAGAACAATTTGTAAAGTCTAAAGATCAATGTGCACAAAAACACCAAATAAAAGACAGATGTTCAAAAAACAGAAATTCCAAATTGAAGAAACTGTCTGTAGTCTTGCTTTTACATTTTTCATACCCTGAGGTCTCCTCTAATAAATCTGAAACTTGGGCTCATTTTTTTTTTTGTCACAGATAAGTACAAATTACATACAATATAGCTGTGTGTAAGAATGCAATCTGAATAAATTTTCAGGAAAAAGATCTTGGAGTCATCGTGGATAGTTCTCTGAAAATGTCCACGCAGTGTGCAGAGGCGGTCAAAAAAGCAAACAGGATGTTAGGAATCATTAAAAAGGGGATAGAGAATAAGACTAAGAATATATTATTGCCCTTATATAAATCCATGGTACGCCCACATCTCGAATACTGTGTACAGATGTGGTCTCCTCACCTCAAAAAAGATATTCTAGCACTAGAAAAGGTTCAGAAAAGGGCAACTAAAATGATTAGAGGTTTGGAGAGGGTCCCATACGAGGAAAGATTAAAGAGGCTAGGACTCTTCAGCTTGGAAAAGAGAAGACTAAGGGGGGACATGATAGAGGTATATAAAATCATGAGTGATGTTGAGAAAGTGGATAAGGAAAAGTTATTTACTTATTCCCATAATACAAGGACATGGGGTCACCAAATGAAATTAATAGGCAGCAGGTTTAAAACAAATAAAAGGAAGTTCTTCATGCAGCGCACAGTCAACTTGTGGAACTCCTTACCTGAGGAGGTTGTGAAGGCTAGGACTATAACAATGTTTAAAAGGGAACTGGATAAATTCATGGTGGCTAAGTCCATAAATGGCTATTAGCCAGGATGGGTAAGAATGGTGTCCCTAGCCTCTGTTCGTCAGAGGATGGAGATGGATGGCAGGAGAGAGATCACTTGATCATTGCCTGTTAGCTTCACTCCCTCTGGGGCACCTGGCATTGGCCACTGTCGGTAGACAGATACTGGGCTAGATGGACCTTTGGTCTGACCCGGTACAGCCATTCTTATGTTATGTAATATTTTTTTAAAAGACTGATAAAACAATTTAGGTACTCTCTCTATGTGCTTTGAATAGTAAGATTGTCAATAAAAAACAGAAGCTTTTCACCCAATTAAACTCTGCTTCCCATTAATCCCGGTAGCGCTCCGTCTACAAGGGGACCATATCCCTTTGAGGTTTGCCATGATGATAATAATGAAATTCTGCTCCTATTAATTAATTTTCTATGTTGAATACATAGAAGTAAGATGTACACAGAACATTGTACTACCTTGCTTTATTCTGTCAAAGAGCACCTCTTTCAAAAGTCTAACTACATTCCTTCCAGTGAACCATGCTCTCTTACATACTGTTCTGAAGTTGCTGCAATCAATTTACCCATAACAAAATATAAAATCACTTTTTACAAAAAAAAAATTTTGTTTAACCAAGCAGCATTGGGAAGTGACAATCAAAATCTTTCACATATCCATCTACTGTAGCCTGTCTGTAGCAGTATAACATTTAAAAAAAAACACTGAGGCCTCTTCTTGAATATATATAGTTTAGTTTCAATAGACTCTTCTCCACTGAGTACATCCAAAGCTGTCCAAAATTTAAGCAGTAACACTTCCAAAACTATCTTACAAAATTCAGTTCTCTCCATGTAACATATAACTTTGCATCATCTTATCTATGTTACATCTTGTATCCAAAGTTCCATGAGATAACATCCCGCATTTGTTTATACCTCAGAACAAATCAGGCTTTCCTCCTTTTTTTAAAAATTCAAGGATGATAATGTATACCAAAGATAATAGTCTAAAACAGTCATTTCCCAGTTTGCCTAGTAATAACTGCATGATTGCATGTAAGCTCTCAAAGTAAAGCATCCATCCTTTTAGTACTTCATGTTCCACCATTTTCCCAACGTTTTCATTAATGTCAAAATAATGTTGAGAATACATTATGATGCACGTAGTCACTGACAATTGTTAATTCAAGGACAAAAAAGTACGGTACTTGGGCCTGTTCACACATGTACAACTATAAAATCATAAACATAATTAAAAATAAAACTAACAGTATTAACCTTGGTTTCAAAGGAAACAATACACTTATGCAAGGTTCTTACTACCCACATACCACTTAAAAAAAGATGTCACTCACAATTAACTTTCAAATGAGTCACAATACAAATAACATTTACAAAGAAAAATATTTACATCAGGCTACTGTTAACTAAGATGAAACATTTTCACTTCATGACAACCCAATGAAAGCAATGAAATCTCCATGAGTTTTACATAAAATTGTGTCATGAAGGCTAGACCAAGCAAATTTAATGGATTAATTCATCTCACAATTTGCCCTGTTAATTGGATCAAGTTTCAACACAACCAAGCTGTAAAATTCAACAGCTATTGAGGCTTACCTTATGTGCTGGCACTAGATTAACTAAAACTGTATCCAAAAGCTCCTGAGACACAGTATCTCCTTCACAAATGATAGAGCTCATCAAATCCACCATGTGCATGTGTACTTTTTGATTATGACCATTGCTGAAAAAAAAAAAGTTCTCCTAGTGTTACAATATGAAAGTCTCATAACTGTGATGTCATTAGTTCAATGTTCAGCTTGAAATTCTAAATAAATATTATAAAAATATGGAACAAATCAACAAAAATGTTAAGTAATGCACATGTACCGGTGGCACAAAAATAAGCAAGGGAAAGTTCAGGTAAAATGTGTTCGTTTACACCAGTAGTGTGAACACTAGTGTAAGTAAACCAAACAGATCCTATCTAACCACAAAACTCAAATTTGGGAAAATGAAACGCATAAATAATACTGTCAACTCAGTGCAGACAGTAAATTCTTATTAACAGTAAAAAAATCTACATAAGTGACCACTGACCAAAAAAACAAGGTACTAAAATAGAGAAGAACAGAAAAATACAGAAAGACCAAGTCTGGGTCATGACTGGAGATGTGATATGAGAATACGTACTTCCAAAGTAGGGACTAAATGCATTTAATCTATTGTCTACATCCTTTTTTTAAAATTTTTATTTGAGTTAAGTTTCAAAGATAAGATGAATACAAACAAATAGGCAGTAAATACAAAAACAGTGCCTTTTTTAAAAAGGAACATTTCCTAAAGAAGTCGTTTTTAAATTTTGGGCTAGAAAGTTTGTTTCTGTTTCATTTGTTTTAAGGATATTATACAGACAAAAACCCAAAAAAGAGTAGAGCTAGAGTGAGCTCTCATTTTCTACACTCTCAGACACTATCTTGGAAATATTTCCCACACTTCTGACCTAAGATAATATCTAAATAAAACATGCAACTACATTTTTAAAGCTTTTGTATATTCACTAGTTATTCTCCAAACACTAATACATTTTGATATCAGCAAGATTTTTGGAAAGAGGAGGTGGGTAACTGAATCCTCCCACAAAGTATTATCTGAAAAACGAGGCAGAACATATACTTTTTTAATCCTAGGCAGAAACATAAGTATACTAAACGGAATTCTTAAAACAGAAATGTTAAGCTTTGATTACTACAATAGGAAGACTAAAAGCTTTAATGAGCAAGCAGAATATATACAGATCCAATGTTTAAATCAGAATAGTTTTCCTGAAATATATAATTAAAACTATATCAATCAGAATATACTTACTTTATTACGGAAAACAGCGTTCTGTACAACTGTGTGAAAATTTCATTGCTGTCTTCTAGCTCAAAGCATATATTATATGATTTGACCCAAGCAATATTCTATGTTGGGAGGGGAAAGAAAAGGGTACAGTAGTTATTACAAGAACTTGAAAAAGTAATAATAATAAATACTAATACTTTTAACTTACCTCAAGTAAATAAAAATATCTATTGAATTGTGGGCTTTTTGTATCTTCTAATCCTTTCAGTTGCCTTGTTATAAACATAAATATATCCTAGAAAGAACAAACAGAAAAGTAATTTGTTTAATCACATCACTTATGACTATTTAACTAAATTGTCTAAATATTCTTTTTGAACTGTTCACCACATTCCCCACTACAGAATTCCCACAAAAGCCAGAGAAACCAATCCTCACTGACCCTGGAAACTAGGACAATAAATAAATCTACACAGACTTATGTGAGCGATAGTAATCCTTAGAAAGTTTCACCTTGGTAACAAGGTCAGGAAGGAGTTAATGTTGGTTAAGTTTCACATGAAAACATTCAGCTTGATCGACAGAAGGAAGCCTAGAGAAAGTTCCATTCTGCACTTGGCAGACATGACCCATGGGGTCAATGGAAACATTATGCATCCTCTTGCAAGCTGGATTTTCATTTCACAGTGCAACAGTTTTATCTGTTTGATTTTGGGGAGAGAGGTAGCCTTTTTTTTAAAATAGAATTTTAACCTGTACACAGTGTTTGTCCATCTCTGTTAGCATTCAAAACTAGCATACTGAGCAATGTTCCCTCTAATTTTTTATATTCATATGCAGAATGAAGTTTGTGTGTACCAATATGGAGGTGACGTTTGGCGGGTGTTCCGAGGGGTTCAGAGTGTGGGAGGGGGTTTAGGGCTGGGGCAGAGGGTTGAGGTGTGGGAGGGGTTAGGGCTCTGGGATAGGGCCAGGGCTGAGGGATTCAGCGGTGGGGCGCTCAGGGCTGGGGCAGAGGGTTGGGGTGCAGGGCTGAGGGCTCCAGCTGGGGGGTGAGGGTTCTGGGGCAGGGCTGAGGAGTTTGGGGTGCAGGCTGCCCCGGGGCTGGGGCCAGAGGACTCTCCCCAGCCCTCTCCCCACCAGCAGCAGCTCCCGGGACCGAGGGATAGGTGCCTATCCCCGCAGCAGCCCTACACACCCCAACTTGCTCCCCTCCCCGCCTACCTCTCTCATCTCCCCAGACCCCTTTGGCTGCCTGCCTGCACAGCCCTTTATAGCCTGCTCCATGGTCGCGCAGCTTAGAGGGAACTTAGATATTGAGCCCTCCCTTGACAGACAAAAAGCAACCAACAAGAAAGGGTTATGGATGCCTCTCTCAAGCTTCAGTTTGTCAAATGAAATTTCCATAGCAACATCTCTTATGAAACAGAAAACTCAAATAGGTAACATTAAACTACAGCATCAGAAAAACAATTATGTACAGACTCTCTGGATTAGTAAGTGACAAACATAGTTATCTTTTAAAACTATTTCATGCACTCAAATCACCAATACATACAGGATAATTATCCCAATCAACTCAAAATTCAAAAGCAAGCGCAACCACCACATGAAGGCAACATCCACAAACTTGACAATTTCCAGACTTCAATGCCTAAAAAGAATCCAGGGATAACCAGTTTGCTACCTTGCGATTCTCTTCTAAGATTTTTCTCACTGAACAAGCCACGGCTCTGGTAGAATAAGAGCATAAGAACAGCCATACTGGGTCAGACCAAAGGTCCATCTAGCCCAGTATTCTGTCTGACAGTGGCCAATGCCAGGTGCCAGGGAATAAACAGAACAAGTTATGAACAAGTGATCCATGCCCTGTCATCTGGCAAATAGAGGCTAGGGATACCTCTAATAGCCATTGATGGGCCTGTCCTCCATGAATTTATCTAGCTTTTTTTTAGAACCATTATAGTCTTGGCCTTCACAACATTCTCTGGCAAAGGGTTCCACAAGTTGACTGTGCACAAGTTGAACGTGCTACCTATTAATTTCATTTGGTGACCCCTAGTTCCGGAAGGAGAAAATAATTCCTTATTTACTTCTTCCACTCCAAGCATGATTTTATAGACCTGTCACATTTCCCCACCCCCTAAGTTGTCTCTTTTCCAAGATGAGAAGTCCCAGTCTTATTAATCTCTCCTCATATGGAAGCTATTCTATACCCCTAAACATTTTTGTAGCCCTTTTCTGAAATGTCTCCAAATCCAATATATCTTTTTGAGATGGGGCAATCACATCTGCACGCAGTATTCAAGAGGTGAGCATACGATGGATTTATATAGAGACAATTTTATATTTTATGTCTTATCTATCCCTTTCTTAATGATTCCCAACATTTTTAGCCTTTTTGACTGCCACTGCACATTGAATGGATGTTTTCAGATCACTATCCACAATGACTCCAAGACATCGTTCTTGAGTGGGAAAAGCTAATTTAGACCCCATCATTTTATATGTGTAGTTGGGATTATGTTTTCCAATGTGCATTACTTTGCATTTATCAACCATGAATTTCATCTGCCATTTTGTTGCCTAGTCCCACAGTTTTGAGAGATCTTTTTGTAGTCCTTCGCAGTCTGCTTTGGACTTCACTATCTTGAGTAGTTTTGTATCATCTGCAAATCTGGCACCTCACCATTAACCCCTTTTTCCAGATCATTTATAAATATGCTGAAGGGATCTGTGATGGGGTTCACTCACCACTGTGGCTTTCCTGCGTGTTAGTGCGCCCCCCCTGGGGTGATGCCTCGCCGCCATCACTCCTGCTCTAGGACTCATGTCTCTCCAAGGACTGCAGCATCCTCTTCAGCAACACAGCCCTCCAGCCATGCCACAGACTGTGCTCTCCCCTTCCTGGGGACCTACAGTGCACTGTTCAGCCACTTACCTTAGTAGCTACTGCAGCAAATTCTCTGGCCACTTCCTTGTGGCCCCAGTAACCTCTTTGCCCTTGTTTCAGGGCCTCAGCCTGCAAAGCCCAGCAACCAGCTAGGAACTGTCTCTCATTCCCCCAGCCCTGCTAGCAGCACTTCTCTGTCCAGGGTGCTGGCAATTCTCTCAACCCTCCAGAGACACAGTCCTTCCTCCCTCAGTTTCTAGCAGAGAACTGCCCTCTTCTGCCCTGCAGCTCCCTTTTTATACGGCTATACCTGGAACCAGCTAGAGCGAATGGCCCAGGATAGAAGACTATGGAGATCTGTTGTTGGCGGCCCATACCCCGGTTGGGGTGACGGGCATGAATGAATGAATGATGAATGACTGGTTGCTCCCTTCAGCACTTTTCTGATTGGCTGCCTCCTGCGCAGTCTCCCAAGGGCTCTATTAACCCCTTAGAGCCCAGTGTGCAGGTGCCCCGTCACAGGATCCTTATTTTGTGTTGGGGAAACAATACACTTATCTTTTCAAAAATACCAACACAGAACCAAAGTCACCTACTGAAGATTTAGAAACCCTACAGTCCTCTTTGGACCCATAGAAAAAAAGATTTCCCATTTTTTAAAGAGGGACAAAAACTTTCCACCACCTTCAAGAAAGTGGTGGAAAGGGAAGAGTGTCAGGATGGGGCAGCCAACTTATTTCTTCTCAGAGGCTAAGGGCACAAAAATCCAACCCTAACAGACAGGCTGACGTATTTAAAATGGTTCAGGGTAAAGCCATGACAGAAGCCAATTCAGACTAAATAAAACTAGTCTCGTGGTAGAGGATGCAGAAGGAACACTCTTCATCATTCTCAAGGCAAATACCAAAGGGACATGGCCATCATGCAGATCAAATGGCATCCAAACTGACTTTTATCTAGGTCTTAAAATGGTCTGGCTGCATACTCCATCTGTCCATCACTCACTCACTATCTCATCGCACCATCAAAGCTTTTGATGACATGATCACCAACCACAAAGTAGCATACCTTGATAAACATGCTTTGTAATTTGTTGGTCTTCATTCCTAGCATATCCATATAGAGAAAGCTGCCAAAAATCAAACCAGTAAAAATGGAAACTGTTGCTGTGTTTGGCTATGAATATTCTCATTGCTGATCTCATCCTACTACATAATATGGAGCAGCTGACGAAGACGAGAATCAGAAAAAAGTCAATTTATCGCTCTTCAACCTTCCCCAGTGCTTCTTCCATATCTCACAGCTATACAATAGTGGTTCTATAGATCTGCAACTTCGTGGTAAGCTTTGATATTACAGTGTCTTCACAGAAGCCACTAAAGGGTTTGGAACTCAGAAATTGTTGCTGCAACAAGAACATCCACATCTTTTGAGCAGTATTGTCTATGATACTTACCTAGTATTTGACAGTTCCCATCTGCTCAATATACTATCCAAACAAGTCAAGAATGACCTGTTGTAATCTAGAATTAGAGGCTACTTGATAGTAACAGGCCAGGAACTTGGTTTCATCCAGACTGATAATCAGACCAGCACACTCTGCTTCTTACCCAATCAGACTGGTCCCCAGCTGCAATGATTCACCATAGTGAGTGAACAAGGCAACATCACTGGCACATTCAACGTCTCAAAGCAAAATGGTATGTTCAGCTAAACACCACTGACATCTGCCTCCTCAAGCTTATCCATTAATCAATGTTTATACTGAACAATGGAGAAAGGACACAGCCTCGCTAAACTCTTATAGGAAACCATGCTATGTATCTACCATTAACTGGAATGCAGCTTACTGTTCCATTATAGAGCTTTTTTATCATAGAATCATAGAATCTCAGGGTTGGAAGGGACCTCAGGAGGTCATCTAGTCCAACCCCCTGCTCAAAGCAGGACCAAACCCAACTAAATCATCCCAGCCAGGGCTTTGTCAAGCCTGACCTTAAAAACCTCTAAGGAAGGAGATTCCACTACCTCCCTAGGTAACCCATTCCAGTTCTTCACCACCCTACTAGTGAAAAAGTTTTTTCTAATGTCCAACCTAAACCTCCCCCTCTGCAACTTGAGACCATTACTCCTTGTTCTGTCATCTTCTACTACTGAGAACAGTCTAGATCCATCCTCTTGGGAACCCCCTTTCAGGTAGTTGAAAGCAGCTATCAAATCCCCCCTCATTCTTTTCTTCTGCAGACTAAACAATCCCAGTTCCCTCAGCCTCTCCTCATAAGTCATGTGCTCCAGCCCCCTAATCATTTTTGTTGCCCTCCGCTGGACTCTCTCCAATTTATCCACATCCTTCTTGTAGCGTGGGGCCCAAAACTGGACACAGTACTCCAAATGAGGCCTCACCAGTGCTGAATAGAGGGGAATGATCACATCCCTCGATCTGCTGGAAATGCCCCTACTTATACAACCCAAAATGCCATTAGCCTTCTTGGCAACAAGGGCACACTGTTGATTCATATTCAGCTTTTCGTCCACCATAACCCCTAGGTCCTTTTCTGCAGAACTGCTGCCCAGCCATTTGGTCCCTAGTCTGTAACAGTGCATGGGATTCTTCCGTCCTAAGTGCAGGACTCTGCACTTGTCCTTGTTGAACCTCATCATATTTCTTTTGGCCCAATCCTCTAATTTGTCTAGGTCCCTCTGTATCCTATCCCTACCCTACCTATCAATAACACTATTTTCCAAGAAGTGCCAAGTCACCTCACCGGAGAGCTTGCAATCTTGCTCAATGCACTGAATCATAGGCCCAATGGAAGTCTACAAGTGCTACACACAGTTTATTAAATTCAGTCATCTTGCCATAGCGGTCTCAAACTAAAAATCTCATCGACAGTGCAGCAACTTGGTCCTAAAGCCACAATGAATAGCCACATGAGTTTAGTCACAAAGTGCATCACTGATTTCTGACATTAATACAGAAGAAAAGATTTTCTCTGGGATCAAGAACATCATAGTACCTCCATAGTTGCTACACTTGGCCTTCTCAAGATCAAGAGCAGTGATGTGATCACAGTAATACCTACGTGCAGAACAAATATTTGATAATGGACTCTTCAATCTAACAGCCAAAGGCAGAAAATGATTTAAGGGTTGGAAGTTGAAGCTAGACAAATTCAGAATAGAAATGGGGCTCAAATTTTTAAACAGTAAAGCAAATTAGCAAGAGTTGCAGAGGATTCTCCATCACTGGCAATTTTTAAATCACAGAAATGTATGACTACAAAGGACCTCGATAGGTCATCTAGCCCAGTCTCCTGTACTGAGGCAGGACTAAATATTATCTAGACCAGTTCTGACAGGTGATTGTCTAACCTGTTCTTAAAAACCTCCAATGACGGAGATTCCACTACCTCCCTAGGTAATTTGTTCCAGTGCTTAGCTACACTTTCAGTTAGGAAGTTTTTCTTAACATCTAACCTAAATCTCCCTTGCTGCAATTTAGGCCCATTACTTCTCTTCCTGTCCTCAGTGGATGAGGAGAACAATTTTTCTCTCTCCTCTTTATAAGAAATGGTTACTTACCTTTCATAACTGTTGTTCTTCCAAGATATGCTGCTCATGTCCATTCCATATTAGGTGTGTGTATGCCCATGTGCACAGCTGCCACAGATTTTTCCCTTTGTGGTATCTGGAGGGCTGGCTCTGGTGCCCTCTGGAGTCCCGTACTCTGTGCATGGGTACATGGGGCACTACCAGCCCCGCACCCTCTCAGTTCCTTCTTGATATGAACTCCAACTGCAAGGAAGGAGGGCGGGTCATGGAATGGACATGAGCAACACATCTCAAAGAACCACCATTTCAAAAGGTAGGTAACCATTTTTTCTTGAGTGCTTGTTCATGTCGATTCCATGTGACTCACAAGCAGCATCCCTGGAGGTGAGCTCTGAGTTCACAGATGTGCTATTTGCAACACTGCTCTGCCGAAGCTGGCATTGTCCTGGGCTTGCTGGGTGATGGCATAACTGAACATGAAGGTATGGACTGAAGACCTGGTAGCAGCTCTGTAGGTGTCTTGGATCAGTACCTGTGCAAGTAAGGCTGCTGATGAAGCTTGTGCTCTGGTGAAATGGGCAGTCACGATAACTGGTGGTGACACCCCTGCCTGTTCATAGCAGAATTTGATGCATGTGGTTTTCCACAAAGAGATTCTCTGAGAGGAAACCAGTAGACCTTTCATCCCGTCCACCACTGCGACAGAGCTGTGTCGACTTAGGGAAGGGTTTGGTTCTCTCAGTGTAGAAGACTAAGGCCCACCTAACATCCAAAGAGGGTAAGCAACGCTCCTTGTTAGTCCTGTGAGGCTTTAGAAAAAAAGACCGGTAGGAAGATATCCTGATATTATGGAACTGTGACACCACCTATGGTAAGCTGTAGGGGCACAGCTGGACCTTTTCCTTATAGAACACCAATGTTCTTATGTCACAGGTTCCAATGTCAATGCTTCCATCCCGGAGATCCTTCAGGCTCAAGTTACTGCTACCAAGAAAGAGACCTTCCACAAGAGGAGCAGCAGGCGACAAATGGCTCCAAAAGAGCCGGGAGAGCTCGAGATAAGTCCCACAGAGGGATTGGGTCATGAACCTGGGGGTAAACTCTCTCCAACCCTTTCAGGAACCTGATCATCATTTCATGGTAGAAGGCTGATCTGCCCTGACTCAGAGGATGGGGAAGGCCCAGATAGCTGCCAAGTGCACCTTTATCGACAAAAGGGCCAGGCCTTGACGCTTGAGATGGAGCAGGTAGTCCAAGATAGAGTGTACTGAGGATTCCGTTCCAAGGCCCAACATGTAAACTGCCTCCTCTTAACCAAGTAAGCCACTCTGGTAGAAGGTTCTCTCTTACCCAACAAGATTTGCTGGACTTGCACAGAGCAGACTTGTTCCTCTATATTCAGCCATGCAGAAGCAACACTGTCAAGTGCAGGGACGGTTGGTTTGGATGAAGCAGCTAGCCCTGATTCTGCAAGAGCATGTCCGGACATAAACGGGACCTCCAATGGCGCCACAGACAAGAGATCCAGCAGCATGCTGAACCAGTGTTGGCACGGCCATGCAGGGACTACCAGGATGACCTTCGCATTGTCCTTCTTGACCTTTAGGAGGACCCTTGTGAACTAGGGATATCAGTAGGAAAGCATACAGTATCCTCCACATCCATGGAAGCAGGAAGGTGTCAGACAGGGAACTTCTGTTAAGCCCGCACATCAAGCGGAACTGCTTCCAGACAGAACAGAAAGTGCCAGCAAACAGGTCCACCTGGGGAGTCCCCCACCTCTGGAAGATGATACTGACCACCTCCGGGTGGAGTGACCACGTATTGCGAGAGAAGGACCCGCTGAGGCAATCTGCCAGTGCATTCCGGGCACCCAGGAGGTGCGACACGTCGAGGTGGATGACATGCTACATGCAGAAATCTCACAGACGAAGAGCCTTTTCAGCCTTCGAAAGTGGGTCCAGCCCTGCTTGCTGACGTAGAATATTGAGCTGTATTGTCTATCATGATCTTCACCACCTCACCCCTCAGTTAGGGCAGGAACACCTGGTAGGCCAAGCATATCACTATGAGTTCCTTCACATTTATACAAAGGGAGCAGTCCTCCTGGGACCAGAAGCCCTTAGTGCTGAGGTCGTCACAGTGGGCTCCCCACCCCAGATCCAAAATGTCAGTGACCAGTGTCACTGAAGAGTATGGGGCTATGAAAGGGATCCCATTCAACACCAACCATGGATCCATCCACCAGTCCAGGGATAAGACGTAGAACGGGACTGTGACAAACAGGTTCAAGTCATGCCTGCCGGGGGCGAAGACTGACAGCAATTACAGCTGCAGGTGTCTGAGGCACAGCCACGCATGCTGTACCACGTAAGTAAACACTACCTTGTGGTCTAGTAGCCTGAGGCATACTCTGGTGCTTGTGAGTGGGTGCACTGTGATATATACAATAAAGTTCCAACATTACTCGGGACCGGAAATCCGGTAGGAAGGCTCTGACCTGAGTGGAGTCAAGCACTGCCCCTATAAACTCTGTTCTCCAAAGTGACGTCAGAATTGATTTCTGTTCATTTATAAGCAGGCCCAGCTTTTAACAGGTGGCCCATAACAAACTGATGCTGTGCTGAACCTGGGATCACAAACGGCCCTTGATTAGCCAGTCATTGAGGTATGGATAGATCTGCACACCTGGACATTGCAGGTAAGTTGCCACGACTGCCATGCACTTTGAAAACTCTCAGAGCCGACGATAGACCAAAGGTCAATGCTGTGAATTGCTAAGAGTGTTGACCCACCACAAACCAGAAGAATCTCCTATGCCCACAGGAAATAGGTGTCTTAAGTTGAGGGCAGCGTACCACTCTCCCAGATCCAAGGAGGGGATGATGGAGGCCAGGGACACCATGCAGAATTTTAATTTTTTTAGATATTTGTTGAATCAACGCAGGTCCAAGATGGACCTGAGGCCCCCTTTCAGGATTAGGAAATATTGGGAATAAAACCTCTTTCCCCCTCAGCTCTCAAGGAAATTCCTCTACAGCCCCCACACGCAGGTGGGCTCCTCCTGGACAAGAAGTTGCTCATGAGAAGGGTCCCCGAAAAGGGATGAGGAAGGGGGGGTGGGAGCAAGGAGTGGAGGAGAACTGTAGGGTATATCCAATCGCTCCTGTGTTGAGCACCCAACAGTCCGAGGTAACATGGGACCATGCAGTAAGAAGGAGACAAACAGTCCAGAAACAGATAGGGGGGATGGATCCTGAGGCAAGTCCGGTACGCCATTCTCAGGTACACCCTGAAAATCCCTGACGCAAGCCACCAGGATGTCTTGCGGAGTCCGACTGGGAAGTCGGGGCAAACAGAGCGAGTTGATGACACTTATAATCTCTATCCCTTTTCTTATAGGGACCTTGGCGAGGTGGGCCCAAGAACCTAGGAGGAGGTGGTGCAGGCCCAAGGAGAACTGAGTGACTCAAATCTTTCAGTCCATGCAACCTGGAGTCAGTTTGTTCTGAGAACAGCCCTCAAAAAGAAGGTCCTGGAACAGCTGCTGCAGCTCGCAGGAGATTCCCAAGGATTGTAGCTACGAACTGTGCCACATAGACACTGCCAACCAAATTGGCCACGTCCAGGGCAGCCTGGAGAGAGGCTACTTCCTTGCCCTCTACCATAATGGCCAAGAACTCCAGTCTCACCTCCTGAGACAGGAAGTACTTAAATTTGGCCACTGAGTTCCAGATATTGAAGTCATAGCTCCTCAACAATGCTTGCTGGTGGGAGATATGCAGTTGCAGGCTAGCCGTCAAACCTTTCTCTCAAATAAGTCCAGATTTTTAACATCTTTATTTTTATGGAATTCGCTAGTTGGCCACTAACGAACAATACAGGCAGGGGCAAAGACCACTAGTGACCCTTGAGGGAGGGTGTGAGTACATGTACTCATAGCCCTTGGCAAGGACATAGTACTTCTCTGCCCTTTAGATGTTGGGGACAGAGAAAACGGGGTTTGCCACAGTGCCTTGACCAGCTTGAGTACCCCATCATACTGGGAGTGTCACCTCAGAGGGAACAGGCTGTTCACAGGTTCCTTAATCTCCTCAGCCTCCAACTCCAAGTTTGAAGCAACACATTTGAACAGCTCCTGTGTGGCACTGCTGGTGGGCTCAAAAAACATCCAGTGGCAGCAAGTTGGTGGGGCCCGTGACTGACTCATCCAGAGAGCATGAGGAAAAGGTCGTTACCACAGAAGGGGATGACTCCTCCTCCACAGTCAGGGCCAATGGCACCGGGGCTGTTGGGGTTTCGGTACTGGCTTCCAGATCCGAGTTCGTCTCCAGTGGTGGTAGCCGGGTTGGCACCTGAGTCCGCCTCTGGGAGACTAAATGGCAGGGAATATAGTCCCTGTATCAATGGGAACCCCCACGGGGTCCAATAAGGCCATTGCACTGGCCACTGCCCTGGCAGCCAAAACATCAACAGACCTGCAGCAGAGTCCGGTGTGTACGGCTGATGTCAGTGCCGCAATGTGGGAGAGGTAGCTTCCTCCTCAGACTCTAATGAGCACTCCTCCCTCAGTGACCAGGGAGGAGCTGTCGCTACCATCTCCTGCCAGCTGTGATGCAGAGAGCAGTGCCACACCTGGGACTCGTGGCAGGGAGCGATAACCACTGCCACAGTGCTGGAGAGGTATGACATGGCGATGGGGAGCAGTGCTGAGGGGCTGGTGACTGAGAAGCCAGTGATTGGTGCCGTGACACCAGAGATCAACGTCATGGATCTGGCGACCGGTGACAGTACAAGGACCTGCGCTGGGTCAAGGCCGACTGGGGCAGCCCCATCAAGGGCTTCTATCTTGAGGTGACCACCTTTGCTAATGGGTGACAGTCTCTAAGCATGGGCAGCACCAGGAGCGATAGGAGGTCTTTTGCCACCTGAAGAGCCTTGAGGGAGCTCGAAGATGTAGAGGTCCCTGACTGCTTTCAGGAGTCGGCAGTGGGTCCTGAACAGGGCTGAGTGTCCTAGGAGGCATATCTGCTGCCAACTGTAGATCTTGAAGAGATGAGCAACCTGGCATGGGTGTCACTTTGTTAGGAGTTCGCTGCCTGTCTCTCTTACAGCCCCTGGGAGCAGCCCGTTGCCACGCTGTTTTTTGTGCCCCTTCTTCAGCACGGGCGGGGAAGGAGAACGGTGCCGGGAAGAGCCCGGTGTCAACAGAGCGGCCCCAGTGCAGAGTGATGTGCTCACTGCTAAGTCAGCAGCACGGCTCCAAAGCCAGACCAACAGCAGCTTCCATTAACAGGCTCTTCAAAATAATGTCCCTGTCATTAAGAGGGTATGGCCTGAAGCCCTTGCAGATCCTTTTTGAACCTTGCTATAATTTTGGCCTTTGCAACATCCCCTGACAAAGAGTTCCAGAGCTTGACTGGGCATTATGTGAAGAAGTATTTCCTTGTGTTTGTTTTAAACCTGCTATTAATTTCACTGGGTGATGTGAAGGAGTAAACAACATTTCCTTATTCACTTTCGCTAAACCATTACTGATTTTTATAGACCACTATCACATCCCTTCTTACTTATCTCTTCTCCAAGCTGAAAAGTCCCAGTCTTATTAATCTCTCTTTGCATGGAAGCTGTTGCATACCCTTAATCATTTTTAATGCCCTTCTCTGTACCTTTTCCAATTCTAACATGTTTTTTTGAGACGCGGTGATCCAAACTGCACATAGTATTCAAGATGCGGGCATACCCTGGATTTATACAGCAGCATTATGATATTTTCTGTCATATTGATTCCTTTCTCAATGGTTCCTATCATGGTTAGCTTTTTTTGACTGCAGTTGCACACTGAGGAGATGTTTTCAGAGAACTATCCACTATGACTCCAAGATCTCTTTCTTGAGCAGTAACAGCTAATTTAAATCCCATCATTTTGTATGTATAGTTGGGATTATGTTTTCCGGTGTGCATTACTTTACATTCAACAACATTGAATTTCATCTGCCATTTCTGTTGCCTACTCACCCTTTGTAATTCTTCACAGTCTCCTTTGGACTTCACTACCTTGAATAATTTTCTATCATCTGCAAATTTTGCTACCTCACTGTTTACCTCTTTTTCCAGATCATTTATTAGTATGCTCAACAGTAGTGGTACAGATCCCTGGGGGATGCTGTTTTTCTCTTGCTTCATTCTTAAAACTGACCATTTACTCCTTTGTTTCCTATCCTTTAACCAGTTACTGATCTTTGAGAGGACCTTCCTTCTTATCCCATGACTGCTGACTTTGCTTAAGAGAGAACCTTCGATGAGGGATCTTGCCAAAGGCTTTCAGAAAGTCCAACGACATTATATCCATTGGATCACCTTTGTCCACATGTTGGTTGACTCCCCTCAAAGAATTCTAGTAGATTGGTGAGGCATGATTTCCCCTTACAAATGCCATGTTGACTCTTCCCCAACAGTCATGTTCATCTGTGTTTTGATAATTCTGTTCTTAACTATAGTTTCAACTCATTTGCCTGGTACTGAAGTTAGGCTTACTGGCTTGTAATTTCCAGAATCCTCTATAGAGCCTTTTTTTAAAAAGTGGTGTCATATTAGCTATTCTTCAGTCATCAGGTACAGAAGCTGATTTAAATTCTAGGTTACGTACCACAGTTAGTAGTACTGCAATTTCATATTTGAGTTCCTTCACAACTCTTGGGTGAATACCATCTGGTTCTGGTGACTTAGTACTATTAAATTTATCAGTTTGTTTCAAAACCTCCTTTATTGACACCTCAATCTGGGACCGTTCCTCAGATCGGACCCTAAGAAGAATGGCTCGGGTATGGTAATCTCTCTCATACTCTGCAGTGAAGACCGATGCAAGGAATTCATTTAGCTTCTCCTTATTCTCCATTTTATAAATGCAGTAGAACCTCAGAGTTACGAACACCAGAGTTACAAACTGACCAGTCAATCACACAGATGCATCTGACGAAGTGGGTATTCACCCACGAAAGCTTATGCTCCAATACGTCTTTTAGTCTATAAGGTGCCACAGGACTCTTTGTACCCTATTGTAGACAGTTACAGAACAACCTGTCCATAGAAGCGTCTTCATTAAGCCAGTCGGATTTCTGTATCCTATCTAACCTAAATATTCTCAGAATCCACATAACTTGATGTTCCCCCCATTTTACTGAGTTCTTGGGCTCGAATACAGCATCTCTCTTGTACACCTCTATTACACCCAGCACACTCCCCTCTATTTAGAAAAGAGATGAATAGTCACAAGTCTTTTCAATATATCTTCCTATGGGATTCTCTCCAGCAGAGCACACATTCTCGTTGATCCTGACACCCTGAACTAGTCATACACATTGCTGAGTTCTAAATTAATTATTTAGAAAACCTCTGGGCACCACTGTGGACAGTTCATTGAAAACTTCAGTGCAGTGTGTAGTGACAACCAAAAACACAAAACAAAAAACAAGTTTAGAGACTATATTACACAAACTATATTAAAACATTAAGGTTACAAAGAAAAGCATTCAAGAGTTAAGGTTCCACAGGCATTTCCTAACATATAACAGTAAATATGCATTATGATACGGTCTTTAATTATATGATCACGTTATATGTTTTCTACAGGCCGCTGATTCATTCAGTTCACAAGATGGACAGAACTCATTTAATGAGCTGCTACTCAGTTTTTTTTCCCCCTCATTGTTCAGTGCATGTACACAGACCTTGTTTACTACACCCTCTTCAAATCCTGCTCTGAAGACAAAACTATTAATTTCTTCACGGGCTTTTCTATGAAACTCATCACAATAATATTTGAATGCTTCACAAACAGTCACAACCTCCCTGTGAAGTGAAGCAGAAATATTACTCCCATTTCACAAACAGGGAGGTGAGGCACAGACAGAAGATCAAAAATATCCATTAACTTTGAGTGCCCAGTTTGAGACCTAGAATCTGATTTTTTCAGAGTACTTAGCATTGTATATGTTCAAGTCATATCTTCCATTGACTTCAGCTGCAGCTGAGTCCTCAGCACTTAAGCAAAATCAGACCCCAAAGTCTCAAGGGAAATGAGAAAAAACACAATTGCTGATGACCTCCAACAAATGGTAAATGACTTGCCCATCATCACACAGGAACAGAATTAAATTATCTTGAGCAGCATCCAACTAGCCTTAACCATAAGACCTTAACCTTCCACAATCCCTAGGCTCATTCATTATAGACCTTCCAACTTCTGCAACAAATGAGACAGGTCCCTACAGACAATAGCCTCCTTAACTACACAACCCTGATTCACCTCCAGAACTGGTCCATCCTGCATATTGAAGGAGTCCCATGGAAAAAAATAGTATATGATCATGTAATTAAGGACTATCATAATGCAGATGAACTGGCAATCTTAACTCTACCATTTCCTGATTTTGACTGCTCGACTTTGGAACCTCAGTAATGTTCTTTTAACGCAGAGAGAGAGAATGTAATTCACCAGACTTTAAAAAAGCTAACACATTCCATCATGTGGTACAGTAACTCCTCACTTAATGTTGTAGTTATGTCCCCTTCCCTCCCCTGCCTCCTGAACAATGAAAACCAGCTGATTGCCCTGGGCAGGAGGCATGGCAGGAGCCTACTTGCCAAGTCTTCACTCCTCCCTCCTGCCTGCACAGGGGGGAGACAGGGGAGCCTGCGTGTCAAGTCCTCGCTCCTCCCCCCTACCTTCTGCCCGCGGAAATCAGCTGGTTTGCAGCGTTCAGAAGGGAGGGGGGGAGGAGCCAAGATGCAGCATGTGAAGTGAGGGCCGAGGAGGTGGGGGGGGCAGAAGAGATGGGTCAAAGGTGGGGGCTTGGGGAAAGGGGTGGAGTGGATGGGCCGAAGGTTGAGCTCCCTGCCCCCGGCAAAGTCAGTGCCTGTGCTTGCAAGAAAAGCAAGAGGAGCAGCCGGACAATCCATCCTCTTCCACTCTGACTCCACCACCTCAACCAAGCTTCATACTCAGCAGTGATGATTGCAGTATTAAATTGTTTCTTTAAAATTGTTTAAAACTTATACCTGTATTAAACTGCTTGTTTAAAAAACATATATAATGCCTTTTGTCTGGCAAAAAAATAAATTCCCTGGAACCTAACCCCCCCTTATTTACATTAATTCTTATGGGGAAATTGGATTTGCTTAACATCGTTTCGCTTAAAGTCACGTTTTTCAGGAACATAACTACAATGTTAAGTGAGGAATTACTGTACTCAGTTCTGGCACCTAATCACCACGCCATTCTGCAGCAGCTGAGTAGCTATTACAGGTAAGCTCTGGGCTGGAGCATATTCAGTCACTATTATGTGCACGTGCACCATCTCTGAAAAGATCTGTGAGAAGACTAATGATATTCTCTCCCTCTGAGGGGATGACACATTTGCAGCCTCCACTAGCAATTGTGAGGGGATGGAGCATGGTCAGTGAAGACAATCTTTGGAGATTTTAGCTGCTGAACTCTATATCACTCTCTACTAAACAGGTAAGAATTGAGATTTTTCCAAGTCCTATCATTTAGCCAAATTAGGGCAGATTTTCACAGGAACAGCAAAGACAAAGGTCACCTGTCTGCCACATTTCAAGTCCCTGCTCCCAAGTATAGGGACACTAGAGCGTCTCAAAGAAAATGTCACCAGTATTTTTTAAAATGACAAAGCAATGTATTTTTCTCTAGCTTCATTCTCAGAAACAGCTGAACCATTTTGGATGGAGTTTTCACACAATAACTTCAGCCTGAGTCAGACACCCAGCATGGAAAATTTCAGACCAAATCATCAAAGTTCATCGAAATTATAAGGCTCTGAAAATAGTGATACTTACAATGGCAAGTATCAGACAATTTTAATAGGTGGATTACTGACTCCACCTATACCAAGGAATAGGATAGAAAATATTGATTTACATAATGGCATTATAATTCCAATTATATGCCCTAACTGTGCTCATATATTTTAAAGGCCAAAAAGAATCATAGGATTTTAATGCCAGAAGGCACAACTATTAACATTTAAGTCTGATTTTCTTATCTCAAAACACAGAATTTCACCAAGTGATTCTTAGATTGAACCCATAGCTTCTGGTTGAGCTAGAACATATCTGTTAGAAAGATGTTGAATTTTTATTTAATTTGGGGCCAGTCACGTTCTCAAAAAAACATATAGCAGAAACAGAGTTTCTGAGATGGGTGACAAAAAAGTTAGATTGGAGATCTAGATTTCAATTTTTGTTGCCTAACACGAGACAGTTTAAAATGGCCTAGTTTTTACAGTGCAGGGATCACTCCTCAGATCAATCTCCCCCTTCCTCAAGAGAAGTTGTGCACAACCTTCTAATTGCAGGATATTCTATGTGGATCCTGAGGACAACACTGTATTAATTGCACTATCAGATTATTTCATGGGAGACTCAAGGGAACAGAGCAACAAACCTTTGAGTGGGCCTTAGAGGCTGAAGCCCAACCTCAATTTCAGACTAAAACAATATATGCCTGATTAAAAAGCCAGAAAGATTTAGAAGGAAAATAGCAGAGTAAAATCTGGGAAAACAAAACACTGGCCCAGAAAGAGGCATTCTTCCTCTTACCTTTATTCCCACATGAATATGAAGAAATTATCGTCATTCTTTGTATCAAAAAGTCTTTAGTCCTGCAAACAGGACACCTGTGAACTCATTTCATGAATATAAACTGTCTCAGCGTGACACACTATACCCCATATTTACTATTTTTACAAGACTACAATAAATTTTGTACAAAGTATGCCTTGTGAGATACCATATGAAAACTCTATCTACTGAACATTACTGTCCTGGTAAAATGTGTATATCAACATTGCATATAAAGTTATAAGATTCTACATGCTCCAAGTTTAAGAAAACCAGGCACAAACTAGTTTTTCCAGAGACAAAGACACATGGGAGCCTCAGCCAGGTATCAGCATAATCAGACAAACTATTACAGACTATCACCTAGGCAAGTGACCATTCTTTGGCAAGAAGAAGGGTGTGAGGGAGAACTTTACATATTGACAGTGGAACACCTGGGAGTTTGTGTGTAAACAGATTGGTTGTCGCCTGAACCCCAGCTGGAGATAATCCTCAAAGAGAGGAGGAGAGCATAAGAAGGAGAAACAGTGGCCTCCAAATTACCTAGGCTCCTCCCCGCCCTGTCTCTACTGATGGCAGCTACAATGCTTGCAAAACAAAGGAAGCAACATTGAATTGAGGGAGGGATCCTGGCTGGGAGCCTTTTCAGTCACTACAGACTGCTGTAAGCATATTGTGAGATAAAAATCTTTGCTTTGAATCCATTTAGCTTGTTAAATTAAGTATTACCTTGCATATCATTTATTTGCTTCTTAACCAATTCTGCCTTTATGCCTCATTACTTGTAATCACTTACAAACTATCTTTCTGTAGTTAAAAAACTTGTTTTATCTAAACCTGTTTGTTTGGGTTGAAGAGTTGGGGAACCTTCACTTGAAATAACAAAGTTAGTGTGTATCCTATAATAGGGAGTTTGTACATATCTCGATAATACTTAGTCCTGCCATGAGTGCAGGAGACTGGACTAGATGACCTCTCAAGAACCCTTCACCAGCGCTGCAATTAGTAAGTGGCCAAACCTGCAGGGCACTTCCAGCGCTGCAACTCCCTGGCTGCAGCGCTGGCCGTACACCTCACTCAGCATGGGTAATAAGGATTCCAGCGCTGGTGCTGCAGCACTGGTCATCAAGTGTGGCCACACACCAGCGCTGTGATTGGCCTCCAGGGTATAAGGTGCATCCCAGAATGCTTTTATAAATTACTCTCTTTGTTTTGTTATGCAGCCTCTCTTTGTTTTGTTGTGAAGGAGCTCCGTTGCCTTGCAGTTGCCGCTTATCTAAAAAACAAACAGAACTCCTGTTTGCTGTGATCATCTGTACCTGGCTGTAAACAATCACATGAGATTGCAGGCAGGGAGGAAATGAAACAGCGGGGAGTCGTGTTGGCTGCAGGCTGTTTGCAATTAAGAGTTAAGACTAAGGGGTTGGAAACATGAAAAATCAGAACAAGTCAGGAAGCTAAACACACAGTGTTGGCTCCAAAAATCCCCTCTCTCTCTTCCCCCGCTCCCTGTCACACTAGACCCCACTCCACCCCCCTCTTTTGAAAAGCACGTTGTGGCCACTTGAATGCTGGGATAGCTGCCCATAATGCATCACTCCCAGCAGCGCTGCTAATGCTGCAAATGTGGCCACACACCAGCACTGGTAGCTGTGAGTGTGGCCACACACCAGCGCTGCTCCTACACAGCTGGATGACCAGCACTGCAAACTACCAGCGCTGCAAACCGTAAGTGTAGCCATACCCTAGGAGTGGTAGTTCTCACAGAAAAGCAAAGCAGTGTAAAAGGTACCCCAGGATTGGTAAATTGAGGGGACACGGATTTTCAACAGCTCAGACTGTACCCTGTGTAATGTCATACTCAGTCTGCTGCACCACTATTTTACAAGAAAGCGACTCCACTATTTGCCCTTTTTTTCACGTCTTTGATGCACTTACAAATTTCTCTCTGAAAGGCACAACTCTGAAACCTGCAGACAAAGAAAGACTAGAGAAGTGAAAGCCAAGGGCAAAGAGCAGGAGACAATGAACAAAAAGACACCACTATTTTTTAAATATTAATTTTCACTGCTATTAAAAAAAAAAGAGAGAGACAGAGACCAACCCATCACTCAAGATTCAGACAATGTAGTGAAAAGTTGTTTTTGGTGGGGGGTCGGAGAGGAAGGAAAGAAGGTAGGACTGGTGTTCAGTGTTCCCTATAATTTTTTGCGTGCATGTGCGGAATGAATTTTGTTATGTGCACCACTATGGAGGTGATGTGTGGCAGGGGTGGGGCCGAGGGGTTCAGAGTGTGGGAGGGGGCTGAGGGCTCTGGCTGGGGGTGTGGGTTCTGGGGTGGAGCCAGGGATGAGGGGTTTGGAGTGCGGGAGGAAGCTCAGGGCTGGGGCAGGGAGAGGGGGTTCCCCCCAGCCCTCCCTCTCTCCGCAGCATCTTGGGGACAGGCCATGGGAGAGGCACCTCTTCCTGGCCGCCTCTCTCCCCTGTGCTGTGGGAGGGCCACCTATTCCCAGCTGCCTCTCCTCACCTGCGCCACCCTTAATAGCTTGCTGCGCACCTTAGAAGGCATTTAGCTGGTATTGATTCCCCCCCACCACCCTCCATTACAAAAAGAGTAAAGCCATCTAAACTGCCATAACAGGAAAGTTTCTGTAACAAAAAGATACCTTTGCAGCTGCTTAAACTGTCATTTTCCCAATCAACCATCTCCATCTAGTTGGGCTATGGGTATTACACGTAATGTAGAGTAAGCGCACTCTTAAAACTGCAACTTTCAAATTCTCAGCAGAAATTATCACTGTCAGTTGGGTGGAGAGTAACACTATAATCTGAACTATTTTCAAACATATCTTTCTTCAATAAAATATTCTCTGCCCTCCAAGGGCATTTCTACACTACACACTAAACTTGGTCTCTGACTCTGGTTTGAGCCCAAGCCTCCCCATCAGTCCAGCTCAGTCAGCAAGCACTCAGGACCCAGGTACTAGAACCTAGATAGAGGAGTGGATCAGACTCAGAGTCCTGCTGCAGCTCAGGTCCAAGCCCTGTTACTTTGCAGTGTGGACACACTTCAAGTAATGGACAAGACTCAGAAGGTCTGCATAGTGCAGTGTAGACATGTTAGTACAGCTGAGACCTAGGTCCAGCAACTGTAAACTCAGGTTTACAATGCAGCAGGGCACACAAGTGCAGGCTTGGAAACACCATGTCAACAAGCATGGGTCCCACAGAGCCCAAGAGAAATACCCCAAAATGCTAACTGAAAGCACTAGTGATCACTACCTTAAAAGTACTGGCAGAGGATTTTGCTCCTCTCTCACAGAAGTATCCTGTGGAAGCTATAGACCTGCCAACACCACTAAAAGGACAGAGGGTAGATATTCTAGTTAATCTCATATTGAAAACAGATATAAAAGTTAATTCCAAAAGCCTTTAAATATTATATATGGAAACAGAGGCTGCCTGAGATATAAAGTGGGTGAGGTATTATCTTTTATTGAACCAACTTCCGCTGGTGGAAGGTACAAGCTTTCAAGATACACAGAGACTCAGCAGTTCAAAATCTTATAACTTCCACCAACAGAAGTGAGTTCAATAAAAGATATTACTTTACCTATCTTGCCTCTTTCATAGGTTGGGACCACAGTTACAACAGTTATGCTTCTCGTCAGTTATATTTGTTACATCTACAATATAACTGAGTGAGAAGATTTAATAACATGTTTGTCTCCCGACTTGTATAGCAGTTAAAATTTACAGTGCAGACAGAACCTGTGTCCCCATAACCAGGTTAAACCCTTGGATTTCTCAGGTAAGTTATTTATTTTGATTTACACAATAACTAGTAACCTGGTGGAACCAGAAATTGGTAAAATCATTCTGCTTGGGATGCAATGGGTAAAATATATTCGTTCTGCCTTACTCCCCCACCACCTTCTTTTTTTCCCCTTCATACATTTTCTGCATGCATGCTTACTTCAACTTACTTTCAGTTTATCTGGTGAGGTGTATGGAGCTTCAGGAGCATAAATTCTGAAAATATCAGCAAGGCAACATGCTACCAGCAAGCGCACATCTTTATCAGGGTGTTTGAGAAAAAAATCTGAAGCAAGATGTAATGCAAGATTTAGATACAGCTCCTTTTCTTCTTCCGAGTCCTGGTCCATATCCATGAATGTTTTCACAACCATCTACAAAAAAAATTAGATCAATATATAAGTGAAACTCTCTAGATAAACAGGTCTTCGTTCAAAATAAGACAAGAGCTCATGCAATTCTACCCTTTCTCCATCCTCCCAACACTCAGCTTTTGCACAGTTGCTGAAAGCCAAAATAACATTTAATATACCTCTAAAGCAGCAGTTCTCAAACTGTGGGTCTGGGGCCCAAAGTGAGTCCGGATTCTATTTTAATGGGGTTGCCAGAGCTGGCGGTGTATTTGCTGGGGCCTGAGGCCGAAGCTAAAGCCCAAGCCCCACTGCCTGGGGCTGAAGCTGAAGCATGAAGGCTTCAGCCTTGCTCCCCATCCGGGGCGGGGGGACTTGGGCTGTGGCCTTCCCGACCAGGGCAGTGGGGCTTGGGAGGGCTCAGTCTTCAGTCCCCCCCTCAGGAGGTTGGCTAGTAATTTTTGTTGTCAGAAGGGGAGCGCAGTGCAACTAAGTTTGAGAACCACTGCTCTAAAAAGACAATTCACTGATTCGACTGAGATAAGAGACTGTGTTTACCTTTGCATTAGCCATGCACAGGTAAACCCAGAAAACAAAAGCAGTCAACTTTTATTAGGAAGCTTAAAATATCTGCTTAAAACACTGTCACTCTAAAAGCTGACAAACCCCAATCTGAATCTTCCCTCCCTCCCCTTTATTTTCCTTTTGGTATTTTAAGTTTCTGTCCTCTAAAACAAAGGCTGAAACAAGCTTCTCACCAGGACAACCCACCAACCAAAGCAGAGTGCACTGGGTTTCAATGCAATCATACATTAACCAAGGATTTTATGCAAATTAATGCTATTTTTATTACAGTAGCACTAAGCAATCCCAATCAAAATCAGGGCCCAATTGGGCCAAGTCCTGTATAACCACAGAGTAAAAATGATCCATGCCCAGTCTAAATGGACAAGACAGACCGACAGAAAGAAAAACTAATAGCCCAGTAAAATATGTTGAAGATGACATTCAGTCACTAGCACAATTTAAATAAAATGCTTGTTTGAAGGGGATAAAAAGATTTATTATGTTTGGCCCTTTGATTATTTAGCATGAAATTCCAATACCCACTTTCCATATGATACAATTTACTTTATGGGCTATTTTTAAACTAAAGAATCTAAGTCATTATATAAGAATTTCTTATTTGAATCCCAGAGGTGTAACTATTTTAATTAGTGCAACTGCCATTGGATGTAGCAAAATGGCAATTAACGCTCAATCCTTCACCCACTGAAGTTAGTGGCAAAATTCCCATTGATTTGAGTGCTACAAGATTAAGGCTTTAAGATATAGAAGATTACTTGTTAAGTGGCTCACTTTGCACTTCCTGATAAAATACTTCAAAACAACTATGATATTTTATAATATTTTTAGACATGGCAAAATCAGAAGTCTCTTCTGGCTGGCCAGATACCAAATCAAACTCATTTATGGCAATTCTCCTGCATGTTTGAAGGACCTTCAGAGATGTTAAACTTCAAGCCACATTAGAAACAGAAGATTAGAATCACACAGCAGCCGAGCACTCCTGCTCCTCCGCACTTAACCATGCAGCAGCCAAGAAGTCAGGTGCAGTGCCTCCAGGTTCAGATGCAGAAGACTGCCAGATCCGGCCTGAGTGGTAGCTGCACTGGAGCAGCCACCCGAGAGGTTCAGAAGCATACAGAACCAGTGCTGGCACAGCCAAGCCATCACTACGAGGATCCCCGTCACCCTGTCCCGCTTGATCTTCATGAGAACCCTGTGAATCAATGGCACTGGGGGGAGAAGGTGTACGACAGAGCCCCAGACCACAGGAGCATAAAAGGAGCCCCTGTCAATCCCCCAAATCAAGAAGAAAACAGAGCATATCCTGTTCTGACTGGATGCAAACAGGTCCACCTGGGGAGTCCCCCACCTCTGGAGGATGAAGGTGACCACTTCTGGATGGAGAGACCATTAGTGGTGAGACAAGATGGTCCCTGTTGAGGTGATCTGCCAAAGCGTTCCTGGCTAGGAGAGGTGCCTGGCTAAGAGACAGATGTCGTGTTGGAGACAGAAGTCCCAGAGTCTGAGGGCTTCGCGGCAAAGGGCAGACAATCTGGCTCCGCCCTGCTTGTTGATATAGAACATAGCCGCTATAGTGTCTGTCAGGACCTGGACCACCCTCCTTTTTATGTGAGGTAGGAAGGCTTGGCAGGCCAGGCAAACCATTCTGAGCTTCCTGACGACGTTTAGGAAACGATTGTGACTCAATCAATGACCTTGCGTGCTGAGATCACCAAGGTGGGCTCCCCACCCTAGGTCCAAGGCATCGGACATGAGGGTCACTGACGGGGATGGAGCTGCAAAGGGAACTCCCTCCAACCTCAATGCAGGACTCTGCCACCAGGTGAGTGATGACAGTACATGGTTCGGGACCTTGACCTCCTGCTCCAATCTGCGTCTGTTGGAGACATAGACTGACACCAGCCAGACCTGCAGGGGTCTGTTGCGGAGCCACACATGCCAGACCATATAAGTACAGGCCGCCCACGTGGCCCAATAATTGCAGGCATGTGTGAGCAGTAAGAGGGTGGACTCGCATGCACAAGATGAGGTCTGCCATGACTTGGAACCGAACCTCAGGGAGGAAGGCTCTGGCTTGAGCAGAGTCAATGACTGCTCCAATTAACTCTATGCATTGAAGTAGAATTAAGGTCAACTTTCTCATTTATTAACAGCCCCAGGTCATGACAGGTGGAACAAACCATATCAAGATGCTGCCACAGATGATCCCGGGACTGGCCCTTTATTAGCCAGTCGTCAAGGTATGGGTAAATTTGAACACCGTGGCACCTCAGGTAAGCGTCCCCTTGTGCTATGCACTTTATGAACATTCTTGGGGACGAAGCGAGACCGAATGGCACTGCTGTGAACTGGAAACGGCACTGGCCCAGCATAAAACAAAGGAAGCACCTGTGCTCTGCAAAAATGGAAATGTGTGTCTTTCAAGGATAATTGGCGGCATGTGACTTCCAGAAGAGGAAAGAGTACCAGAAATGTCCATGTACCAGTAACACGGATACAGGTGAGCAACGGTTTTCATGTTCTCTCCGCAGGTACTAGTGCAGAGAGTGGAGTGGATGATACATCTGACGGAACAGAGCAGAAGAAGACTCCACTGATTGGAAGGCATGAGATGCACTGTCCTAGGGATGGGGTTCCACGACCACCACTCCCAAGAGGAGGAGGAGGAGGAGGGTGGTAGTGGTCGGGGACTCTCTCCTCAGGGGGACTGAGTCATCTATCTGCCGCCCTGACCGGGAAAACTGAGAGGTGTGCTGCTTGCCAGGGGCTAGGATTCACGATGTGACGGAGAGACTGCCGAGACTCATCAAGCGCTCGGATCGCTACCCCTTCCTGCTTCTCCACGTGGACACCAATGATACTGCCAAGAATGACCTTGAGCATATCACTGCAGACTACGTGGCTCTGGGAAGAAGGATAAAGGAGTTTGAGGCGCAAGTGGTGTTCTCGTCTATCCTCCCTGTGGCAGGAAAAGGCCAGGGTAGAGACCGTTGAATCGTGGAAATCAACGAATGGCTACGCAGATAGTGTCGGAGAGAAGGTTTTGGATTCTTTGACAATGGGATGGTCTTCCAAGAAGAAGGATTGCTAGGCAGAGACGGGCTCCACCTCACGAAGAGAGGGAAGAGCATCTTTGCAAACAGGCTGGCTAACCTAGTGAGGAGGGCTTTAAACTAGGTTCACCGGGGGAAGGAGACCAAAGCCCCAAGGTAAGTGGGGAAGTGGGATACCGGGAGGAAGCACAAGCAGAAGACTGCAAGAGGGGAGGACTCCTGTCTCAGACCGAGAAAGCGGGACAATCAGCGAGTTATCTTAAGTGCCTATACACAAATGCAAGAAGCCTGGGGAACAAGCAGGGAGAACTAGAAGTCCTGGCACAGTCAAGGAATTATGATGTAATTGGAATAACAGAGACTTGGTGGGATAACTCACATGATTGGAGTACTGTCATGGATGGATATAAACTGTTCAGGAAGGACAGGCAGGGCAGAAAAGGTGGGGGAGTTGCGTTGTATGTAAGAGAGCAGTATGACTGCTCAGAGCTCCAGTATGAAACTGCAGAAAAACCTGAGTGTCTCTGGATTAAATTTAGAAGTATGAACAACAAGGGTAATGTCGTGGTGGGTGTCTGCTACAGACCACCAGACCAGGGGGATGAGGTGGACGAGGCTTCCTTCCAGCAACTAACAGAAGTTGCTAGATCACAGGCCCTGGTTCTCATGGGTGACTTTAATCACCCCAATATCTGCTGGGAGAGCAATACAGCAGTGCACAGACAATCCAGAAAGTGTAGGGGACAGTTTCCTGGTGCAAGTGCTGGAGGAACCAACTAGCTCACAAACAGGGAAGAAATAGTAGAGGAAGCAATAGTGAATGGGAACCTGGGAGGCAGTGACCATGAGATGGCTGAGTTCAGGATCCTGACACAAGGAAAAAAGGAAAGCAGTAGAACAGAGACCCTGGACTTCAGAAAAGCAAAGCAGACTTCGACTCCCTCAGGGAACTGACGGGCAAGGTCCCCTGGGAGAATAACATGACGGGGAAAGGAGTCGAGGAAAGCTGGCTATATTTTAAAGCAACCTTATTGAGGTTGCAGGAACAAACCATCCCGATGTGTAGGAAGAAAAGTAAATATGGCAGGCGACCAGCTTGGCTTAACAGTGAAATCCTTGCTCGTCTTAAACACAAAAAAACAGCTTACAAGAAGTGGAAGATTGGACAAATAACCAGGGAGGAGTATAAAAGTATTGCTCAGGCATGCAGGTGTGAAATTAGGAAGGCCAAATCACACTTGGAGTTGCAACTAGCCGGAGATGTTAGGAGTAACAAGAAGGATTTCTTTAGGTATATTAGCAACAGGAAGAAAGTCAAGGAAAGTGTGGGCCCCTTGCTGAATGAGGGAGGGAACCTAGTGACAGAGGATGTGGAGAAAGCTAGTGTACTCAATGCTTTTTTTGCCTCTGTCTTCACAGACAAGGTCAGCTCCCAGACAGCTGCACTCTGCAGCACGGTATGGGGAGGAGGTGACCAGCTCTCTGTGGAGAAAGTAGTAGTTCAGGACTATTTAGAAAAGCTGGATAAGCACAGGTCCATGGGGCCGGATGCGCTGCATCCGAGGGTGCTAAAGGAGTTGGCCAATGAGATTGCAGAGCCATTGGCCATTATCTTTGAAAAATCATGGCTATCGGGGGAGGTCCCGGATGACTGGAAAAAAGCTAATGTAGTGCCCATCTTTAAAAAAGGGAAGAAGGAAGATCCAGGGAACTACAGGCCAGTCAGTCTCACCTCAGTCCCTGGAAAAATCATGGAACAGATCCTCAAGGAATCAATCCTGAACCACGTAAAGGAGGGGAAAGTGATCAGGAACAGTCAGCATGGATTCATCAAGGGCAAGTCATGCCTGACTAACCTAATTGCCTTCTATGATGAGATAACCGGCTCTGTGGATGAGGGGAAAGCAGTGGATGTGCTATTTCTGGACTTTAGCAAAGCTTTTGATACAGTCTCCCACAGTATTCTTGCCAGAAAGTTAAAGAAGTATGGGCTGGATGAATGGGACGGTAAGGTGGATAGAAAACTGGCTAGATAGTCGGGCTCAATGGGTAGTGATCAATGGTTCCATGTCTAGTTGGCAGCCGGTATCAAGTGGAGTGCCCCAAGGGTCGGTTTTATTCAATATCTTCATTAACGATCTGGAGGATGGTGTGGACTGCACCCTTAGCAAGTTTGCAGATGACACTAAACTGGGAGGAGTGGTTGATACGCTGGAGGGTAGGGATAGGATACAGAGGGACCTAGACAAATTAGAGGATTGGGCCAAAAGAAATATAATGAGGTTCAACAAGGACAAGTGCAGAGTCCTGCACTTAGGATGGAAGAATCCCATTCACTGCTACAGACTAGGGACCGAATGGCTGGGCAGCAGTTCTGCAGAAAAGGACCTAGGGGTTATGGTGGACAAAAAGCTAAATATGAGTCAACAGTGTGCCCTTGTTGCCAAGAAGGCTAATGGCATTTTGGGTTGTATAAGTAGGGGCATTTCCAGCAGATCGAGGGACGTGATCATTCCCCTCTACTCAGCACTGGTGAGGCCTCATTTGGAGTACTGTGTCCAGTTTTGGGCCCCACACTACAAGAAGGATGTGGAAAAATTGGAGAGAGTCCAGCGGAGGGCAACAAAAATGATTAGGGGGCTGGAGCACATGACTTATGAGGAGAGGCTGAGGCAACTGGGATTGTTTAGTCTGCAGAAGAGAAGAATGAGGGGGGATTTGATAGCTGCTTTCAACTACCTGAAAGGGAGTTCCCAAGAGGATGGATCTAGACTGTTCTCAGTGGTAGAAGATGACAGAACAAGGAGTAATGGTCTCAAGTTGCTGAGGGGGAGGTTTAGGTTGGACATTAGGAAAAACTTTTTCACTAGTAGGGTGGTGAAGAACTGGAATGGGTTACCTAGGGAGGTAGTGGAATCTCCTTCCTTAGAGGTTTAAGGTCAGGCTTGACAAAGCCCTGGCTTGGATGATTTAGTTGGGAATCGGTCCTGCTTTGAGCAGGGGGTTGGACTAGATGACCTCCTGAGGTCCCTTCCAACCCTGAGATTCTATGATTCTATGAAGTGGAAGATGGCGTACCAGTCTCTCGGATCCAGGGAGGAAATGATGGGAGGGTAAGGGAGACCATGTGAAACTTCAACTATTTGAGAGACTTATTGAAGCAATTCAGGTCCAAAATGGGTCTGAGGTCCCCTTTTGCTTTCAGGATTAGAAAGTGGCAGGAGTAGAACCCCTTTCCTTTCACATCCCAAGGGACTTCCTCCACTGCTCCCAGGTGCAGGAGGTTCTCTGCCTCTTAGACAAGGCATTGCTCATGAGAAGGGTCCCTAAAGAGGGATGGAGAAGAAGGGTGGGGCGGAGGATCGGCCACAAACAGCCAGGTGTAACCTGAGGATATTACTTTGAGCACCCTATGGTCCAAAGTTAGTCAAGACCAGGCCAATAGGAAGAGGCGGAGGCGGCCCAGGAAAGAGGGGGAGGGTGGATCCTGGGAAGTGAATGGGACATTGTCTGCTTCTGGTCTCTTTGGTTCCTGGAAAGGCCAGGCTGAGCAGACGAACAGGAAGATCACGGGTGTCACCGCTTAGGGTAGAAACAAGAGGTCTTTCTCCTGTAGGTGCTCAGCCGAAGAGTCCCCCAGGACCGAGACTGTGGAGGCGGAGGGCGGAACGGCTTCCTGGCCTATTGAGGAGTATGGAGGCCCAAGCAGCAGAGACTGGCACAGGAGTCTTTAAGGCTGTGGACTCAAGTCCATGAGCTCAGAGAAGAGCCCCACCCCCTCAAATGGGAGGTCCTGAAAAGTGGACTTCATCTCCTGGGACAGCCCAGAGGACTGCAACTAGGAGCTGTGCCTCATGGCCAGTGCAGAGGCGACCACAGTGGCCGCTGAATCAATAGTGTCCCAGGCCATCTGGAGGGCCCCCCTTGCCACAACTGTGCCTTCGTTGACTAGAGCAGCGAACTCCTGGGCTGCTCCTGAATTTGTTAAGGGAGTCCCGCAGGTTAAAACTGTACCTGTTTAACAGGGCCTGGTGGTTAGACACCCGAAATTGCAGGCTGGCCGTCGAATAATCATCCTGCCAAATAAGTCCAGTCTCTTGGTGTCTGTTTTTCAGCATGCCACTGACCTGGTCCTGCCTGCCCCTTTCATTAACAGCGGACATGACCAGTGATGCTGCTGGAGAGTGTGTATACAGCTATTCAAACCCTTTTACAGGGACATAATACTTCTTTTCTGACATCTTAGATGTAGGTGGAATGGAAGAGAGGGTCTGTCACAGCCATTTGGCAATCTTAAGGAACCCTGAGTGGACAGATAGTGCGACTCAGGCTGGGGTGGAGGAGGATATAACATTAAAGAGGTCATCAGTTTCCTCTGTGGCCTCCTCAATTTTTAAGTTCAAGTTGGTAGCCACCCTTTTAAGGAGAGCCTGGTGTTCTCCTTGAAGTCATCAGGGGACTGCCCGTGTGGACGGGACCTGCCACTGCTTTGTCTGGAGATTACAACAATGACTGCCCCGCCGGGGGAGGGGCAGGTTCCCCTTCCTTCTCTGGGGATGGCTCCTTAGGTGCTGGAGTCCAAGGCACTACCCCCGCGTCTGATTCGGCACCACGTTCCGACTCTAGTGCCGGCAATGCTGAGGACAGTTTGTCTGAGGCAGCCAGGGAGGACTGGTGGGAATATGGGACTGGTATTACAGGCACACCCCACAAGTTCCAGTATAGCCACTGAGCAGGCCACTGTCCCTGCTGCCACGCCGGAGTTGCAGATACCACCATCTGGTCCCAATCCAATTCCAATCATTGCCATTCCAGCATCCAGGGAAGAGCCGTAGAGGCCTGAGTTTGCCAACTTACCTTGGTCGGCAACCAGCAAGGATTGGTGCCTGCCCAATGAGCAGTACCAGGAAGATGGAGACCGGTGCCACGAAAGGGAGCGATCCTGCCCAGGTGGAGACCAACATCTGGGAGACAGTTTCGGCAAACGTGACCTAGGCCGTGACAATCTTTGCCAGGAAGCTCGCCTGTACTGGTGGCACGGGGACCGGTGCCTCAACTCCAGTGTCCCATGTCTTGTAGGGGAAGAGCGCAGTGTCAGGGACCTGGGTCTTCTGACTGAAGATGAGGTGCGGGGGTCCTAGACCACAGAGATGGGGATCTCCGCCTGCGGTCCAGGGACCGAGGATGCTCCATTGCCCTATGGGGCGGTCCCATGATCGGCTTGCCCTTAGGTGTTGGGGCCTTAGCCAAGTCTGGACCAGTATCTGCCGTGCGGTCGGCCTGCTTTTTCTTTGGCCAATAGGGCCCTCATTGCCCAAAGTTGCCTAAGAAAAGCCGGGCTCCCCTGCCACTCTCAAGAGCCACAGACAGGAGGCTGCAGTTCCTGGAGCGAGAGGGGCTGCAGGGCATGATGACAGTAGAGACACCACCAGATGAGGGCAGAGCCTGGCAAGAGCTAATTCCCAGAGCCACCAGGAGGCAGCGCCACGTGCCGTGAGTGGACCCCATGACACTGCCCTTAAAGCTTCAAGATGGCTAATAGGTATATCTCCATATATTATCTCACAGAGCTGTAAGGGACCCTGAAAGGTCACTGAGTCCAGCAGCCTACCTTCACTAGCAGGACCAAAGTACTGATTTTGCCCCAGATCCCTAAGTGGCCCCTCACTTCAATCCTAAATCCAAGATTGAATTCACAACCCTGGATTTAGCAGGCCAACGCTCAAACCACTGAGCTATCCCTCCCCCATGGATGAAGAGACACTGTTCGGATCTGAAGGGGAGATAACCCTAATTTTTTCCTAATGTTATACTGCACTAAGATTCTTGGATACAGGAGACTCCAAACAACTTTGACTGTATAAAGTCATCTTGAATTCTGAAGGATACATTAGATGTATGCAGTACACCCATGCTATAACACCTTTCACAATAATGAACCTTGGGCTGTAACAACCACCCCCCCTCCCCCTCCCCCCAAAAAAAACAACCCTCTGCAGATCTCTGTTATACAAACACCTCGTTATAACAAATAAATGGCTTGGATCCAGAGGGGTTTGTTATAGCGAGGGTAAACTGTACTTTTAAAGAATAAAGGAAAACTCTTCCCAACTCATGAAAGAATCTGAAGGATCCTATGTATGGATGTGCATATCAAGAAAAATGTTAGAAAAACAGGAACTGAACTAAATGCTCCATATTTGGAACTTGAAAAGGGACTACTCATTACTCAGGTTCCTGATCTTGAAAATCTGATACCTGTCAGCAGTCTATAAAAATTCAACTGCAATATAGAAACATGTACCTGTCTGCCATAAGATTTACTGTGTAGCAAAGTCTCTTGAGAACCTTTTCTAACAGCAGATCTCCATCAAATGGCATTCTAATGAAATGAGTTTTCAATACCATATTTTCCTTCTATAGATTGGACTAACTTGTTTTTTGGATGTCATTTGCCATCATACCTCCAAGACACTGACAAAGAACTCAAGGTGTGGTCAGTTAACCATTCTGCTGCCTTAGTCAAAGCAAATGTTTTATTTAAAACAAATGGATAGGAATTCACCCTTAGCTCTTGCCACTATAAAAATGATTCTGGAAATCAATCCAGCACACATTGGTGCCTGCACCCCAGTTTCTACTACTGTATCTCCAATGCCTGGTTTAAGGGCAACATCTGCTACTGACAGATCTTTAACGCCTGGAGTAACCTCGAACTGGAATGACATTTTCCTTCCCATGTTAGAAATGCTACTGAAATATTTGTTCTAATTCTAAAACTCAAGAGCATTATTACAACTTATCAGAGTTGTAGCCACCCAAGAAACTGTTGCCCATATGGTTTCTGTGATACAAGTTGAAACATCTTAGAAACATCTGGTTGAGATTTTCAGAGCAATCTAGAGTTTTTGGTAACAAATTTTAATGGAAACCATTTCTAAATCCCCTGTTCTTCTTCAAAAATTTCAACTATCTTTATCTAGGAACTCCTGATGCTGATCCACCAACTTTGTCGTATCATTATGGGCAGGGGAAACTTTGTGGAGCTTTGCACTTAGAAAAGTATTACATCTCCATCTGTTTTCCCTAGTTCCATAATATCTACTCATCTTGTTCAGAAAGGTTTTCATATCCAAACATGTCAAATGGTCCACTTTAAACATGTTATTCAAGACTAACCTCAACTAATAATTCTCACATTGCAGCCTGGCACAAACAGAAGTACTTATAGGAAGTAATTATCTCTTACTTGCAATCTGCTGTCCTCAGCCACATTAAGACAGTGCACTAGAATATAGCAACTAACAACTGGGATTAACCCTACAACATATTCATGAGATATCAGACAGCCTCCTACTGCAAGGGCACCAATCAAGCTAATCAAAAGGGACATCTTATTTCTCTCTCTCTTTCTAGATTTTATATGAAAATGAACCACAACATAACCGTTCTAAAGAGAAATTCAAAATAAAAAAAAACCAGGAGAAAAGATAAGGTATCAAATAAAAATTTTAATGCATTTCCATGTGCTGATCAAAAAACTTAACATACTAGTTCTGGACTGGCTCTGCTCTATGTGACACCTCAGCACCACTATAGTGGAAATATATCAACCACAGATTCCTAATAGAGCACAGAGAACCTACAGGAGAAGACAAATTATTTTTAAAAAGCAATCACACCTCTTTCCAGAATAAAGCACCTGGCACCACCACCCTCCTGAGATATGTGAAAGGGATACTGAAAGTGACAGAAAAAGATTTCATCCAAACTTCTCCCATAAAGATCTCACACACTCACCCAGGGCAATTCTATTTAAGGAGATCCTTCCATATACATAGCCTTGTTTTTAAAGAAGAAATAATTATTTTAAATAGTATGTCATAGAAATCATAATACGTCATTTATTTCCACTATTCATTGCCACTTTGTGCTTCCAATTTTATTCAAATATTTTTGGATGGACTAGTCTGAGGCAGTGGAAATACACAAACAGAAAGCAGCCAATAGTTATTCCGAGAGTTAACACGAGTAAAAAAACACAAATTTAATACGTATAATATATATTACGCAAAGTCTCATTTCATATTGAAAGTAATTTCAAGATACCCCAAATGAACCTCCAAACTTAGCAGGCTGTTTACTAACCTTTAATCGCCTCACCATCTCTTCTTTAGATATTTTATCAGAGATTTCTTTGACTCCTGGAGGATACGTAATTTTTCCATCATTGGCTCGTGTCTTTGAATGAGCCATGATTTCACTGTTTTAAAACCTGTAAAGAGAAAATTAGTTAATACTTTCACAAATAGTTTTTTAATCTATCTTGATATAACTTGCAATACAATAGACGGGGTGAATACATAAGCCATCTGCCCCACTGGGATATTATTTTATAGGTAGTGAGATAAATATGAAGGGCCCTAAATTTACCCTTCAAATAAACACTTGCAAGTCCAACTGAAGCCAATAGGAGTGATAACCTTATTATTGAGGGTAAAGTTGGCCTTGTTTGTCTTTCAGTAATCAACGGTGTGACTATACAGACCCTAAGGTTTCTTCTCACATAATGGCACCCTAAAGAAAGGAACCAAGAGCAACTGTTTTCTTGAGATATTTTAAGCCACCAAGACAGTCTAACTGAACAGGACCTCCAGAAGTAGAACATAAACAGCAATATAACAATCCCTCATACTTACTTATAATTTGACCATTATACTTAAGGTGCAGATAATGCTGCCTTTAGTTACCATGCTGACTTGATAAATCAAAACAATAACATGCTCCCTAGATCCTATGGGCTTCTAGGCTCTCACAGTAGAGCTCTCTTAAAAGGAACTAAAGAAACAGTCAGAAAAACAGAAGTAAACAAGTTAAAGATGTTGGGTAAAATTTTCCCAAGCACTCAAGTGATTTAGGAGACTAACTCACTTAGGTACTTTTTGAAAATTTTACTTTTAATTTGCCACTGATATGTAATAATCTCCTTCTCCCATCCTAGAAGAGATGTGGAAAAACTGAAATGTAGCAGGAGCATGGGTAGTAGCAATGGCAGGAGAAGGGAAGAGGAGCGGGCCTATTGGGAGCTTTCTCCCATGCCCCTGCTCCAAACTTTCAGGCAACAGGCCCAAGGTTCCCATTTAGCCCCCAGGAACATGTTGACTAGAACACTCCAGTAGCACTTCCAGGAAACCACCTATAAGAAGCCTAGGGAAAACAGGAGAGGGGCTACACATCAGCAGATTTTTACAATCTTTAATATCTGGAGGGAGGTGATGCTCATCTTTATTATTTGTATTGCCACAGCCCATAAAAGCTTTACTCATGGACCAGAACCCCACTGTGTTAGCCGCTGTACAAACACTGAACAAAAAAATCCCTGCCCCAAGGAGTTTACAATCTAAGCACATGCAAGAGACAACAGGAGGAGTTTAAGGAAACAATGAGACATTTGTTACAGGCAGTGGTCACAGCACATCGGCAGCCCAACCATCCTCAAGATTTTTGTAGACATCATAGCTAAGGAGTTTTGAGGAGGGATTTCAAGGAGAATGAGATAGTGGATGTTTACAGGGACTACCTCCCCAGCGTGACAGGCAGCATGGGAGGGGGAAAAAAAAAGATGCTTGTTTGAAAATGTAACAAGTGGGCAATGGAGACTAACCTCATGCGGGAACGAGAGGCAGGCATCAACAGCTTGATGCAAATGAGAGATGATAGGTAGGGTGGGGGAAGGGCCCTGAAAGTGAAGATAAGCATCTTATACTTGATGTAATAAACAAGGGGGAGCCACTGGAGGGTTGCAAAGAGAGGGATGACAAGGTCAAAGCAATGGGCTAGGGCAATTATCTTTGCAGCGGCACTCTGAATAATTATGAGCAAGGAAGACTGCCAAACTCCAAGACAAGTATATTGCAGTAATCAAAATGTAAGATGAAAGTGTCGTCAAGTTTTAATGTGCGGATGGGTAAGAAGGGCCATATCTTAAAGATGTTATGCAGGAAGAATCAGCAAGATTTAAACATAGCCTGGATATGAGGACCTAGATAGAGGTCCACGTAAAAGATGAGGGCCAGATTACAGATCTGAGTGACAGGCAGGATTGTGATGTTGTCCTCAGAGATCAAAAAAAGAGGTAGTGGGGAGGGCTTGAGGGGGAAGATTGGGAGCTCTGTTTTTAGTCATGTTTAGTTGGAGCTGACAGCAAGACATTTATAGGGAGCCGTCAGTGAAAGAGGCTGAGATTTCAGTCTGGACAGAAGGAGACAGGTATGGAGTAGAGAGGTAGATCTGAGAGTCATCAGCATAGAAATGGTAGCTGAATTTGTGTCTGCATATCAGATTATCCAGAGAGGGTATAGAGGAAGAAGAAAAGAGGACAAGGACAGAGACCTGAGTAGCATCTACTGAAAGCTGGAGATGTATGAGCAGAATCGTCTAAAGGATAACCATTCTCCCCACCACCACTGACAAGTGGTCTATGTGAATATCTATTTTCCCCTTTCTCCCCATACAAGGGTTCCCCTATCTCCACCCCACCAGGGGTTCTGTGTCCCACAACTCCAAGGTCTCCATTCTCTCTCCTCCCATGGCAGAGGATCTGTACAAGCTCATTCCATACTAGTGTCCCCCTTCCATTCTAGTGTCCCTCATTCTCTCCCTCTCCCCCCTTGCCAGAAGCTGTGTGCACACTCCCATCCCCCTTCTTACTCTCTTCCCCCCCAGCTCCCAATTATTCTTCTGTCTGGCTGTTACCTCATTCAGAAAGTCAATATGTTAACTCTATTGACAGGATAAGCAAGGATACTGTTATGCAGAAAGCATTAATGGATGCCATCAACCAACTGTTTGATCTATAGATAATTGTAGAGGTGCTTGAAGTCACTATGGCTATGTTAATCAGATGGAAGGGGCTCCATTGGTCCTGCATTTTTCTCCTTTGTTTTCCCAAGATCAAAAGAGTTCTGGTCAGTGGCCACTGATGCCTAGTACATTTCATGGAATGTTGGAATTATGGGATGCAGCATTCAAAAGTTAATGCATTAAGTGTGGAAAAAGGTTGTGGAGTTGACTGTAAGGCCTTCATAAGCGGCCAAAAATTTTCTATTGTCTGGAACCAGGTTACGCAAGAGCTCACCTCTTTCCCCAGGCCATGCTGTCACCCCTGAGATCAAAAGAAGCATTCATATTGGAGCCCCCTCGATATAAAGTGAGAATGAGCTGCTGAAAGGTATTCACCATTGGGGTCCTTGACATTGGAATTTGCTCTCACCACCATTGGTTCCACAGACCCCAGATGTTAACTTTCTTGACACACAGAAAAGCTCACCTCCTCCTCCACACACACACACACACACACACCCACCCCTCAGTCTTGAGAAGAGAATAAGCTAAGGGCTTGGCTACACTTACAAATTTGCAGCGCTGCAGCAGGGTGTGAAAACACACCCTCTCCAGCGCTGCAAATTGCGGCGCTGAAAAGCGCCAGTGTGGTCAAAGCCCCAGCGCTGGGAGCGCGGCTCCCAGCGCTGTCCGTTATTCCCCACAGGGAGGTGGAGTACGGACAGCGCTGGGAGAGCTCTCTCCCAGTGCTGGCGCTTTGACTACACTTAGCGCTTCAAAGCGCTGCTGCGGCAGCGCTACCGCGGCAGCGCTTTGAAGTGCTAAGTGTAGCCACAGCCTAAGAGTTGGAGGCGTTTGGTGGATATTTGTGTATGGGTCTTATAGAAGTGTTAGTCAGGATTCCACAGTTAAGGCTGAGTTTTTCACCTAAGCAGAGATTCTCTCTCACACACACACAGTATGAAACAAACAGTGTGTCCTCCCGAAAATTACAGCATTTTTGAATTTTTTAGAATGCACAAGTACATGTTAGCTGATGAATTAAGATAAATTTTAACTATATGGGAAGTTAAAATGTCCAACACTGACCCATAGTTAAAATTCGCTGAAACTTTGTAATCATAGGCTACATATTAATTGTTTTAGTGTTAACGGTGTTTTTTTGGTTGGGTTTTTTTTTTTTTTTTGCCGTTCTTCATAACAGAAGTTTCTTCTTTAGTAGAGGCTAAAGAATATTGTTCTACACCAGAGAATTCTACGACAGACTACCCTCTTTCATGGCTGACATTGGCTGCTATTTATCTAAATGGCAATGAGGCCACAGGCTAGGCTACTATAAACGAAGAAGGCCATTCCCTTCATTCACCTGCACCACACAGAGTACAGTCTAAGGGCTTGTCTACACTGGCACTTTACAGCGCTGCAACTCTCTCGTTCAGGGGTGGGGTGGGGGGAACACATCCCTGAGTGCTGCAAGCTTCAGTGCTGTAAAGTGACAGTGTAGACACTGCACCAGCACTTGTAGCTATTCCCTCATGGAGGTGGCTTTTTTTAAGAGCGCTGAGAGATCTCTCTCCCTACACAAGCCAAGTTAAAGCGCTGCCGGTGAAGACGTGCCCTAAAGCTTCAGTCCCACTGAAAACAATGAAGACAGAAGACATTTTTAAAGAGCAAATTTTTGCGAGTTTCTCTGAGAGAAGATTTTATACATCAGAACCTCCTGACGGATACATTTCCAGATATGAAAAAGCAAATGGCCAAAGACCACCACTCAATAGGAGGCCAGGAGGGAGGTAAAACAAGCAACATGTGTGGACTTACGGGGAATGTGGAGGATAGATGAAAGGGGAACATAGGGTATCCATCCTGGCTGATTTCCACTACTCTGCTGATACAAAGCAGCTCTAAACTCTAATGGCGTAAAACAGCCAGAGTATACCAGTGAATTGGGCTTTCAAAATTAAAATAGGATATGCACCCATAGCACAAGATATGCTCCTATTGATTTTTTTAAAAATAAATATGAAAAAAAAACAATGGTTCAGCCATGACTTAGGTGTATATCTTCATATATCTTCCCTCAAATCACCTACCCTATAATCCTAGATTAAAAATACAATTGCAAGTATGGCATACTTTTACATGTGTCAGAAACTTGGGATAGGTTCCATTTTTTTCAAGTTCATGAGCTCTTAAACTAGCCTAGAAAAATCATCATCTACATGGTAAATTAAAAGAATGAGGAGTACTTGTGGCACCTTAGAGACTAACAAATTTATTTGGGCATAAGCTTTCATTGGCTAAAGTCCACTTCATCAGATGTATGCAGCGGAAAATACAGTAGGAAGATTTTTTTTACACACACACACCATGAAAAAATGGGTGTTGCCATACCAACTCTAACGGACTAATCAGTTAAAGTGGACTATTAGCAGGAGAAAAAAAAAACTTTTGTAGTGATAATCAGGATGACCCATTTCAAACAGTTGATAAGAAGGTGTGAGTAACAGTAGGGGGGAAATTAGCATGGGGAAATAGTTTTTACTTTGTGTAATGACCCATCCACTCCCAGTCCTTATTCAAGCCTAATTTAATGGTGTCCAGTTTGCAAATTAATTCCAGTTCTGCAGTTTCTCATTGGAGTCTGTTTTTGAAGGCTTTTTGTTGAAGAATTACCACTTTTAGGTCTGTAATTGAGTGACCAGGGAGGTTGAAGTGTTCTCCAACTGGTTTTTGAATGTTATAATTCTTGACGTCTGATTTGTGTCCCTTTATTCTTTTGCATAGAATATCAGAGTTGGAAGGGACCTCAGAAGATCATCTAGTCCAACCCCCTGCTCAAAGCAGGCCCAATCCCCAGACACATTTTTGCCCCAATCCCTAAATGGCCCCCTCAAGGATTGAACTCACAACCCTGGGTTTAGCAGGCCAATGCTCAAACCACTGAGTTATCCCTTCCCCCCCCATAGAGACTGCCCAGTTTGGCCAATGTACATGGCAGAGGGGCATTGCTGGCACATGATGGCATATATTACATTGGCAGATGTGCAGGTGAACAAGCCTCTGATGGTGTGGCTGATGTGATTATCTATTCAGGGGACACTATCATAGGACCTAAACGCTCAAGACAGCAAAGTCAGCCCTGGCAAATTCAACATCAATTTAGATATGAATTATGTTACGGAGAGGGTGGAAGATGGGAAGAGGGTCCAGATGCTGTGTCTCTTCCCATGCAAGTCAAAGGCAGGTAGCACAGAGTCCTTGCTGTTTTAAATTGGAGGATATAGGGAACCAGATGTGAGCCTGTGGGTATATGAGAGAAAATTGGTAGGTATAGGTAGGTGAAGTATCCAAGAGAAGAAGAGATTAAAAAAAAAATAATAATATTTCAAAGTATGGTACAGACTTTGGGGGAAGAAATGGGAGAGACAGTAAACAGAGGAAAATGAGAAAAAAACAACAGTGTAGGAAAAGAGAAGGGAATTATAAAGAATGAAGAGAGGGAACACATCCAGAACAATGATAATATGAAGATAAAAGTGGAGTTAAGCCAGAGAGGATAGAAAACGTGAAAAGCAAGGAGAGAGTGTAAGCTACATTTTTAGTTTATTAAACAGAAGGTGATTAACACTGCTACAATTAAATACAGTACAAAGTACACAATTGTTTTATTCCTTTACATTGCAAAAGTGCAGCAGAGCAGGTATTTTTCACTTAAACTAGCAGACTGTATCATAATTACAAAGACCAGAGAGTCATCGAATTATGTTAAAAAAACCCACATGGCCATTTTAAAATAGCCAAGTTACCAAAAGGTAAAAGGTGCCTTACACATACACTATTTTTATGAAGATTTTTAGAATATTGTTCCTTGCTCTTACACATGTAAGAGTATAGAACACCGATTCTGCTGTGTGCTTAAGTGTAAATAAAGCACGGACTATGGGTCACATTACTAAATACTGACATGATAGATTTAATGGATTAGTAAGTACCATTACTGTATCTCAAGTCAGTGATCCATGGCCTACAGACAGGTCTTAAAACACAATTCAGTGAGATGCAGTTTATTATTTCTGTTTGGATGGCAATTTACATGGCTCAACATTCTTCACTTTAGTAAGTTTAAGACAGACCCATCACATGGTGCTTCAATTGTGATTGATATTGTGGCAATATTAAAAATAGGAACATCTCCCAATATATATGAAGCCAACTAATGAGAGCACTGTTTCAAAGATTCAGTACATATTTCACTGTAATATAAACCCTGAAGACAAATGAAGCTCTCCTCCCTTCTGCTATTCTTGTATGAAACTTTCCCAAGAGATAAAAGAAACTCAAACTTCAAAACAACAATGATCAATTTTATATTTCATGCAAGTTTATCTTTCTATTTCTGTTGACTGACTTTAAATCACGTATTATTTAAAATCCCAAATCTAAAAACTACCAATACAAAAAATTCACCCAATTAAAAAAAACACCTGTATTTTTACAACTATTTCACTTAAGATGTTTATAACGCACGGTATGGTTACCGCTCAACATTTTATAAGTTTATAAAGGAGAGTAATTTTAAGGGCTTGTCTACAAAGGGATATGATTTGTAAAGCGCTCTAATGTGCTGCTCTCACTACCTCATGCAGACCAGAATTTAGCACTCTAAAAAGGTACCTAGTTCATGTTCTTCAGTTAATAGTAAATTACTTGCAATGAATTTCCGATATGAAGCACATACAACCTTCTTTCTAACACTTACACTTCATCTTTACAACACAGATTGCTCAAACAAACCGGGCATGCAGTAGACAAGACTCTTGCCAAATGTTCTCTGCTGTCCATAAGTCAATAGCATATGCCATGGAAGTCTTCCCTCTTCAAAGCAAGCACTCTTAGGGACAGTGTCGGCTCCAGTTTTTTTGCCGCCCCAAGCGGCAAAAAAAAATAAACAAACAACAAACAACCCGATTGAGCTGCTGCCAAAGTGCCAGCGAAGAGGAAGATGGCTAGAGAAGGACTCGCCGCCGAATTGCCACCGATCCGGAGTGAGCCGATTGAGCTGCTGCCACCGAACCAGACGTGCAGCCCCGACAACAGACACACTGCCGCCCCTTTCTATTGGCTGACCCAGGCACCTGCTTCCTTTGCTGGTGCCAGACCTGCTTAAGGAGATGGCGGATACAGTTTAGAAGACAAGTCTTAAGAAAAATGGCCATACATTAGGGTTGGGCATTTGACTAATCCAAAAATGACTGGTCAACTGACTGGTCATATACCATCAAATAATGTCAAAAATGGTCAAATATTTTAAAGCATTAATTTATTATAACAGTAACAGTAACAAAATAGAATAAGACTTTATGGTCTCCAATAGGCTTACCCTTAAATACTGACAACTAATTACAAAAACAAATTTTTAGCTGAGTTATTTTAACTCAAAAAAAGGTGAAACAATTAAATGAAACTAACAAAAAAAATGACATCATGTAATTCAAAGGTGAGCAGCTGCCTACATCAAGGTATTTTTTCTGGAATATCTGACTGTGGACAAATAGGTGATCAACTCACCTGACATTATTTGACAGATCAATTGACCAGCTTGCCAAGCCTACCATAAACTACCCTGCTTCAACAAATGCTGGGAAAAAGCATATTCACTCCAACAAACTCTCTGAAGCATTCCTGGTCCATTCGAATGTGACTTCAATCCCCTCCGTAGCTGAAGACTATTCTATCATCCTTTACCTCACTGTTATGTTTAACAGTGTAGTTTTAAAAGACTTTGCTATCAGTAGTCTCTTTTTTGGACTCTTGAGGACAGGTGCACCTCAGACACTAGATCAATCATTAGAGCACAAGGTTCAACTCTCTTCCTGCTTTACTAATTCCATCCTTAAAAAGGGAGCTCAGAACTCATTTCTTCTGTGCTGCTTCCAATATGAAGTCCTCAACCAGTTGACCAACACTTTATGCCTTTCCTACTATCCACACAAACTGACAAAATAAGTTTCAGGGCTGTGGTTCTCAACCTTTACCATACATTACAACAGTTTTAAGCTCCTCCCTTAAAGAATGGAAAGGTAATTGCCATCTCCTCTGGGCTCTCTCACAACCCCTATGTTAACATGCTGATGGTCGAGGGAATACTCACTCTCAAGTGAACAAGTGATTTTAGTTCTTAGTTCTGCACTGAATATAAATTTCACTGGCTCAGGGGCTGCCACACTGAAGGGCAACAGAAGGCAGATTTTTAGTGATCACAACTCTGACTCAAGTTGCACAGGGAAGGCGCTATCTTTTGGACTTTGTCAGTGGAATCCAGAACCAGAAATAGCTTAAAATAATAATTAGAAAAAAAATTAAAAGAAGTTTAAGCATCATTGTATAGCATTCTTATTTACCAATATTTGAACAAGGGAGATGTGCTTAAATATACAAAGTACTTGCAGCACATAACTGTGCACATATGTTCAAAATGTATTAAGATTAGTAGTACATAGAACTGCAAATGCTGCATAAAAAAAAAGAAGCTATAAGACATGGGGGAGGAAAGAATGTCAGAACAGATTTGCATGTAATTCTCCAACCCAGGGTACGGATCAGTAGAGGGAGGCACTTTAAAGCTACTACTCCAGCCTTGGAGCTTCAGATAACCCTGGAACATTTATCTTCCCCAAAAGGGATAGGTGGTAGATCTGGAGATCCATTGGCCATGCTTCAATTTCTACAATGTGGTATGGGAAGCCACTGCAATCCACAGTACACAGGAGGTGCTGAATCTCTGACTGGGTTCTCCAAATCCTGATACCTCTATTTGCAAGACGACCACATGGGTTCCACAGTGGTTACCTATTGTGCCAACAGATGAAAAAGCAAGTATTTAGACCAAGAGAAAATTTTAGTTTCATTTCTGCTAGATGAATTTCACTTTCAGATTTGATTTGGAGTGTAGTAGAACCCTTATTTTACGAACTAATTGGGGACTTAGACATTAAAAAAATCATAAAATTGAACACCACATTACAAAAGATATGGTGCATAAGTTGCAGTATGGTCACTGCATCTTTTTTGTCTTGTCTTTTAGAGTATTGGAAATTGCTTTGCAATAAGGTTTGACGGCACTGGAACGTGAAGGGATGTCAATTTGTTTTTCATCAACATCACCTGCATTATGTGATTTTCCCCCACATACACCCACCCCCCCAAAAATCAGGAAAAATGGTTCATATAGCTGGTCATATATAAAACAATTTTTGTAAAATCAGGATTCTATTGTAGTTCAAAACAAAGGGTTTTACACACATTTATTTTGGTTTACCAATCCACCCCAAACAATTCATTGAATTGGTGACTGAGAAACTACAGAAATCCTCTTCCTCCTCTCCTTCCCCAAAATCATGTGGAACTATAAATCTCTCTTTAAAAATAATATCACTTGCTTTCTCATTTACTGTAATAATTTGAGGACTCTATGTACAATTTATTAATTCTGTTTTAGGTTGTGTTTTCCATGTTTAAGCCCTTATGACTATACAGCAGTCAGATCACTAGACAGAGAACTGGACCAAGACACCAGAGACCTGGGTTCAATTCCTGGCTCTGACAATGGTTACTGGGTGACCTTGGGCAAGTCACTTCCTTCCCTGCACCTCACTTTCCCAATCTGTAAAATGGGTATAATGATCCTTACCACCTTTGTAACGCACTCTAAGATCTACTGACAAAAACTGCTGTACAAGAGCTAGGTTTTATCATCTGCACCATATCCCTGCCTGAGTGTCTGTCTCTGAATAGGATGGTTGTAAAAGATCATCAAAACCTAAACCTGAATAGATTTTCCCAAACAAATGAGAAGGCTGAAACCTAAAAGAACCTAAACCTAGCTTGTCTGGAGGGAAGGAAAGGAGTAGTAGAACTTCTCCAGGATAGGAACAAAGACTGAGGTACAGCCCTTTAAAAACAGAGGCTGGGAACCAGAATGGATAAAAACCAGTATTTTTTTCTTTAAATTAAAAACTTAAATAGTTACTTTAAAAAAATGGTAATTGACTGCATATGTTAAGGCCAGAACTTGTTAAAATCATTTAAATTAAATACAAAAAATAGAAAGCAATACATGTTTGCTGCCAAGTTTTAAAGTCAAACCACTGAAAAGGTGGAAGTCATTGGCCAATCCCCTGTAACCTGAGTTTGCTGAAGTGCTATACCAGCTTTTGATAGCAGCCTCTTCTGCAGGTGCAGAAAGAATATTTTCTTAATTTCAGTGTATTCAGCTACTTCAACTCAATGACTGATTAATGCAAAGTTAAACTGGGAGTTGAAAAAAAGCAGGGAAGTTTTTTTTCCATTTCTAATCTATGATTGCAAACTATGAGCAAGGGGATGTGACCTACTAGTTTTAAAACACTGAAAGATATGGTCATCAGAAATCAGTTCCATTAACTACTAAATACTTCCTTTAATAAATGTTATAAATGCAAAACATGTTTTGATCAACTTTTTTTTTTCTTATGTAGCAAGCACATTTAAGGTAGTTTAATTTAATTAAAAAACGAAACGCTGTTCTGGTGAATTGAATTTCGATCCATATCTGGCACAATCTGACACAAATCACAAGTAAAAAATTAATCTAGTAAGTAAGAAATGCATCAATTATTTTCTAACATGACAAACAACAGTTAATCTGAATAAATATAAATTAAACTGAAGGAAGCAGATGATTTTGGAGGAGAAGGTCTGAGCTGAAGGAGTGTGCTCCAACAGAGGGGATTTGGAACCCTGAAAGGACACTGACCCAAATCCCAAAGAATGCTCAAGAGCGATGAGGAAACTGAGGAAGAAATGCTGTACAAGAGTTTCTTATTTTGCATGGATCTTTATCTCTTGTGCTGTCTAAAGTGAAGAAAAGTTATTTTAGAAATTATTTTCCAAAGCCTGTATCTATTTGCTTCAACTATCACATGTACATGAAGCTGTTATAAACCACAGTGCCCAGAAGGGTGGAGTTCTGGGAAAGGGTGTGCTTAAGCTACTGGGATGTCTTGGTAGGTGATCACTGATCTTGGATTCCCACTTCCAAAAGGGGTACCAGACAGAGTCCATGCCCAGAGAGCATGCTGGACAGGCCGGTGCCAAAGACAGACTGTCTACACTACGAGCCAGGGGTGTAATTCCCAGCTGACATACACATACTCATCTGAGCTAGCATGCTAAAAACAGTAGTATAGCTGCAGTAGCACAGGAAGCAACGACCCAGGCTCGCCACCCCGAGCACATACTTGCATAGTTCAGGTGGCTTTTTACTCAGGGCAGCCAGCCCATGCCACCGCTGCCTATTGTACCACAGCTACGCTACTATTTTTAGTGTGCTAGCTCAGATGAAAGCTAGTGCAGAATAGGACTATATAAGCCAGGAATCCCATCCCTAACTAGCAGCGTTGCTGTAGCCTCAGTGGCTGAAGCCTACCAGTGACTAAGAGGAGCTTAAAAGCCCACAGATCCGCTGTTTGGATGCAAATATAGCAGCCTGGTGAGTGTCCAGCAAGGGGACCTCAACCAAGTCCGTAACATTTATTATCCAGTTCCTTCTCAACCCCATATATTTTTCTGCCAGTCTCTTCTGCTACCTCAATCCAAAATTTCCTCCCTCCTTCTCTGATTCCCCATTCTTTTTATTTCCTCTTCTTCAAAGAATGCACAGCCCTTTGGCAACTTTATAGATGTGGGGAAGAGAGAGATGGACCATTCAGGTCCGAAGCAATATCATTAACCAAAGCCAAACAACTTTATAACTCAGTCTTTCAAGGAAATCTTACTTTGAGTCTGGTTAAACTCCTACTTGGTTTAGCTGGTGATCAACAGTGCTTAGGTCTGATATGGCTTAAAGTTTCCCACTAAAAGATGAAACTTTTTTTAAAAAAAATAAAAAAAAAAATCAAATCACTCCAGGTTGAAACTTGGCAGACAAGTTCCCAGATCTAGACCAATACAGAAAACTTTACAAAAGCTGAACCAGTATGATTTAGTGGGTAAATATAGATATGTTTCATATTGTTTCAGACAGAATATTTAGATAAAAGAGTGCATTTTCCTTCCTCATTAAAACGTCTTTAGATGTGACACTGCTTCAACTGAAGAACTGCTGTTCAAACAGTAAAGGTATATAGTATTATCCACAGCGGGCATCACCAAAAGAGGAACTATAAACCTTAAGGGGTTTTATCCTCCTCTCTCTGTAGGACAGCATTATACCCAGTAAGGATTGGTGTAAGTAGTATTTACAGAAACTGCTATCTGCTTAATCAATGATCTTCCTGAACTGAAGAATCTTTCCAGAAAGGCAAAATTAACACTTCACCACAGACAAGTGATATGAAAAGCAGTGGGCTTCACCACAGAAAGAGTCATTAATGGCAGTAATCCATTGAGAGTCACTGTGTCAGGCAACTAAATGTTTCTGCTTAAGTCAAGAAACCTCTTGTATCCTTTTAGCCTTGTATTACAAAATATGGGGGAGAGAGGAACTATGAAAAGTTGAAACAACGGGGAGTCCTTGTGGCACCTTAGAGACTAACAAATTAATTTCGGCATAAGCTTTCGTGGGCTAGAAGACACTTTATCAGATGCATAAGTGAAAAATATAGGAGCAGGTATACGTACATAAAAGGATGCGGGCTGCTTTACCAAGTGTGAGGTCAGTCTAACGAGATAAATCAATTAACAACAGGATACCAAGGGAGGAAAAATAACTTTTGAAGTGGTAAGAGAGTGGCTCATTACAGACAGTTGACAAGAAGGTGTTAGTAACAGTAGGGAGAAATTAGTATTGGGGAAATTAAATTTAGGTTTTGTAATGACCCAACCACTCCCAGTCTTTATTCAGGCTTCATCTGATGGTATTCAGTTTGCAAATTAATTCCCGTTCTCTAGCTTCACGTTGGAGTCTGTTTTTGAAGTTTTTTTGTTGAAGAATTGCCACTTTTAGGTCTGTTAATGAGTGACTAGAGAGATTCAAGTGATCTCCTACTGGTTTTTGAATGTTATGATTCCTGATCTCAGATTTGTGTCCATTTATTCTTCTGCATAGAGACGGTACAGTTTGGCCAATGTACATGACAGAGGGTCATTGCTGGCATATGATGGCATATATCACATTGATAGATGTGCAGATGAATGAGCCCCGGATGGTGTGGCTGATGTAGTTAGGTCCTAAGACGGTGTTGCTGTAAATTAATATCTCAATAAAACAAATTAAATAATTAAACATTCTGTGGAGAGTGTGAAGGCATAAGGGCAAGAACTAGACCAAAGTACAGATGTTTATATGGCGGACTGGATGCAGCTAGAGGAGAGAGACAGGCTTTTTTGTAGAACTTGTGGCTAAAGAAAACTTTCCAAAGACAAAGCAAATGTAATTGATTTACTGCTGTCTTCTTAAGTCTTCAGATGCACCACTCCAGTGCAGCTGCAACAGGTTCACAAGCTGCAATGAAGTGAAAACTAACTAAACTCTTGTCAGTTCTCAGTGGGCACAGTAAAAGTGACAAGAATGGAGTCACTTTCATTCATTTGCCACTTAGGAAAGCTAGCACCACCATTCAGTGGGGTGGGAAGAACTAAAAAATGAAGGCTGCGAGGAACTGGTATAGCAGCAGAAATACAACCACTACAGCAGTCAAAAACCTGAGGGAAGAAGAGTTCCTCTGAATGGTGGGGTCTCTGAAGCTTTCATATCCACCTGCAACTGATCTATCTAGTTCTGAATGCCTGATACCTACCTTCTTTAAAAAAGCACTCCGAGAACTACTGATGAAAACACAAATTAGTATTATTAGTAAACTGCATGAATGGAAATGGGCAGGAGTGACTAATTAATTTAAATAACTACAGTAGAAAGGTTAAAGGAGAAGAATAAAAGAAAATATGGGAAAGGAAAGGCTTGAGAACATAATGTAGAGAAAGATGAGAGGAAAAAAGAAAAAAAAGATTCACTTTTTAAAAAATCATGGTGCAAGGAAGTAGCAGATTTCTTCAGGAAGAAATAGAAAAAAAAGATGTCAAGATGAAACAGGTATGGTTCCTGAAACAACTCAAATGTTTTGTTTAATTTTACCAATTAATAATTATTTCTGTTAATACATTTTTGTGATATTTGATGAACTCATTAGCTTTATTAAGTGCTATATTAAATAGATTTTTCTTCTGACCTAGTAGTAAGTTAAATGTTTTAAAATATTTATTCATATATTCCAAGGCAAGAAGGGATCATTGTGATCACCTAGTCCGACCTCCTGCATAACACAGATCACGGAACCTCTCCAAAATAATTTCTAGAGCACATCTTTTAGAAAACAGGCAATGCTGGTTTGAAAGTTGCCAGTGAACATAAGAACGGCTGTACCGGGTCAGACCAAAGGTCCATCTAGCCCAGTATCTGTCTACCGACAGTGGCCAATGCCAGGTGCCCCAGAGGGAGTGAACCTAACAGGCAATGATCACGTGATCTCTCTACTGCCATCCATCTCCATCCTCTTGGCAAACAGAGGCTAGGGACACCATTCCTTACCGGTTCTGGCTAATAGCCATTTATGGACTTAACACCATGAATTTATCCAGTTCTCTTTTAAACACTGCAATAATCCTAGCCTTCACAATCTCCTCAGGTAAGGAGTTCCACAAGTTGACTGTGCGCTGCCTGAAGAAGAACTTCCTTTTATTTGTTTTAAACCTGCTGCCTATTAGTGACTGAGAATCCACCATGATCCTTTGTAAATTGTATACTGGTAAAAATGTACACCTCCTCTCCTCACTTCCCCTCATGCAGAAGATAATATTTATTGAACAGGTCTGCTTCTTTTGCATCAATACTGATTATTAATAAATGGAAATGGTAGAATTGACAAACTATTGTTAGAATTCTTTTTGTTCCTAATTCACAAACATTTTATTGTCCTTAACTCTGCTGGCCACAGATTTCTCCTTGTGTCCCTTTGCTTCCCTTATTTTTCTACAATTCCTAGCTTCTGATTTACATTCATTATTATCAACCTCCCCTTTCTTCAATTTCTTATATATATTTATTATATCTGCTTTCACAGTCCCCTAAAGAAAATATTTTTAAACTAATACAGCCTTCTCCCTTGATAGTGGGTTTGTGGCTTTTGGGGCATCTTGTAAAGTTCTTAAACAGTGCAATTGTTATTTACATTATTCTGATTAAATTCTTCCTCCCAACTGATCTGGCTCAATTGTTTTTCTGCTTTGTGAGACTGGCCCTTTTAAAGCACCGTTTTTTTATTTATTTATTTTTTCTAGTCTGGCCTTTATTCTTCTTGCACATTATAAAGTTGACCAAGTCATGAACATCTGTACCTAAGCTGCCATTAATTTTTAGTTGTGACAAGATCTGTCAAGACAAAGTCAAGATCATTTTCTTCTGAGTCAGTGACTCAGAAACAGGTAAATCCATTTTTGCCACTTAATTGTTTGGGCTGACATTTTCCCTGATGGGTGTCCACCTAAGAGTGAATTTTGTTGGAAGATTTCAGCCAGAATGATTCTGCCATTTTTGAGAATATGGCTATGGGGAAGAAGAAAAAAAAAAGAGACATCTTGCTCAGGTTAAATTACGGAGAGCTTTTCTTTGCACAGTTGTAGTGACCCTATGTTTTAGGGCAGAAACTTGAAATTTGGCAAGAGGTAGCATGTATGTCAGGGATGTACTTTTGGTTCTCTCTGAAAATCCACACAAATTTGGCCAAGATATACATCTTTGAAAAAGCTCAGTTTCAACATGCTTCAGAAAGATTGATTTTAACTGCCAAAATCACCAAAGATTTCATCCATACTAAGCCTCTCACAGCAACAACGGCTAACAAGACAGCACATGCACTATCCCCACGAAGCAAGTGAGCATACTCCGGCTCAGGGCTTCATGGATGAAGCTGGACTTTCTCTGTAAAAGCTGCTCCAGTTCAGGGTGAGGTCAGCACTGGAACTGAAAACAGGAATCTGCCTCTTCTGTCCTCTCAACGATACCCCTGCGGGCATTCAGGCAACATGGACAAAAGCCATCTGATCCAAATGCAGAAGGAACAAAACTGGACTATGAGGACAACCAAGAGTAGATTGGGACAAGGAGTCTGGTGAGATTGGGACTGAGGGAGTGGAGAGAAAACCTAGGATGGAGCCAGGTGGGAAAGGATACAGAGTCAGGAAGGGGGCACAGAGGAGGGGGCAGAGGAGACTGGGAGCCAGTGGGAGGAGAAGCAAGGACTTGTTGGGCAAGACGACAAACTAGATGTCTAGACAAACTAGGGGGAGGGGAATAATGAGACTGAACAAGGTACATGAGGAGGGGGTAAGCCAGGACAAAGAACCAGCGTGAGGGGAACGGAAATCAGAGGAGACTGACTGACAAGGAGCTGATATGCAGAAAATAACTGGACTGGCTGGAAAAAGAGACTGGAGCAAGGAGCTGGGGGACGAGCGTCAGCGCAGGGGAAGACTAGGACAAAGAATCAGTGTGATGGGGAAAAACGAGAGAGAGCTTGGACAAAGAGCTGGGAGAGAGAACTGGGGTTGACTGGGTATGGGTGTGGGGGGAGGCAGGGGTGGAGAGAGACTGGGCATGGGTTGGAATTTGGGAGCTGGACATCAAATCAGGGTGGATAAAAATCAATGATGTTTTTATTTAAAACTGATTTTTTTGATAAAGTTTTTTTCCTCAAAAAGCAATCTAGTTTTAATTAAGATACATTATAGCTCAGATATTTCATCATGGAATAGAGATTATGCATTCTAATTCTATAGTATGAGACAATATATTCATGTAATGTTTAAGAAAAGTTTTGTAAATGAGAACCAATAGCTCATGGATTAGGGACCTAATTTTCATAGAATTCCAGGGTTGGAAGGGATCTCAGGAGGCTTTGAACAGGGGGTTGGACTAGATGACCTCCTAAGGTCCCTTCCAACCCTGATATTCTATGATCTAGTCCAACCCCCTGCTCAAAACAGGACCAATCCCCAACTAAATCATCCCAGCCACGGCTTTGTCAAGCCTGACCTTAAAAACCTCTAAGGAAGGAGATTCCACCACCTCCCTAGGTATCCCATTCCAGTGCTTCACCACTCTCCTAGTAAAAAAGGTTTCCCTAATATTCAACCTAAGCCACCCGCACTGCAACTTGAGACCATTACTCCTTGTTTGGTCATCTGCTACCACTGAAAACAGTCTAGAACCATCCTCTTTGGAACCCCCTTTCAGGCAGTTGAAAGCAGCTATCAATTCCCCCCTCATTCTTCTCTTCTGCAGGCTAAACAATCCCAGTTCCCTCAGCCGCTACTCATAAGTCATGTACTCCAGCCCCCTAATCATTTTTGTTGCCCTCCGCTGGACTCTACAATTTTTCCACATCCTTCTTGTAGTGTGGGGCCCAAAACTGGACACAGTACTCCAGATGAGGCCTCACCAATGTCGAATAGAGGGGAATGATCACTCCCTCCATCTGCGAGCAATTCCCTACTTATGCAGCCCAAAATGCCATTAGCCTTCTTGGCAACAAAGGCACACTGTCGACTCATATCCAACTTCTCGTCCACTGTAACCCCTAGGTCCTTTTCTGCAAAACTGCTGCCTAGTCATTCGGTGCCTAGTCTGTAGCCGTGCCTGGGATTCTTCCATCCTAAGTGAAGGACTCTGCACTTGTCCTTGTTGAACCTCACCAGATTTCTTTTGGCCCAATCCTCTAATTTGTCTAGGTGCCTCTGCATGCTATCCCTACCCTCCAGCGTATCTACCAGTCCTCCCAGTTTAGTGTCATCGGCAAACTTGCTAGGGGTGCAATCCACGCCATCCTCCAGATCATTAATGAAGATATTGAACAAAACTGGCCCCAGGACCGACCCTTGGGGCACTCCGCTTGATACCGGCTGCCAACTAGACATGGAGCCACTGATCACTACCTGTTGAGCCCGATGATCTAGCCAGCTTTCTATCCACCTTATAGTCCATTCTTCTTTAACTTGCTGGCAAGAATACTGTGGGAGACCATATCAAACGCTTTGCTAAAGTCAAGGAATAACATCCACTGCTTCCCCTCATCCACAGAGCCAGATTTTATGGGGTCCCAGGGGCTTCTGTATAGCTTTAGGTTAATCTTTCTATCTTCCCAATGGGACTCAGTGCTCAGTCTAGAAGATACCAGGAGAGATGCTTAGTTTTGCAGTTCTCAAACTGTGGATTTGTGTCTCCACAGATAACATGCTTGTTAACAGCAAAAATATTTTTAAATAACTAAATATATAGAGGCGAGAAATAACAGGCCTCAACTCTATTGTCCCTCTGCAAATTTGTGTACACAGAGTCAATCCCTTACCTCTCTCTGAAAGTGCAAAGTTTCAAAAAGATCAATGGATAGAAGACTGTTAGGGGCGGAATAGATCTGGACAAGGAGAAGTAGTATGGAGATAAATGTACGAAGGGAGGGACAGGCAGTAGAAACAAAAGTGAAACTGTTTGAGCAGCATATTCCAAAAGTCTTGAGGGTCTTTCTGAGTGTAGCCTTCATTGAAGAAATAAATGTTTGCTGATGATGTTTTAAAGAAAGTCACACCACTGAACTGGAGCAAGTCATTTAAGCACTTGGATTCAGAGACTATTGAAGTGATAATCTCACTTTTAATAGCAGTAGCTTCTTCTGCCGGTGTAAAAAGAATATTTTCTTCCTTTGGACTAATTCATTCCAAATCATTTGGGACCTGAAAAAGCAGGAAACCTTGTTTTTCTTTTCCAGATTATGAACAAACAGGAAAATAAAGGTGAAGATGACTGAGTTAGATGCAGAAGCCAATATTTTACGTTTCTCATGTCAACCTGGCTGACACAGTCAATTTAATTTTTGTTTTTTTAAATATTTCATTTAACTATTTTAGTTAAACAATTTAACAATTGAAAAAAATCCAGAATACATAACGTTGTTGTTTTAGTTAAATAAAACAATTTAAATGTCTGTCTGGTGATGTTCTCCTCCTAATACAGCATAGCAAGAAAATCCTCCAAATATTAATGATTAACCTCCCAATGACTTCATAAATATCTGCTTCAATTACCTTTTGGGAAATTAAATAACCAAACAATCATTCATTTTCTGATTTAGCTGTAAACCTAATCTGAAAAGTTTTCAAAATAAATGACTTTAAAAATGTATAGTGTGTACCTTCTAAAAATGAAACCTACATCTATCTGAGTTGTGAAGAATATGTATTAAGGTTATAACAACCAACAAGAATGCACTTTTATGTAGAAATCCATGATTAAATTGAGTCTTCCTGACTAGTGATTTAAATCTATTTGATTTAAACCAAATCCACCCTGCATCAAACCTAGAGGGGGGGGACTACACCTGGCTGAAAAAGAAGCCTGATGAGAGGCAACTGGGACAGCAAAGAGACAGGGACCGGGGAAAAGGAGTCGGGGGTGAGGGGGAGAGTAGAAGAGAACTGGGACAGGGCAGAAGGGGTCAAACTTGGAGGCGAAGAGACAGAAAAGCAATCTCACAAATACACATTCCCCTCCAGAGTCTGGAATGAAATCCAAGATTTCTGAGTATCACCATTCCTCTACCGAGAGCAAATAACCATGAGACCCACTGACAGTGTCTCATATCACTCTGCTGCTGTCAACACAGCAGCAAAAGTCTGTGTTGTGGCTCTAAAGGTTCCAACCCTGCTGATGATCCATGTGGATGTCAATATGACTCCACATGGTGGAATGTCTACTTGTTAAGTTTGCCTTTTTTTTTTTTTTTTTTAAATTAGACTATTAGGTACATTAAGGTTGTGAAGTCAAACATTCAGAAGTTAGGAAATGCCAATACGATTCCTATGTGCATCTTTATTTTAGCTCCCTTGTGCATATGCATTATTACACAATCATATAGCATTTATTCTACAGGACCCCTGCCTCATTCCGTGCACAAAATGGATCATGCTCTGGGGATCAATCGGGGTTGTGTAGTAAAAGAGGCTGTTGCTTATAGGACCCCCTACCTCATTTGTTGCAGAAGTGAGAAGGTGTGTAATGAAGGAGGAAGGGGATCATAAAAGAGAAAGGATGGTCTCGTGGTTAAGGCAGCTGAATTCTGTCCTAGAAAAGTGGTGTCTGTCCCTGTCACTGCCACAAAATTGCTATGCAATGCTAGGAAAGTCATGTAAACCAAACTTTTCAGAGGTGGTCACTATGTGTTTCTCATTTTCTGGGTATCCAACTTGATACTCCAGGGTCTAACTTACATGAGTGCTGAGCACTCACAGCTGCAGCTGAAATCAATGGGAGCTCTGCCTGAATATATAAAAATGATATATAATGCCAAGTACTCTGAAAAATCTGGTCCTAGGTATCCAAATTGGGTACCCATAATCAGTGGAAACATTTGACCTTAACCTCTCTCAGCTCTCCACCTGTAAAATGCAGACAATATAGCAACCTCTCAATTCCTGGGGTGTTGTGAAGATAAATTAATTAATATTTGTGAAGCGATCAGATATTATAAACACCACAGAAAAGCCCATGATGAACTTAACCATCTCAGAGCAGGGGCTTCCTTAATTCTGGTATTTACTAATTTTTGAATGCTTGACTTTGCAGCTTTAACAATGTTTTTTAATGTAGTTTTGTGGGGGTAATGTATAGCATGTACAAATAAACCAACACAAATACTATGGCTCTGATGTTAGGAAGTATAGTGCATGGGCAGGCAGCTAACTCTCCATACTACATTTTCCAGGATTAGGCCTATAATTAATCTTTTTTATTGGATCAAATTTAAAAAAAAAAAAACACACACTAGAAATTGTTACAGAAGCCTTGTTGCATTAAATTATACTTTGAGATTTATTCCTTCAGCAGAACTTATTTTGTGATAACTATTTATTAGTCACATTAATGTATTACCGCATATACTCAATCATAAGCCGGTTCATTTATAAGCCCACGCGTGCGCGCAAACACACACACACACACACACCACCCCCAAGATGGGTAAGTAAAAAAATTTTTATGACCCATTCATAAGCCAACCCTATAATTCAGGGGCAGGCAAACTTTGGCTCCCAGGCCATCAGGATAAGCCGCTGGTGGGCCGAGACCGTTTGTTTACCTCAAGCATCTTCAGGCATAGAGGTTAACCTAAGTCAGCATTTCTCAAACTGTGCTCCACAGAACACTGGTGATGTGAATAGGTGTTCCGTGAAAGAATCGTAATTAAAAAAAGTCTTAATTTTTTTTAATTTTAAATTTGGCATATTTGTAGCATAATTTACAACTCTTTTTGAATGACTATAATTTAACATAAAACTTTTTCTGGTTATTGATAGATCTCGTATTGAATATCACGGCGTAAAGAGAACGAGGCACACAAGCATGTTGACGTCTACCCCTTTCGGGCACATTTTAGTTAGTGATGTCATACCCCTTCCACTTGAGGCTGCACAAACTGCAGCGGTATGCACACCATTCTCTTTATGCCATGTTGAATACAACATATTCACTCAATACATTCAAGCCTGCGGGTCTTTACCGTGTGTGTGATAAGCACAACTAAACTAGCTTCACTCGAAACAATATAAATATTTTGATAAACAACATTTGACAAAAATCAGTATTTCTAAATATTGTTACTAAACCTAATCACCATGGATTTGTGGCTAAAAGAAGCAACTTTGAAACGAAAAGCAAGCTCTTCTGGTACTCCAACTGTGGCTCAAATAAACAAGCAAAAATACTGTGACACTTCAAAGTGAGGATGAACAATCGCAGTCTTTTGTTGCCGAAAAAATCTGTTAGTACCAGCAAGTTATCTAAGGTGAAAGCATTTCCACCAAAGTATATCAAACAAACAAGAAGCAGCAGGTGTTAAAAGACCGAAATGAAAGTATGATTAAAGTTATTTGTCTTTTGGATTTACGTGTGTTGGAAATAAAGATGTTCCTGATGCACAGTGCGTCGTGCGCAACAAAATACTAGCAAACAGTTCATTGGCTCCTGCTAAACTTCGTAGGCATTTGGAAACCAAACATGCTGAATACAAAGACAAAGATATACGTTTTTTCAAGAGGCAGCGTGACTTACTTGGAAATTGTAAACTTTCGATGATTAAAATTGCTAAAACAGACAATGAAAGTGCAACAGAGGCATCTTACCGAGTAAGTTACCATATAGCCCTCGCCGGAGAAGCTCACACTATTGGAGAAACGCTTATCAAGCCTTACGCAAAAGATATTGTAACGTGCATGTTGAGAGAGCAGTCTTGTAAAAAAAATTGATGCTGTACAGTTGTCAAATAATACTGTTGCATGCTGTATTAAAGATCTTGTCGATGACATAGGGAAAAAAGAGCTAGTTTGCCGACTGAAAATTTGTCATGAGTATTCATTGCAGCTAGATGAGCCCACTGATGTTTCAGGACTCTCTGTATGTATAAATATCCCCTGTCTGTGTGTTCCATTCTATGCATCCGAAGAAGTGAGCTTTAGCTCACGAAAGCTCATGCTACAATAAATTTGTTAGTCTTTAAGGTGCCACAAGTACTCCTGTTTTTTTTTGCGGATACAGACTAACACGGCTGCTACTCTGAAATCTGTGCTACTAGTATTTGTCCAATACAGATTTAATAATATTATTGAAGAGTACCTACTCTTATGTGAATCTCTGCAAAGCAACATGATCGGAGAAGAAATATTCAACTGCATCAACAATTTTATCAGAAAGCATGAAATTAGTTGGGGGAAACGTATTGATGTATGTACTGACGGTGCTAGGGCAATGATCAGGAAGATGAAGGGAGCTGTAACCCAAATCATAAGTGTGGCACCAGAAAGCACTAAGAGCCATTGTGTTCGACACAGACAAGCACTCGCAGTTAAAAAAATACCAGCATATCTGAAAATTGTGCTTGATGAAGCAGTACAAATTACCAATTTTGTCAAATCTTGACCACTTCAGGTTACTTAGAATTGTGTGTGAGGAAATGGGTAGTCAGCACAAAAAGTTTTTTTTTACATACGGAAGTGAGGTGGCTATCCAGAGGAAAAGTGCCTCTGAGGCTTTTTGAGCTTTGTAGTGAACTACTGGTATTCTTCACTTCAGATAATTCAGGATGAAAATTTAATGACTGTCTGACAAATTCCGCGTGACTAATGAGACTTGCATATCTTGCACATATTTTTGCAAAATTAAAATGAAATTAATCTGTTGTTGCAAGGAAAGAATGTGACCATTTTTACTACAATGGATAAAATTTCGTCGTTAAAAAATAAACTGGAATTCTGGGCATCTTGTGTAGAACAGAATAACTTCGACTGCTTCCCTACAGTCTATGAATTTCTGACTGAAAAAATTCTACAGTCCATGAAGAAGTTTCTAGCACCATGTTACAGCACTTACTTGACTTGCAGGCCTCTTTATTAGAATATTTTCGTACAACTACTGATGATAATTCTTAGGTTCAAAATCCGTTTGTAATTACAGCCAAACCAGTCAGTTTTACTGCGCATGATTATGAAGGCCTAACTGACTTAATTTCTGACTCTGACTTGAAACAAAAGTTTAAGGATCTTCCACTGAATCATTTTTGGAGCAGCCTAGTAGAAGAGTACCCTAATGGGGCTAAGCATGCAGTTTGAGTGCTCCTTCCTTTTGTTACAACTTATTTGTGTGAGACGGGATTTTCGTATTATACTGCAACGAAAACCAAATATAGGAATAGACTTGATGCTGCGCCTGACATAAGGATTCAACTTTCCAGCATTATTCCTAATATTAAGCAAATTTGTGATAGAAAAATGCAGAAACACCAACCCCATTAAATCAAAATTTGTATTTCTGTTTATAAATAGATTTTCCTAGTAAAAATCTACTTTGGTGTCTGTGTATATATAAAAAACAGGATTTTTTAAGTAGAACACTGTTTTTAATTTTGACTCTTGCACTTGATTTTTGTACTACTTTATACATGCTTTCCCATTAGAAATTGTTAGTTCAAGTTATTTAAAATTTGTATTTTTTGCTTTGTTTTATAAAATATATTTGAGCATAAATAATGCATTTTTTTATTTGACAACCAAACAACTATAAAATAATATTATAAGTGTTCTTTAATAGGCTAAAAAGTGTTCCATGGCCAAAAAAGTTTGGGAAACGCTGACTTAAGTAAACTAAGTGTCCCGGCCCGACAGAGGCTTACCTTGACAGGCCAGGACAGCAACTCATCGGGAATTTTTTTTTGGGGGGGGGGGGGGGGGGGGGAAGAGTAGAGAAGAGAAGCTGGGGGGCAGGGGAATAACCCCTTTGACCACCCTCCACATGACCCCCATCCTAGCCTGGGGGCCCCCCATACTCTCCCCACCTCATCCCTTCCCATCTTAGCTGGTGTGGGCCAGGAAAGGATGTCTCTGGACTGGCCGCAGCCTGCTCCGGCGGGCCAGGGTGGGCAGAGCGGCTGCAGCCTGCCAGCCCCAGAGCTGCAGCTGCTTCGGAGGCTGGGGGGAGAGCAGCACGGCCAGAAGCAGAGAAACTCGGGCCCCACCTCTTCCCTTCTGGTTCTGCTGGCTGTGCTGCCTCTCCTTGCCCGCTCTGATGGGAGGAAGGGGCTGTGTCCCACCTCTCTCTCGATACCCGTTCATAAGCCGACCCCCTTCTCTGATGCTTCCCTTTTTTACTAAAAAAATTCAGCTTATGAACAAGTATATACGGTAATTACATTGCATTTTCCACCTTGGTATACGAGTAGTTTTATTTCTTCAAACTGCATTTGAAACAGGTCATGTACTTCTTTTTAATTACTAGGGTATAAAAACAGACAGACAGTGGTTCATTCAGTTTACGCATGCAAAATTTAAGGCTACAAGATCAAATTCCATCCACAGGTAATATTTTGCAGGATGTACTAAAGGCACCAGTAAAAATAAACATGTTCAAAGTTTTAAGAGTTTAAAATCTCAACTCTTAAATAAGAAACTTGCATCATCAAGATTGGAAGAGTGATGGTATTATGAGGAGTGCAAAATTCATAGTTTAATTAAAGGAAAAGTCAGATCAAAGAAGATTTTAAGTTGTTTGTCAAGGGAATTTAAGAGAAGATATACTTTTATGGTTTAAAACCATTTAAAAATTTACTCCACTACATGGGACTTACAAAGAACCAATTTGTAAAAATTCATGAAGGAATTATTTAGTAGCAAGCTGGCCGGAGGCAGAAACCATAATTTTTATTTAAAAAGTGTCAGATTTTGCTATAAGTACAGCCATGATAAATACATAGTTGTAATAGTCATCATGTATAGTATTCAACTTTCCTTCTTGGTCCTTGGAAGACAAATAAAACAAATCCTATTTCAATCCATAATGACTAAGCTTGGCAGGATTCAATATATTACAATTCAGTAACAACTGTAATGAAATCTAGATTCAATAACTTACTTCATCTGAGATACTTCAGCGATGCATTTGTTTTTATGAAGTCGCCTCTGCAGATCCCTACTGTATCACTAAAAGAATGATGAACTGTGCTTCCTGATCTCAGGACAATTCTATAGCAGTTTAAATTATTATGGATATATATGCTTCAAGCAGTGAACTGGGAGTTCCATTCAGTTATAAAGCCCAGGCCCCTAATAAATCTGTTTTCTTTTCATTTGTGAATGTGGTCTTAAAATAGTCTCTTTTACTGTATAATTTGTTTAGCTTTACATTTTTATTAATCAGTATGTTTAAGTAGTTTAAATGTAGATGTAAATTACAGCAGTAATAGCTGATAGCATTGGCCTGAAATGAGGGATTGGATAAGAGTGTTCTGGCTTTAGGCAATGTGATTAATAAGATTACGTACTGGTCTATGATGGGAATTTAAAGAGCTTGAAATGCCTGACAGGAAGGCATTTCCTTGTTCAGCTTTTATTCCCAGAGCAAGCAACACCTCATGTTTATACTTTTAGAGACAGAAGGCAAAGCAAACAAGGCTATTTCTAAAGGCTCAGAGTTTTGTATCTGAAACTGTCAAAAGAAATAGTTCCAGAAGCTCATTTTAACCACATAACGTCCTTGGTACCACTACCATCCTCTTCTCAAAAAGCTGCATTCCAAGGCCTCAAGATGCTGTGACAAATGTCTCCAAGAAGAATTCCAAGTTCATTAAACCAAAAGAGATGCTCACCTATTTGAATGTGCCCTGGCGCAATCTAACTTTTCTGATTAATAAAGACTCACTGATTAATATACTCAGTCCATCTCTTTGGCTGAAGGTGGAAATGGGTGGGAAGAGAAGGCCATTTGAATTCTGCAATGTCCTCTCCTGAAAAGTTCATCTGGGCAACACCTCAGAAATAATTACTCCTAAAACAGAGTCCAATAAAACTGCACCAGAATTCACCTCCTTTAAAAACTCTTCACTCCATAACCCTGTATCAGAGAGATTACAATTTTCAATAAAAGCAGAGAACTATCAGATCCAGAATGAATTTTCACGATATCAGATTCTAATCAGGTCAGGTGCCCACCTAAACACCTCAGCTAGCCTAACACAAATACTATCAAGCCAGACCACCCATCAGTATCCTAGAGACGAGGGCAGGAGAATACTACAAAAACTTCAAACCTTCCATGCTAGGGAATGAAAAGTCCTGATACTGTCAGACAATGCTACAGTTTTAGATGGGCAGCAAGCAAAGATTAGTACTAAACTTTTGGAACTTGATTCTGCAATAAGGATAACTACCTTAACCAACAGTCTCACACAGAAAAATTCACCCCATCTCTCAATCTTTCAGATTCTGGTAAAGCGGAGGGAAAAAAAATGGGGGATCACTATACATACTTCTGTGTCAACCAAAAACTTCGTAATCCAAATAGGCTACAGCCATAAACTTAAAACCAAAGACATAATCCTCCCTGTGCAGTCAGGAAACTATTTTGGGGTGCAGTGAGGAGTGGAGCACAACTGTTTGCCTCTTTTTCCAGCCTTGAAATATCATCCTTTTCTTTACATTGTCAACTGAAAATAGTGCATAATTATGTCATTTTAATGAGTTAAACACAAGCACAATCTTTGTTTCAATATACAAGTCTCAGACATATTTACATTATTCTGCATTTCACTTTTTTGAAGGTCGATCTTTGTAGTACTTATGTACACATTTAGCATTATAGACAACAGTAGTATCAAGTTTGAGACCACAGGAAAGGAAAGAAAAATCTCAAGGAACAAAGGACCAAATAAAATTGGGAAAAGAAAAATAGTGAGGGAAACAACTGAAGCAGAGAAGGTAACATACAAATAGAAAGGAGAAGATTGCCTAGTACTTGTGATCTACTGACAGCAGACCTTATCCTCTGAACTGTCCCTGGGGAGGAAGAGTGATGGTTAAGCAATTTTAACAGCCCAACCAGTTGACAAAGAACAGCAATGAAAAGGTACAAAAGGAAGCTGTGTGAAATCCCATCCTGGGTTGAAATTTTAAACTGTCTAAGGTGGACAATAGATGCCAGGATGGTTGTTTTAAATCTATAACATGAATTTTTTTTAAAGTAAAGCATAAAACAGAACCAAATGAATTTGTAAACTAAGTTTAGAAAAACTTATTAGGGGTTTTCAAGGCTTTGGATAATTTTTAAAAATAATTTGAGTAACAGACCAGAGGAAATGCAAGTAAATGCACTATCAAGGAATTTGTGCTGATTGGTTGAGTTTAAGACAACAAAGTTGCCTTCTCTTTGAGGGATTTTTTTTTCCTGGGGAGCATGGCAATTTACTCAATGTCACAGTGAACTGAGAGCTTTCTATGTTTTTACACTAACTTGCACAATAATAGCCTCTTGATACTACTATAAAATCAATAAATCTTCTCTCCTTGTGTGTGTACATCTTGACTGGTCTTTTAAGAAACAAACAGAATCTGTCTTTAACAACAGAACATAAGAACTGAGAGCTACCACCTAAAACTCCTCAACAATGACATTTAATACCATTTGAGAAACTCAAGAGTTTTCCCCCTTTAAAATCCCTATACAAATAAGAGGGAATAAAGGAGACAAGGTGGTTGAGGTAATAGCTTTCACTGGACCAGTATCTGTTTGTCTCTTTCACTAACTTTCAAGCTTACACAGAACTCTTCTTCAGATCTATGGAGTAAGGGAGATTATGTAAAATACAGGATTGAGTAAAAATTCATTTTAACGTTTTGTTTTTTCCTTCCTTCCTTCCTTGGTTCAGGACACACCAGTACAACCAAACCCTAAACACCAAGTTATTAGCAATAATGGTGTGTTAGTAAAGTTAATAAATAGGGTAGCAAAAATCAGAAAGTCTTAAAACTCCTATCCTAACACCATAGACACATACACTGGGATAGGATAGAAGGAAAGGAAAAAGGTAGATCCTAGAAACTCCTCCATCCTCCCACACATAAGGGAAGGTTAAATCTGCTTAAAAGTGATGAGAGAAAAGAAGTGCAAAAAAAAAAAAAAAAAAACCCAGGAGAGGTGGAGAAGAAAAAAAACTAAAAATTTTAAATTGCAGGACCCAGGATAGTGCCTGAATATTGATCTCTCCTCCAACTTCACAAACAAAAATCTAGGCTTTAGAAGTATTTACTTGAGTAATAAGGTACCACTGGAAAGGGCCCAGTTAAGTAGTTATATGTCCTCTGGCCATACAGCTGAGAGCATATAAAATTTTAATTGAATGTACAATTGAACACATCCAGATTAACACATCTGGGATGGTGGTGTGCATGGCTGGAGGTGTTTGGCAAAGATGGCAGCAGAGTCAAGGGATGTTGAAGATGACACTGTAATGCTTTAAAAAAAAATGACACTGATTAAAATATGCCACTCAGGTAAAACTAAACTGGTTCATATTATGCCTAAACTTTTACTTAAATTGTATGATGCCCAAAATACTTGTATTCCTATGCTTATTAAAATCTTGCACCTTCCTAAATTGTACAGTGGTTTTTTTTTCTATTTTTAACATGTACCATATACTACTATGTTTTCTAACTTAGGTATATTTGAAGAAAAATAATCAAGACACTTCTCAATTTTTATTAATAAACATTTATATATGAATACCTAAAGACCCCAGTTACTACAGTCCTTTTACTGGGCACTGTACAAATAGAACTGACTTACACAGATGGGGTGTATATTTAGCTTAATTTGCTAATTAAAATTTAAACAATTTTAGATTAAACCAATACAAGTTGTGTGCATATAGACAAAGACACAGAGGAAAGCACAATCCCTGTCCTGAAGACACGGACAAAAGGTTGACAAATGGAATATAACAAAAATCAATAAGGTGAACACTCAGCACAGATTTATCGGTTAAATGTTTTGTCGGTTTTTGTTTTAAATTTTTTTTAATGGGATGGGGAAAGGGGGGGGCGGTAGTTAGGGCAAGGAATGGGCAAGTTAGTAAGTGAAGAGGAAGGACAGACAATTTGTCACCTACTTAGCCATGATCAGCAGGTAGAGTTTTGTAGGCAAGCAGAGATGAGTCTTAAGGAGGTATATGAAACAGAATGAGGTAATGAACCAATGAGAATTACAAACTTAGTATAAAGGTGCTTTTATAAAACCATACAAGTTATATAATTATACATAGAACTTCCAAAAATTTCTCTGTTTAGGAAAAACACCTGTAAAATGTTTTGAATTCTCAAAACAGCCAAACAGAATTCTATCAAGCTTTAAAAAAGGGAAAAAAAGGGATGGATTGAGACTATACATGAACTTCAAGCAAACAGGTAATTTTTTCAGTAAGTTATATGAACATGAAAACATGGAACTTAAAATTATATCTTCAACCTTAGCTACAGAAACACTAATAGGATAGGTTTCAGAATAGTAGCCGTGTTTGTCTGTACCCGCAAAAAGAACGGGAGTACTGTGGCACCTTAGAGACTAACAAATTTATTTCAGCATGAGCTTTCGTGACTGTAGGATGCACATTGTCCCCACTGTATCAGGCAACCTGCACCTCATAAAGGACAATATACCTCTGACCTGCTGACTCTTTCAAATTAATTCCACCAAAACCCTGGTGGGATGCCATAGGGTTCCAGCTCAACTGGAGGTGAAAAGTTTGGGCTGGAGTAAAGAAGTGGTCATCTGGGGACCTCCAAATTCTCCCTTCTACCCCCAGCCAGTAATATAGCACCACATGTTAATAAATCTCACTTATCTTATATTAGTTCCCCAACACATTGTAGAACAGTGGTTCTCAAACTTCTGTACTGGTGACCCCTTTCACATAGCAAACCTTTGAGGGTGATCCTCTCCCTCCCCCTTAAATATATTTAAAGGTGTTTTTAATTTATAACACCATTATAAATGCTGGAGGCAAAGCAGGGTTTAGGGTGGAGGCTGACAGCTCGCAACCCCCAATGTAATAACCTCGTGACCCCCTGAGGGGTCCTGACCCCCAGTCTGAGAACTCCTGTTGTAAAAGCTGCCCAGATGTGAGGGAAGCCACAGAAAAACAGTACAAGTATCAGGCAGCAGGATGGAAAAAAGGGCAATCCATCCAAACGCCCTTTGCCTCTTCAGATTAAACAATGGGAGAACACAAATCACACTCCCTATAAAGAAATTCCACAAATTGATGCCAGCAAAATTTATTCTCTTTAGAATAGATTACTCCTATACGTAGGAAAACAGGGTCCCTAAATGCTTAGCCATAAGAAAGCTTCACACTCATCTCAACCAGTAAAATAGAATCATAGATTAGGGTTGGAAGGGACCTCAAGAGATCATCTAGTCCAACCCCCTGCTCAAAGCAGGACCAATCCTCAAATCCCTAAATGGCCCCCTCAAGGATTGAACTCACAACCCTGGGTTTAGCAGGCCAATGCTCAAAAATAATTACCAATGTCTTGCAGGGTGCTGAGTGCAAAATCATGTTTGTGTATCAGTGAATTAAAAAAAATGAATAAATAAAATTTTAAAAAAATGCTATTTTTTCAAGACAAAAAAAGGATTTTATTTAAATCAGATTTTTTTTTATTTAAGTTATAATATGGTTTTCTTTTAAAAAAATAAACCTGTTTAAAATTACATCTGAATATAATACAAAATAAGTTAAGGCCTAAATTTATTATAATCTGTCAAAACATTTAAATAAAAAATAAACATGCTTAATCCATGTGTCTATCACTTTTCTATATAAAGAAAGAATTGGGGGAAAAACATCTAACTTGTGAGGTCAAGCTTTATGAATATGGAACAGTAGGTCATGTAGTGTATTGTGGGCTTGTTTTGATTTAATAAAAATACATTTTATTTGCTGTTCTGTGTTTAATCAAATTCCAGCTACTATCCTAATGTAGCTTGACACAAATCATGAGCAAAAAGTTAATTATCTAGTAAATAAGCAATAAATCATTTTCTAACATACTACAAATATACAATTAATATGAAAATATTAAGCTAAAAAATTGCTTAAATAATTATATAGTGTATCCTCATAGGCAGAAAAAAAGACCTACCAGATCTAACGTAAAGGCTCTATTTAGTTGATTAATCAACGTTTTAATGGTTATGTCAACCAACGTAAATGCACCTTTCTTTAGAAAAAAACTGAAGTACAACAAGAAAAATTGATTATTTAAATTGGGGCTTTCCACTTGGTCATTCGAATCATTATTTAAATCACCTTGATTTAAATCAATCCACCCTAAGCCACTTAAAATCTTCACATTGTCACATAACAGATATGCTTAACATTAAAAAAAATCCAACAGCAGAAAAACTTCAGCTTGTTTGTTCACAATGTTTTAAGCATCCTGGTGAACTAAGTGTCTTCCACAAGGTGCACTTTTGCCCCATATTCTCAACTTACAACTTCTGTCCATTTTGTTTTTATCAAAACGGAGTTGTATGGGATACACTTTGCCAAATCTATGGAAAACAAAGTTCTTCATTTGCAATATCCACAAAAATATATACAGAAGCAGCTTAGAGACATTAAGGGCATGTCTACACTTACAGTGATGCAGCTGCACTGTAGTGAAGATGCTACCTACACTGACGGGAAAGCGTAGATCGATACAGCACTCTCTACTCCAGGAGGTAGGTCAGTATAACGGCATCACTAAGAGCGGTTTTCTTCACACCCTGAGCAACACATTATACTGATATAAGTTTGTAGTGTAGACCAGGGCTAAGAAAAGTGAAGCAAATAGGTTAAATTCAAAGGGGTTTTAGAACTGGATATGGAAAGTTTGTGTATTTAAAGAGATGTTTGGACACTTCCTACAAATTACAGTACTTGCATCCACTGAGTGCCACAAGAGTTGAAATGTCTCAATTTTGGAACAATTAAGTGTCAATTTTTTTCTTTTCTAGTTTAACTTCTCTCAGAAATTGATATTAGGCTTAACTGTATTATACTCATCTCCCATGTGAATAAACTGGGTTTGACGGACAGAGAAGCAAAGGCTGGGACTGCTTTGAAAGCAACAGACTACACTAACTCTTACTACAATGGGAGAGGAGCCCCATTCAATAGTTGCCCTTCCAAAGCCAGTGATACCCTAGGCCTTTAGTTCACAAGTGAGAGCCTAGTCCTCTTTACATGGAAAGATATAAGTGATAATTTAGGCAACCAGAGCATTGGGGGATTAAGAGAAGGATGATCTGGGTTCTGGACTTAAAGGACACTTGTGTTTAGTTTTTCATTAAAAAGTGCATCAGCAGATGTGGCACAAGTGTAAGAAAATGGCACTCGAGGAAAATCTGCAGTAGGACTCAAGAGTTTCTCCAAGCAGTTGACTACTTACTTCTAAATTCTAAAGATGGGTCATCAGATTCTTACATCTGCACAGAGTGGCACATATCCAACCCTTCCGTGCCCCTCCCCACCAACTACCGCCCAAGTGACAGCTGCATATCTTATGAGACCTGCAATTAAAAGGGAGAAGAGGAGAGTATAAATTAAAACAAAGTTGAGAGCAACACACACTAAATTTATATTTTCCTGCTTGAAGGACTCAATTTCATTTACAAATTCTGATAGAAGGAACGGGAACCCAGGAGGTTTTATTCTTCACTTCCATTTCACACTTTCTATTAAAGTTAGTAAGAACACCAAACTTTAGTGGTAAACGCTGACATTACCAAAAAAAACGTCTGTGTGGGATAGATATGTATAATTTCTGTGACAATAAAATGCAATTTACTGTAAAAAAAATCTGTACTCTATGCCTCAATCTCTGTCACACATAGTATTTACAATGGTATAAGACATTAAACTACTTAGTGAACCAGTGTCAGCTCTTGGAATGGACAGTTTTTTTCTGTTTATTTAATCCACAAACACAAAAAGACTGCATTCTCAGGTACTGCTTACAGCCCCAATTCTGTATTGGTTATGTTAAAACTGACCCATGTCTGTCAATAGTCCTAGTGATCCCAATGGAAGATCACTCTGATTCAGAAGTCTGCATTAGAGGATCCTGAGGGAGGATAAGGGCCTAACTTAGAAAATCTCAGATAAAATAAAAACATTTAACACCAACATAACCCATCTAATTTTGATGGGGAGTCGCTGTTTTATCATCTCTCACCATGAAGGTGAACAAAGAAGAGATTATGAATTTTCTCTCATTTTTCCAACTATACTTTTCCTGTACCTAAAAATCACCTTCCTAATCTCCCACTTCGGATCCTCCTTCCATTCATTTTCATGCCTTCTTCCAAGTTGTTCCTTTGAAAATACTCCTTCTGTGCAACAAGTGGAGTATGCTGACTCCTCCAAATCCAACCTTAGAAAACACTTCCTCCAAGAAACTTTTCAGTGATTATCACAACTAGACTTAACACTTTCACATTATAATCATTTTACGTGTATGAATTGTGCGCTCTGTCTGAATGAAGCTATTTTTTTTCATATGCTTGTACAGCATGAAGTACAATATCAGTGCTCAACAAATAAAAATAGGACACAGAAAGGGAGACCAGAGAAAGGAGAAAAACAAAGATAAAACGAGAGAGACAGAAACTACATCTCACCAGAAAAACCTATCAGTCAGACATGCAGCACTGCCTCTAGAAAATATGTACACATGAGAGAGACAAGAGTAAAGAATTACACCTTTCCTTTTCAAAACATTAAATTTCAGCAATTGTCACTTATCTAAACCTTAATGATTTCACTTAACTGTCCAACTTAAATCTCTACTTTGAATCAGACTGATTTTTTCAAAATGTGTTTTAGCATGCGAACTTGCTACATAAGTAACATTCACATTTCTACAACTTTAGTTTTTCCAGCTTCTTCTCAGACAAGACACACAGAACTACTTTGGTATACCAACCAACTGGTATAATAGTAAAATGTGCAAATGAAGTATTACCTATTACCATTGACCTATAAGAATAAGAAACATGGGCACAAGGGAAAACAGATTGAATACATAGGCATAAGGTGTTGGGCTAACGATTGTTTTCTCTTGTACATGCTTTCAGATGTAGGTGGTGAGCACGTGTCACATTTCAGTCAAAAAAAGAGAGCATAATTTCTTGATTCTCTAACAATAGCATATTTTTCTTAGGTGTTTCGTGCATAATATATATTCAAATGTTTCACAGAATCAGAGAAGATTAGGGTTGGAAGAAACCTCAGGAGGTCATCTAGGCCAACCATCTGCTCAAAGCAGGACCAGCCCCAACTAAATCATCCCAGCCAAGGCTTTGTCAAGCTGGGTCTTAAAAACCTCTAAGGATGGAGATTCCACCACCTCCCTAGGTAACCCATTCCAGTGCTTCACCACCCTCCTAGTGAAAGAGATTTTCCTAATTCTACTTTGAATCCTAATTCTACCTTGATTAAACTAATCACATTTAGTGCTGTTCAAAAAAAAAATTAAAAAGGTTTTTCACCTGTTCTCCACAGTAATTTAAAATAGAATACACAGAACTTGCATATTATTTGACACATGAAATGCACTATACCAACTTTGATCAAATAAATTATAACCTACTGTTGTTTTCGAGAAGATAACTACAACTTAATTTGTTTTGAGGGAGGGAATGTGAAAATGTATGTCACTACATACCCCTCCTGAAGTCAAAGATTTGAGATGTATTCCACTTTAAATATCCTCACTGTTTAGAATTTCTACCTTGTTTGTTATCTATGTCACTGTTAATGAAGAGATGCTGAACATGGCTAAAGTGCCTCCCCATCACTTCATAAAGTCTTGAAATCAAATAAAAGATTGAGTGGCATTCAATAACTGCGTTAAACCAAACTTAGTACAACACAATTGACAAGAAATAGTTATCAATAGGTAACCATTTAAAAATCAAAACTCACACAACTTGGAATCTCATTATTTCTTTTAGAGTAAAATCCTGTCCTGCAAGAGCTCAGCTACTGCAGTTGAATTTTCAGGTTTATACACCATCATTTACTGTTGATTTGTTTTGAAGAACAGATAGCGACTTATTTGCAGCAGCATGAAGTTACAGAGCTAGATTCCTCCACCAGAGACTCAAACAATACATATTCTACACACAAAATGTCCTTCACCTGGTAATTCAAGTGTAAAATTTCAAATTTATTAACCTAACATCCATATTCTCCCCCCCCCCCAACAGAACGTGGTAAAAAAAGACAACATGGGGGAAACGAGCTTGCTGCAAACAGTGACCCACCAAATCCAGGTCCTCCTCAGTCACCACCTCCCCCTAGCTAAGCAGCCTCCGATCACTGGATAGTGGAGAGTGTTGAAGGGAGCGAGCTGGGGTCTTCCCCCGCCCTTCTCGACCCCGAGCAGCAGCACGACGGGGCTGCGGAAGCCCGGGGTGCCGCTAAGCGGGGGCTAGGCCAGCTGCCCGAGGCAGCAGCCAGCGCCAGGAGAATCACAATCGTTAACCCCCTCGGCACGGCTCCGCCACAAGGAGCCACCAGCCAGCCGCACGTTGAGGGAGCGACGCCGCCCGCCAGGGGAACAGCAAGAGCCCAGGCCACCCGGGGAAGGGGAGGGGGGCGACCCACAGCACCAGCTTCCAACTCTGGGCGAGGGGAGCAAAGCCCCGCCAAGGTCACCCCCTGGCCACGGCCCCCGCGCTGCGACCCCCCCCCCCGAGCCAGGAAGGGGAGGGGGCGCCAAGTTTAGTGTGTAGAGGCTGGAGATCGCGAAGGGGCGGCGGCGGGGGGATGGGGCGCGGACTCGACTCCGGCCCGGGCGCCCCCACACACTGGCCGTGCAGCATGGTCCGGGCTGGCGCCGCTCCGGCCCGGCTGCAGCGGGGGAGAAAGGGAAATGAAACAGCGCGGGGGGCGGTGGGGGGCGCCCGGCCGCGCTCCTTACCTCCCCTGCAGCCGCCGCCTTTCCTTGCTGCCAGGCGGGTCCGCTCCGCGCTGCCGCTGCTCTGGGCTCGGAAAGGAGCCGCCGCCGTAGCCGCAACCAATCGCCTCTAGCCCCCTCCCCTTCCGCAGCTCGCCCCGCTCTGCCTGTCGGCTTCAAAATGGCGCCAAGTTGTCTCCGGCTGTTCCAATGGAACCGCCGAGAGAGGCGAGCAGGCAGCAGGGCGGAGCAGCAGCGCCCCCTGCCGGCCGGCGCGGGCAGGCGGCGCGAGAGCGAGCCAGACTCGCACAGAAACAACTTCCACAGCCGAGCAGTTACCCCCTCGTGGGGCGAGACCCCGCACCTCGCTCTGCAAGCCCGGACCGGCGGCTGCAGACTCAGAGCAACTCAGCCACAAAGGCTGCGGCACGGAGCGGAGCCGGCTCGGATTCCCCCCACCTAAGCAACGTACAGAAAACTAAACTCCTGCTGCCATCACAGCAAACCCTGCTTCCCCTGCCAAGCACAAGAGGGCCAAAAAGTAAACCCGAACGAAAGCGTGATCCATCTCTATAATACGTATTCATTGCCTGGGCGCAATAACGCTAACTTCCCGCAAGGGAAGCAAAACACCCACCCCCTAACGAAAAAGCAATGGAGATGGTAGCCCAACAGCCAGGACACCAATCACTAGGAAAAACAACAAGTGAAACTGATCCTAGCATGGAATTTTTGAACTAGCAGAATACCTCACTATAGTGACTTGGATGCTCACCAAATACAGAAAGCAAGGACCATAAGCAAGAGGTGGAAACAGAGGGACAATGCACAATCCAAATGCAGAGAGAACTGTGCAATCAATGTGACAAATTAGAGAGAGCGATACAGTCTATTTCACCGTGCAAAAGAAATATTTCCTATTATTAGCTGGAATTATAAACTACTTCTAGTAGAGCAATCATGAATAAATGTGTTTAACCTTGGGAGAGGGCGAAAAGGAGAGCTGAGCAGCTCCAATAAATGCATCATTTTATTGGGATGAAAGTGAGCACAAATGTGATTTATTTTCATCTCCCCAGGTAAACACTATGGAAGAGGGGAGCCAGGATATCAGAAGACAAAACTAAGCAGTTTAAACTGCAGTTATGTTTTTTAAAAAGTGATGACACTTGATTCAACAAGTCTGCTAATACAAGGGGCTTTGTCTAGACTAAAAATAACGAGGTTTTTTTCCATTAGTTAACATGTTACCCTAGTGTAGACAGGTTTCCTAGGACTCTCCTCAGCTATATGTGTGATCTTCACTCAAGTTTTAAAATATTTTAAAATATGCTAGCTAACAAAAACATCTTTTATTATAGTCTAGATAAAGCCTTGAAGAGTAAACTGGATCCTTCATTGCCAGAATTGTTAGTTTAATCTAGTTGCCAGGGCCAGGCCAAATCCTGGCCTTTTTTACATCTTTGCAACTCTGTCTGCCCTGGGTTATGCCTGTTCCACCATTCTTGAAAACAAAAGCATCACTGCACAAGTATAAAAGAGGGCAACATTTTGCCTGACAAATCTTTATTGCGGGCGATAATCTACCAAAAATAAAGAACCCAGCTCAACTTTCAGGGCTCAGAGGAAATTTGTTGCACTGGCAGTTCAGGGAAACATTTTTACTTGCAAGCTGAACACATATGATATGTCAATAATAATTAAAATAAATTTCCCATGTGACCATGTAAGATTATTTTCCTTTTCTGCCCCTTTCCCAGTCCTCTTCCTATTGTGGTGGTCTTTCATTCATTCATTCATTCATGCCCGTCACCCCAACCGGGGTATGGGCCGCCAACCACAGATCTCCATAGTCTTCTATCCTGGGCCATTCGCTCTAGCTGGTTCCAGGTATAGCCCATTTTTTTTCTATCAACCTGAAGGTCGCGTCACCAGGTATTTCTTGGGCGGCCTCTTTTCCGCTTGCCTTGGGGGTTCCACTGCAGTGCCTGTCTGGTGATGTTGGTTGGCTGCTTGCGTAGTGTATGTCCTATCCAGCCCCACCTTCTCCTTCTAATTTCTTCCTCTGCTGGGAGTTGATGGGTCCTCTCCAAGAGGTGGATGTTACTGATGGTGTCTGGCCAGCGGATCTGGAGAATCCTTCTGAGGCAGCTATTAATGAAGGTCTGGATCTTCCTGGTGGTCGTCTCTGTCCAGCTTGCGTCCATCTTGTCTTGCTAATGCCTAGTAGGGTCAGGTTGTTGCTCCTCATCTCTGCTGCAACCTGCGCCGTCTTTCCTGACTCGTACATGGTCCTCACGTTCCATGTGCCGATGGTAATCCTCCTGGCTGCAAGAAGGGTGATCGGCTTAGTGGCTTCCTCACGGCTTTCACCACCCAGCGTCATGCATCTTCGAGTTGAAGACCCTTCTTTTTCTAGGCTAAAAGTCTCTGTTAACTCTATTGTTGGCGTTTCTGTAGCAAGCTGATTTTTACAGGGTGGAGTTGCTAGCCCCACGCCCAACCCTCCTCCTTTACCCTGACTTGGGACAGGCAGATGGCCCCAAAGGACCTCTCTGGTGGAGTTGTGGTGGTCTTTACCTAGATTATAAGATTTTATGGTCAGGGAGTCTGTCTTTATCTTTATTTGGTGTGTGAAGTGCTAGACACATATATAAATCTCTATACGTATCTCTTGCTCCTCATTCCTGGGACAGGGAAGGGTACTTATCCCCTCCATCTGATGTCAGGATGCCTGTCAGCTATGGACAGACATTTGGAGACTGAAAAATGGTGAGGTGGATGCTGTGAGGAAGCCTAAGACTTGATTCCAAGTCACCAGAAGGTCTTCATAAATGCCCACACATTTGAATGTATCTGCACTTAGTCATTCAGTCATTTCAGAAGTTAACGCTTTTAAAGAAATCCCTTTATTTTTTCTCCCCTCCTCTACCAGTGTTAATTTTCTTGTAGGGGTTAACACACAAACAAAATAAAACACCCACCACTAGTTTACAAACTATAGTACTTCGCTACTTCTTACTGCTTGATAACTCAACAGTAGTACCTTTCATGTTCCTCCAGAGGGGGCCCTTACAGCACCTCTTTTCATGAGGGTTAGCTGCTGTTTCCTCCTCAACTGTCACAGAGGGGTGATAGAACTTGGGTGCTAGGAGTGTGGCTGCACCTCCAGGCTTAAAATAATAATAGCAGCTGAATGCACGGCTTTCAACACATTCAGGGTTTACAATTCTGTTCAATGGCTTTCAGCATCCCCTCTATACAAATTGTTCCAGTGCCCCTGCTGTTATTCCCAACTGCCAGAGATCGTTCCGATTCTAACATCCCCTCTTCTTCTTGTAAAGGGACATGACTCAAAACATTCAAACACTGAAGTTTGAAAAGAGGAAAATAATCACTCCATACACACACACCCTACTGTACATGCATCAATTTTTCTGCTCCCTTTGCTCCAGCACCACCCCTGGAGTTAACTTATGGCAGAAAACAGCTCCTGATGCTACAACTTCAGAGAAACGGACGAGTAAACTACTGTAAATTGGATACTTGCCCTGGGTGATGATAATCAGCAGTACTGCCCTGCCCACATAAGCTGCAGGAGGCAGCAAGGAGCTGCTGTTACCCAAACACCAGACAAATCCAGGTGCATACTGACTGAGGCCAGTGATGAGGCTTTGCAGAACACTCTCATATGTTGCATTAAATTTCTATTAAAATTACGGGGTTATGCTGCTATAGTCCCTGTAGTATAAGCATGAGTTGTGTCTCAGCTCTCCATCTGTAAAAATGAGATTATAGTACTTTCCTACCTCACAGGACTACTCTGAGAATAAATACTTTAAAGACTGCAAGGTTTTCATATACTATGGCAATGATCCTATATAAGTACCTTAGATAGAGAGAGGCACATGAAGAAACAGAATTCAGTACACATTCCCTTGTTCTGGCTTTTCAGTGCAAATAAGAGTAAAAAGCAGTAATAATGGCCATAGGCAAAATTGGCCCCTTTTCCTACTTACTGTAAAAGATAACAGTATCCCAGAGAAAACCTGGAAGAACACTGATTCAATTTTTCCACATCATTCTCCAGACTCTTTCCTCACTGAAATAACCCTGAACTCAGAGGACAAAGTTGTGTGTGTATATACAGCTGGAAAAAGTTTTCAGGTGAATAGTTTATTCCCTCCAAAAAATGCAGTTTTAGTCAACCTGAAACTGTTATGAATTGATCTAATTAGTTTCAGGTGAGAAAAAGATTTTCAGGGCCATCTTCAGAAAAGAAAGTAAGTGTGAGTGTGTCTGGCCATCTGATAACACTAGCCTAATGGTTAGGGCTCTCGCCCGGGATATTAGAGACATAGGCAAGAATGAATCCCCATTCTATAGCAGGGATATCCCTCTGCTAACCACCAAGCTATAGGCTATTCTATTCTCAGTCACTCCTGTTTAAGTTGTTCCACTTTGTATAAATACATAAATATTAATTGGGCCAAAGAGATAGAGAGAGCAAGAGAATGAGAATGACTCCATAGCCTGGTGATTAAGACATTCACCTCAGAGGTAGGAGATGTGGATTCAAATCTTCTCTCTCTGATTTAGGGGAGGGATCTGAATCCACATCTCCTACCTCTCTCTTTGGGCCAATTAAATAAGTATATATACAAAGTGGAATAGCTTCTCTAGGAGATGCTGAGAGCAACCCACCTCAAAATAGCTGATAGCCTGATGATGAGGATGATTACCTGAGGGAGGGAGATATACATACAACCTGAAACATACTTCTCTGATTTTCTGACAGATTCCAAATATTTTGTGAACTGAACCTAATATTTTTTCTGATTTTTCAGTTTGCTGGCTGAACTGAGAAATCAATTATTTCCCCCAGCTCTATGTATATTGATCTCCTTACCATCTTCTCCTTGAAGGCCCTACTATTCTCATTCTCTGATTTAGTTCCTGGCCTCCGAAGTCTCCTTCACTACACCCATGGTGACAATCTCACCATTCTATTTGTTTCCCTCTCCCACCTTCATGACTTCTTCAAAGTTGTCCCTTACATAAAATGACACCCCAACTTCAATACAGCAGACCCTACAGTCTCCTCATTTCAAATCACTTCTAAAAACTCATTTTGTTTTATCTTATCCAGCATTCAGGGCATAGATTATTATTCTTTCTATAAATCCAACACATTACCAACATTGATTATACATAATACATATGTGGTCATAGTATCTATGAAATAATTATTTTATTTCTGCTACCATGAAGTAAACTGCATTTATTCTGGACCTTCTGCACTCTGTCCTTTGATTCATATTCAATAGGGTAAGGGCTAGCCTTATTTGTAGGGCCCTAACTTGCTGGAGGGACGTAACAGGCTATGAAATGCCCCATTCTCTAGTTCAGTGGTTTTCAACCTATGGTCTATGGTCTAAAATTTCCAAAGGGGTCTGCACCTCCATCTGAAATGTATTAGGGATCTGCAAATGAAAAAAGGTTGAAAACCACTGCTCTAGTTCCACAACCAGATGAAGAGAAAGGGCCAGTCTGAGAGTATAGAATTGGAACAAAACAGAAGCTTAAGCAGCCAATTGCTTTGCTTGTGCTTGAAAGCACCCCAGTCCAAATTACTTGCTTCCAAAAGTCCAAACCTCTATCATTCCAGAACAAAATGTTTAATAGAACCTACCAAGTATGTTTTCCTCTCTCTATGGATCAGGTAATTACTCAACAGGTTACTAACAGTAATTACTCATCTGTACATTTGATTGAAAATGTTAAAAAGGGAGAAGTGTAAAAATTATTTATTTGCATTTTTGCCCTAGAATCGAGACATTGGAAATTGACTGCTCATTCTGATACTATACTATGGGCAAGAGTGGTCACATTTGTTTTAATTGATGCAATGTGGTATTTAGTACAGGTGAGAGAACAGTGGAGGGAAAATTTTGCAAATAGTTGTTTTAATTATAAATAATATTTTGATTTGATCATGTTTTTTTAATATCCAGCAGACACTTTAAAAAAATTTCACATTTATGTACAAAAGTAACCATACAACATTAGTTTTTACTTTTTTAGGGAGGAAATACTCCAGCATGTAAAATATAGTATCAGTGCTAAAATAAATCACCAGTTAACAATAAAAATATTTAACAATTATGTCACAATGGAGGCAAGTTAGCTTAGGGAACCAGAAAAGTAGGATTCCTGAGTTCTATTCCCAGTTCATAAACTAGCTTGTTTTGTGACTCTGGGCACATCACTTAGACTCTTTGTGCTTCATTTTCTCTGTCTGGAGAAGCTAATATCTTCTCATCTTTGTAAAGCATTTTGAGATCCTTGAGATACTATAGAAGAGGAATACAACATTTATTTGTAAATGTTTATTAATGCATGTTTCAATAGATGGGTTGTCGGCCTGAGAAACTGCTTTAGTCCAGATATGCATACTGTTTTACATAGAATAGTGTGCATATGAATAGATGTTCCAAAGTATTAATCTAAACAAAATCTGTATTTTCATTTCTCATTAATGATAATCATATTAAGGAAGATAAACTAACATGTTAACTGCAAATACCCTTTATCTCCGGATGACGTATGATTCATGATTTATCTCCTTAAATGTAGAAAATCATTCAATATTGTAAACGTGCCCAGAGGCTTGGGCAATGGGAATATGTGGTGGTTTTTTTTTATAAATCTAAATAAATTAGCACAGCAGCAACATTTGTGCCAGGCAGAAAAATTGCTTCTACTGTGCTGGGAGACCCAGACATCATTATTTGGTTCTGTTTGTATATATATTGGGACTTCTAGTTCCTAGTTTGGGTTACCTCTTACACCTTTGACCTATGTTAATATTTGTTATATTTTGCAGTACTGTAGTTGTGCATAAAAGGAACATATAAAAAGACAGATCCCTATTCAGTGAATTTACCATCTAACAGTATGTCTATATTTCAAATGAAGTTTACTCATGAGGGCATTCCACGCCAAAAAATTTAAAATTCTGCATACAATATTTTTAAATTCTGCAAAATTCTGCACGTTTTATTTGTCAATAAATAAATGCAGAGGCTCCAGCATTGCAGTGGGGAGCATAGTCCACTGGCTGCACAAAGGTGGGAGATCTCCCTGCAGACCCCCCATCCCCACCCTTGGGACACGATTTAGTGGTGAGGCTGCACCTGACCCTAACACAGCACAAGGCCTGGACCTGCCCCTCTGCGCCAGGCGCACTAGGTGTGTGGCAGGCAGGCTCAACCAGGCAGGATCCAAATGTGAAGGGGCTTAGTGTGGGGGGATACAGGTGTGGGGTGAGAGGGTTCTGTGTGGGACAATCTAGGTGCAGGCAGTTCATTGGTGGGCCTAGGTGTGGGGGAATCTGGATGCACAGAGGCTTGTTCAGGGGGGTCCAGGTGCAGGGGCAATGGGACTCTGCAGGGACTTCCAGGTGAAGGTGGTTGGGGCTCAGCAGAGGGATCTGGGTGCTGGGGGAGTGGGGATTGGTGAGGTGGAGGTCTGGGTACAGCTAGTTGGGGGTCAGTGGTGTGGGTATGGGGGCTCAGGGTGGTGTGGGAGGGATGGGAATCATCAGGGTTGGGGTTTGAGTGCAGGGAGCTCAGTGGGGGGAGGTCTGTCGTGCAGGGGTGGGGGTCCAGAGTCAGAAGGTCTGTGTGCAGGGGGGCTGCAGATGCAGGAGTTGAGATTCAGTCAGGTGGGGTTCAGGTATGGAGTGCCAGGGGGGTTCTGGGTGTACAGAGTGAGGCTTGGCAGGGGTGTCTGGGTATGAAAGGTCTGGATGGATGGGGGTTGGGAAGATGGGGGAGCAGCTCCCCACACAATGACCCTTCCCCCCTAGAACTGAAGAGTGATGGAGGCAGGAAGGGAAGGGGAGGATGCTGAGCTTCCTGCAGGTGTGGGACGTTTCTGGATGAGTGTCTGACACAGCCCCAGCCACTCCTTGCAGGGGAAGAGGAGGTCCCATCCTCTCCTGCCTCCAGCCCAGCCGGGACTAGCAGCTGATCCCAGATCAGGGTAGGAGCAGCTGGCTTAGTTGTCCCCAGCCCCGCGGTGATTTACCTGTCTGCCAGCTGTTCCAGATGCCTGAAATGATGTACTTGTGCTGCTAGGGAGTGGTGCGTGACTGCTCTTGTAGCTTCCCTTTGCTTCCCTGTCAGAAAGTCATTTTTCTGTGGGGAAGCAAAGAAATCTGCAGGGGACATAAATTCTGCACATGTGCAGTGGCGCAGAATTCCCCCAGGAGTAGGAATTCCCCCAGAAAGTTAGACATACCCATGCTAACTTGAATCTAGCTAGCACAGTTAACATTAGTGAAGATGCAGCAGCACAGGCTTCAGCATAGGTTAGCTGTCTCCATACAAGCCCAGCAGGTGGGTACTTGGGTTGCTGGCCCTTACTGGCCACTGAGTCTTCACTACTATTATTATCCACACTAGTTAGATTAAAGTTAGTGTTGCTATATCTGTGTGCTACAATTACACCTTAATTTGCAGCGCAGACATACCTGAAGACCTCAGTCCTGTTAAGCCTTACAAATATATTAACCAGGGGCAACCCTGCCCCCCTGCCTGCTGGAACCCCGAGCATTCCCCCCCATGGCCAAAGGAGCCTCTGCCCACCTGCCCCTGCCAGCCCCCCCAGCACCGGGCCAAGCTGCCAGCCCCCCGCCCTTCCCAGTGCCAGACTGCACCGCTGGGCCAACTCCCTCCCTCTGCTGGCCCCAGCACTGCCCCAGGCCACTGGTGGGCCCAAACTTGGGGCCGTCAGCTGGAGCTGAGCCCCTGGTGCCCTGAAAGCTTCAGGTAGAGAGGGAGAGTGGGGCCTCAGAGTGCAACATGAGCAGGGCCACATCCTGCGTCAGGTAGGGTTGCCAATTTTCTAATCACACAATACTGAATACCCCTTCCCTGCCCCTTCTCTGAGGCCCCGCCCATCCCCTGCTCCTTCTCCAAGGCCCCACTCCCTAGATCCCTCCTCCCTCTGTCGCTTGCTCTTCCCCACCCTCACTCACTCTCACCGGGCTAGGGCAGGGGGTTGCGGTGCGGGAGGGAATGTGGGCTCTGGCTGGGGGTGTGGGCTCTGGGGTAGGGCTGGGAATGAGGAATTTGGGCTGTGGGAGGGAGGTCCAGGCTGGGGCAGGTGGTTGAGGTGCGGCGGGGTGAGGGTTTCATCTGATGATGGGGCTGGGGGATGAGGGCTTTGGAGTGAAGGAGGGGAATCCGGGCTGGGACCAAGGGGTTCAGAGTGTGGGAGGGTTGGGGGGCTCTGGCTGTGTGCTCTGGGGTGGGGCCAAGGATGAGGGGTTTGGAGTGTGGGAGGGGACTATGGGCTGGGGCAGGGGGTTGGAGTGTGGCGGAGGGTTGAGAGCTCTGGGTGGGGGTGGGGCCAGGGAGGAGGGGTGCAGGAGGGGGCTCTGGGCTGGTCCAGGGGGTTGGGGTGCAGGCTCCAGCTGTGGGTGTGAGTTCTGGGGTGGGGCCAGGGATGAGTGGTTTGGGTTGCAGAAGGGGGATCTGGGCTGGGCTAGGAGGTTAGGTGCAGGGGGTGGGGTGAAAGCTCTGGCTGGGGGTGCAGGCTCTGGGTGGGGCCGGGAATGAGGGGCTTGGGGCATAGGAGGGGGCTCCAGGCTGGGCCGGGAGATGGGGGAGTGTGCAGGCTCCGGTTGTGGATGCAGATTCTGGCTGGAGGTGTGGGCTCTGGGTTGGGGTGAGGGATGAGGGATTTGGGGTGCAGGAGGGGACTCCAGGCTGGGCCAGGGGGTTGGGGTGTGGAAGGGGGTGCAGAGTCCCAACAGTTCTTATTGCGGCTCCGAGGAAGCAGCTGCCAAGTCCCTGCAGCCTCTAGGCACATGGGTGTCCAGGTGGCTCTGTGTGGTGCATGCTGCCTTTGTGCCTGCAGGCACCACCCCATGCAGATCCCATTGGTCATGGTTCCCAGCCAATGGGAGCTGCAAAATCGGCACTTGGGCAAGGGCAGCACGCGGAGCCTCCCAGACAGGGGCGGCTCCAGGCACCAGCACGCCAAGCGCGTGCCTGGGGCGGCAAGCCACGGGGGGCGCTCTGCCGGTCACCGCAAGGGCGGCAGGCAGGCTGCCTTCGGCGGCATGCCTGCGGAGGGTCCGCTGGTCCTGTGGCTTCGGTGAACCTCCCGCAGGCGTGCTGCCGAATCCACGGGACCGGGGACCTCCCTCAGGCAAGCCGCCGAAGGCAGCCTGCCTGCTGTGCTTGGGGCGGCAAAATACCTAGAGCTGCCCCTGCTCCCAGACCCCAGCCACCCCAGCACCTAGGGCTGTGGGGACCTGGTGGCCACTTCTGGGAGCCACACAGAGCTAGGGTAGGCAGGGAACCTGCCTTAGCCTAGCGCCTCTGCTGCATCATCAACCAGACTTTTAACGGCCTGGTCGGCAGTGCCAACAAGAGCCACCAGGGTCCCTTTTTGACTGGGCGTTCCAGTCAAAAACCAGACGCCTGGCAACCCTAAGGTCAGGGGAGGTTTAGCCTGCCCTGGCCTATGACACCCGCTATCCATGATATTAATTTTATGCATTGTAAGTAGTCTCATTACAGTACATGCAAAAGTCTTTGCAGGATCAAGATCTTAGTAAACTTTGAAAAGTATTTTAATTTGTAACTTTTCAGGGTTTTACAGAAGAACTACTAGCACAGTGTTTCCCAAGCTGGGGGGTGGGGCAAGACTTGGGGTAAATGACAAGAGCAGCAAGGGCCAGGGAAAGTTGGCTGATTCCAGATTTAACCTTGCACAGTTGCACTCCTTCTCTTCTCCTCTCCTTTCCTTCCCCAATTCCCCTATTGCAAACATGCTTCTAGCCACCTACCAACTTACCCACCCACTGTGCTCCTACAGGAGCTTCTAATGCAGCTGGGAGAGAGCTTGGAGATAAGTTCATTCTACTATGGCTTGGGGAGGCATATTCCAGGAAGACTATTTTTATCTATATAATAACCAGATACAGCAGTTTCCCATGTGGGAGCTGTAGCAACTGTAGTCATATCATCAGGGAAAATGTATTTTATCACCTTAATTGAGGTTAAAAAAATTAACATTGGGGTATTGTCAATTTTACAGTTATGTGGTTTATTTAATCAGGTACACGAATACTGAGAGAATTCCCAAAATGAAATATATCGGAAACAGGAAATGATTGTTGTTATAACAAGAGGCACTTGAGATTTTTCATCTCCAGATACTGACTGCAAAAGACACAAATGAGGAAGCAAAATACAGTATATTGTTTTCCTATCTAAAAGGTTAATTTTGATGTTTCATGATTTACCTTGTCTAGGGACCTGAGCAGCGATGATTTAGGATAGGATATCTTGAGCGGGGGTGGGGAGGTCTTTAGGAGCAAATAATCAACAGTACCAGTATTCTAAGGGGATTTTTTTTGCCATCAGAATCAGGAACACCTTGTGCCCAAAATCTTCTTACATTTGAAAAATCAGGAGCAACTCCAATGATTTCAGTAGACTTAAACTAGTGAAAAGCTGATGTGAGTGAAAAGAAATGGATTTGTCTCCATTTTGAAAATGGACATTCTAATGCCCTTTTCAAGTTAAAGTAATAGTCCTGCTTTCGTGCATAATAAATAAATGAGTTTGTATCACTCTCCCAGCATCCAGCCCTCTTGTTTTAGTTTTTCCACTGGAAAAGGACAATTCTTTAAACCATTTCTATTTTCCTTCTCAGGAGAGTTCCTGTACGTTTAAATTATACAAGCTTCTTTAAACATTCTTTTGCTGTGGGCTCCGAAAAATTATTAGAGCAGTCAGATTTCATGTCTCCAGGCAGTGATGTTATTGAAGAAAACACTGTTCCAGCCCAGGCAATTGGAAGAGGTCCCGCCCTATTTCCTGGCCTGGAGTGCAGTGGAGACTGTGCCAGCTCTGCTCCCTTGGAAGAAGCTATACACTGGTATCTCAGAGTATATCTACACTGGCAGAGTTAAATCACCGGCAGTTACATAGCCACTCAGAGAGCGCTGAAGGGAAACCGCTGTTGTGTGTTCACACTGTCAGCTCCCTGAGCAATAGCGTGTTCACACTTGCAGCACTTGCATCGGTATTCAGAGCGGTGCACTCTGGGCAGCAATCCCTAAGAGCATTTCTTCCTCTTCTGCCGCTAAGGGTTGTGGGAAGGTGGAGGGGGTCACAGGGCATCCTGGGTCCTGTCCCAATGCCCCATGATGCATTGCTTCGCATCCCAGCAATCCCTGTGCTTCCGTCCACATTTGGCGCAATCTTTCAATGGTTTGTGTACTCTGTGCTCTGTCTCTTCGATCTGCAGGAATGGAACCCGTACTGTTGACCAATATGCTGCTCACTGTCACTAACATGTCTCATGAGTGGCAGTGGAGTTGTTCCTTAAACTGCAAAGGCAAGAGGACCACGCCATGCATAGTAGCTATGACATGAGATTGCTTTTGGCATTCACGCAGGTGCTGACCACAGTGGCACGCTTCTTTGGGTCTCGGGAAACAAACACTGAGTTGTGGGATCACATCATCATGCACGTCTGGGATGACGAGCAGTGGCTGCAGAACTTTTGGATGAGGAAAGCTACATTCATGAGACTGTGTGATGAGCTCACCCCAGCCCTGCAGCGCAAGGACATGAGAATTAGAACTGCCCTGTTATTGGAGAAGTGCGTGGCAATTGCACTGTGGAAGCTGGCTAGTCTAGACTGCTACTGATTGGTTACTGACCAGTTTTGAAGTGGGACAGTTGACCATTGGACTTGGGTTGATAGAAGTGTGTAGGGCTATTAATCGCATCCAGCTCTGAAAGACTGTGACTCTAGACAACATGCGTGACATTGTGGATGGCTTTGAACAAATGGGCTTCCCTAACTGTGGAGGGGTGATAGATGGCATGCGTATTCCAATTCTGGCACTAGACCACCTAACCACTGAGTTCATTAATCGAAAGATGTATTTCTCTATGGTTCTCCAGGTGCTTGTGGATCACCAGGAGCATTTCATGGACATTAACGCAGGCTGGTCCAGAAAGGTGCATGACTCATGCATCTTTTGGAACACTGCCCTGTTCAGGAAGCTGCGAGCAGAGACTTTCTTCCTGGACCAGAAGATCACAGTAGGGGAAGTCAAAATGCTCATTGTGATCCTGGGAGACCCTGCCTACCCCTTAATGCCATGGCTTATGAAGCCATACACAGGAAACCTTGACAGCAGCAAGGAGCACTTCAACAACAGACTGAGCAAGTGAAAAATGACTGTTGAATGTGCTTTGAGCCATTGAAAGGTCCGCTGGTGCTGCCTATATGGGAGACTGGACCTGGCTGATGACAGTATTCCTATGCTTATAGCCATGTGCTTTACTCTCCATAATATTTGTGAAGGGAAGGCTGAAAGCTTCACTCAGGGCTGGACCGCTGGGGCTCAGCACCTGGAGGCTGAATTTCACCAGCCAGCGACCAGAGCTATTAGAGGGGTGCAGCATAGGGCCATAAGGATCAGGGATGCCTTGAGGCACCAATTTGAAGCTGAAAACCACTAATATTTGTTGCTATATTTGGTAATGCAGTGCTTGTAATGCTAGGAGGTGATTGTGATTGGTGCAGACAATATACTATGAAGGTTTAAGAAAATTGCCTGTTGCTTTGCAGGGCTCTGTTTGCTTTCAATTAATGGAATAAAGATTGCTTTCAAACCAAAACAATTCTTTTATTAAAAAACAACAACCAGAGGAGAGAGACAAACAAAAAACCACATCAGCACTGTGCGGGATGGGAGAAGGAAGAGTCCCAGGAGGAGGTGGAGTCCTGGGATGGTTAAAGATTTGTGTATGTCCAGGTATCATATGCAACTGTGTCCTTTGGAGTACAGTGCAGCGGGTACTGTTCTTCAGCAGGCCTAAAGAGCAGAGGGATGGGTATTGAGTGCAGTGGGTATTGGGAGTCCGCAAGGCTGGACTGTGACAGGGCCGGAGTGGAATCCAGTGGGTACAGACTGGAGCCAGGAGTCTGATAAGAGTGTGTTGGCAGTGTCTCGGGGGGCGCATGGGAAAGAGTTTTGCGACAGTGGCTGCAGGGAAGGGTGGGTGTGGAGCTGCTCAGTTTGCAATGATAGTAGCGCCTAGAGCATGTCTGCTTTGCGCTCCATAATATTTAAGAACTGCTCCGTGGCTTTGTTCTGGTGTGCCACATTCTCCTTTCGGTCCCTCTTCTCGCTGTCCTGCCACTCCTTCAATTCTTGTTTTTTAGCCACAGAGTGCATCATGACATCATGCAGAAAGTCCTCTTTAGTTTTTCATGGCCACTTTCTAATTCTGCGCAGCTGTTCAGCCGGCGATAACAAAGAGGGAGGCGGGGCTCCTAAGGCCATATCTGTAAAGCCAAAATGCAACATTTTACAGAAGCAGTATTGTTTGCAACACACAGACCACTGATTCAATGATTTAAAACACAGCCACTATTCACATACCTGTCACTAACTGGCTGACCCCAGGCAAGCACACATGAGCCACAAGACCCCCAAAATGGTGAGTAACCACAGGGGAAATCGGTGTTCCAGGACCGTCCTGTACACTGGGCACATGGCTCCTGGGGAAAACCAGCACTGTATGGGGGGCCTTATAATCATTACTGTCCACACATTTTCCACAGGCTGTGTTCATTATGGAAGATATCTCACTGCTTAGGGTGAGCAGGGAATCAAGGGAGGGTCTTCTCCAAAACTGTGGCTTCAGCCCTGGCCCGTATGCAGCTCAACTCTGTGCAGCAATGCCCCCTCCCCCCCATGATGGCAGAGTGGTGGAGGAAAGTTACCCTTAATGGGGCAAGAAACAAAGCAGCTCTGTGTACGCGGGCGGTACTCACCCCTGCCGCACCCCCTGCTGGTTGGCCGCAGAATGTCCCTCGGTCCAGCCCTGGAGCACCCTCAGCAGGCTGGTGACCCGCCTGTTCTCTGGCCCCGGCGTCCCTCCCTGGACCCGGTGCCCCCTATTATCTGGGTCTCCCCCCCCCCCCACACCCCCCACTACTACCCTTGCCTCAGTAGTGGCTACTGACAGTCATGGTCTAGCCCCACACCCTGGGGCAGACTGCAGTATCAGCCTACTCATCACAGGCAATAGGGGGTTTGGACCTGCTGCCTTGTCCTACCCCTGGGCTGCCTCCCCCTCCCCCCCCCCCAGTTAGCCAAAAGCAAAGCCGCCTGGGGCTTTCCAGCTGGGCTTCCCAGCTCCTCCTCAGCCTGTTCCCAGCCCTGCTTCCCCCAGATACTCTAGCCTCAGCCTCTAGGCAGCCAGCCCCATCTCTCTCTGGCTCCAGAGAGAGACTCTCTGTGCTCCTAGCTTCCCTGCCTTTTATAAGGCCCTGCTCCTCAGTTTGGGGCGTGGCTCCCAGCTGCAGCCACTTCCCTAATCAGCTCAGCTCTGTCAGGCCACATTTTAAACCCCTTAAAACCCCGGAGCAGGGTCCACCCTGCTACACTCTGCCAAAGAATCTACGGCAGCGGATTGCCCAGTATCTCCATAAGAGTTTTGTAGAGATCTCTGAGGCAAATTCCCATGAAGTGAGGAAGTCAATCAACACCCTGTGCCGCTGCCCAGACTAGGCATGTGGTGGTACGTGCATCATACAGACAAAAGCCTGCTTTCTGCAACCCTCCTGCCCCCAAGAACTCGTTTCAGTGATTCTCAAAATCAAAGCTGCTTACCAGGGCCTCTTCTGTTTGCGCTTCGCCAAGCTCCGACTGCTGTGACTGGCTAGACTCCTCCGGGGTAGAGAAGAGCTCCTGGCTGCATGCATCTCTGACCTCCAAGTCATCCTCTGCCTCTGGATCTCCCTCCCCTTCATATCCTCCTTCTGGCTTGGTCCACTCTTGACTGGCACATGAGCCATCGAAGTATCCACAGTGGCCTTCGCAGTGGAGGTGGGGTCGCCACCGAGTATCGTGTCCAGCTCTTTGTAGAACCAGCAGCTTGTGGGTGCAGCACATAGCGGTGCTTTGCCTCCTGCACCTTGTAGTAGGCGTTCTGCAGCGCCTTCACTTTGACTCTGCACTGCAGTGTGTCCCAGTCATGGCTCCTTTCTGTCATGCATCGTGAAATCTGTCCATAGGTATAATTCCTACGGCTGGAGCACAGCTGGGACTGGACAGCTCCCTCCCCAAATGCTGATGAGGTCCAGCAGGTCGGCATTGTTCCAAGAGGGGATCGCCTGGTGTGTGGAGCAGGTGTGGTCACCTGGAAAGTTGCGCTGAGACCACTGCACACATCACTGAACAAACAGGAAGGGGACTTTCAAAATTCCCCAGGAATTTAAGGGGTAGGGCTCATGGTTGGTCACCTGAGGGCAGGGTGACCAGATGTCCTGATTTTAAAGGGACAGTCCCAATTTTTGGGTCTTTTTCTTATATAGGTTCCTATTACCCCCCACCCCCATCCCGATTTTTTACATTTGCTGTCTGGTCACCCTACCTGAAGGCAATAGAGTTCAAACTGATGACCAGAGAGGTAAGAACAGGCATTGTGGGACAACTCCCAGAGGCCAATTCCAGTGCTGTAATCAACCAGGGTGTCTACACTGGCAGCACAGTGTTGTAACCCTGGCGCAGAAAGCTGTATGCCTCTCGTCGGGGTGTTTTTTTACAGTGCTGCAACTGCGCAGTTTCTGTGCACTACGTGGCTTGGCAGTACACCTTGGGAGTTACACCGCAGAAAGCTGCTTTACTGCGCAGAAACTTGCCAGTGTAGACGAGGCCTCAGGCTTGGTTGTAGTGAAGAGGAAAGTTAGCCATGGAAGATAACACACAGCAACCACACCCGAGTTGTCTCCATTAGAGCAATGCTACCATGACATAAGAGGTAAAGCTATACCCTGCTCACTGGGACTAATATATAAATAGGGAATGACTGGCATAGAAGTAACAAACACTGTGAAGTGCTTGCTGCATATACTAACTGAACTGGTGTCATTGAGACCTTTTTCCCGTCTTACAAATGACCATTTATGCAACAGAGTGATATGAAAGTTTAAATGTTTGTTTTTTTAATACAAGTGGTTTTAATACAGTGGTTCTTGTAAGTAATTTGCCAGTATTAATTTTACATAATTTTACATGGTCTTGTATAAAAGACCATGCTAGAGAAGAGTACAAAAGAACACTTTTTGGGGGCAGGATAGCTCAGTGGTTTGTGCATTGGCCTACTAAACCCAGGGTTGTGAGTTCAAGCCTTGAGGGGGCCACTCAAGGATCTGGGGCAAAATCAGTACTTGGTCCTGCTAGTGAAGGCAGGGGGCTGGACTTAATGACCTTTCAAGGTCCCGTCCAGCTCTATGAGATAGGTATATCTCCATATATTATATTATTATTAACACCACAGGCATGTAGGGACTAAATCAGAAAGGCAGGAAGGATGGGCTCCACCTAAATCAAAACAGAACCAGATTGCTGGCATGTAAAATTAAAAAGGTCCTAGAGGAGTTTTTAAACTAAGGGCTGGAGGAAAGCCAACAGGTATGGAGGAGCACACTGTTCAGACAGAGACATCCACTAGGTGAGGATCTATTAATGGGGAGTCTCTGTAAGCTAGTGTAGGCCTTGCTGGTGCCCTAAGCATAAGTAACAGTATGAATCAAAGGCTGTGAACCAGACTAAGCCTGGCTTTGTCAAAATAGTGATGTACCAAGGTGTCAGCTAACCGAGTAAGCGCATTCCTGACTGGAGAAGATGGTTCAAAAACACACATATCTCTCAAGTAACCAGGGGCGGCTCTACGTTTTTGGCCGCCCCAAGCAGTCATGCGCGGGAGGCGCCCCGGAGCCGCGGGAGCAGCGGACCTCCCGCGGGCATGACTGCAGAGGGTCCGCTGGTCCCGCGTGGCTCGGCTGGACCTCCCACGGCTGCGGACGGTTCACGGGTCCGGCGGTTCCGCTTGAGCTGCTGCAGTCATGCCTGCGGGAGGTCCAGCCGAGCCGCGGGACGAGCGCCCCCTCCGCAGTCATGCCTGCGGCAGGTCCGGTCGTCCCGGGGCTCAGGTGGACCTCCCGCAGGCATGACTGCGGCAGGTCCACCGGCCCAGCCTGCCGCCCCCCACCCGGCTGCAGGGGACGGGCCGCTCCTCGCCTCGCAGCGGCAGGATGAGCTGGGGCCCAGCCTTTTGCCACCCCCTAGATTTCGCTGCCCTAGGCACCAGCTTGTTTTGCTGGTGCCTAGAGCCGCCCCTGCAAGTAACTGTAAACAGGTTCTGAAGAGATACAATGTTCATTCCCTCCGAAGCATCTGGCATTGGTCACTGTCGACACGATACTGGGTTAGATGGACCACTGGATTGACCCAGTATGGCTGTTCTTATCTTAAAATCCGTGAATGCTTTTTTCTTATATCTAAAGGAAAATTAATAAAGGGGACCAGTTTCTTGGAAGTAGTGTGGCTGCTTTGTTCCACATCCCTAGTAGCATCCGGCCACAGGAGTACCATCCACAGGAGTAGGGTATTCTCTGGTATATTTGGGACTGGACCACCACACAGCCAGCCCAAAATCAGGGGAGTGCAAAGGTGAGCTTTACATCCCGCTCTCCCAATGCTGCATATAGTGTGCTCCTTAAAGGCAGTTGAGAATGTGGCCAATTACCCTTTTTCCTTAAAAGATTGCTAACTATTATTGTTTAAATGACCTTGATGCTAAGCAAGCTTTTTCACAGATTCACAGAGTTTAAGACCAGAAAGGACCATTAAATGATCTAGTCTGACCTCCTGTCTATCACAGGCCATTACATCTCACCCAGTTACTGCTGTATTGTGCCCAATAACTTATGTTTGACTAAAGCATGTGGAAGTAGAGCAAGAACTGACAGGGATTTGAAGGGGATTTCAATGCAGTCTCTTCTGCGAGTAAGAGTCAGGCTAGCTGTTAGCCTAATAATGCGAGATTTGTAGAAGTGAGGATCGTGTGAGGAGAATGGGAAAGAACTGTGTGAGACATTGTTGCAACCTTGTGTAGACAGAGCCGGCTTTAGGAAGTGTGGGGCCCAATTCGAACATTTTCGGCGGGGCCCCGGCAGGGATGACTTAAAAAAAAAAGCCTTTAATTTCTTAGCAACCAGTTCCCTATAAAAAGTTCTGATTTAAGGGATGTGCCACAGTATGTATTTTTTGTACCAATAGAGTTACCATACGTCCGTATTTTTCTCCCGGATGGCGATTTAAGAACCAAAAAGCCTGACATGTCTGGGAAAATACGGATGTATGTTAACCCTACCTAAAGTTCTTTTTTAAAAAGATGGGCCTGAACTAGAAATGAGCTCCATTTTACATGTGTGGGTCCCCGCCACTCCCTGGGGGTGTGCTAGAGTGACCAGATGTCCCAATTTTATAGGGACAGTCCCGATTTTTGGGTCTTTTTCTTATATAGGATCCTATTACCCCCCACCCCCTGTCCTGATTTTTCACACTTGCTGTCTGGTCACGCTAAGTGTGCACATGTGTAGGTCCCAGCTGCTCCCTGCCCCCCACATTGAAGCAGGTGTGCAGGGTTACTGCCCTGGGAACTGTAGGACACCAGTGGACATGGGGCTGGCTGGAGGCAGGGCAGGGGCTGACTGGAGGTAGGGTCTGGCTGCAGGCAGGGCAAGGGGTGCAGGGCTGGCTGGAGACAGGGGTGTGTGGGGTGGGCTGGCTGGCTTTAGGCAGGGCCGCAGGGGGTGTGGCATGGGTTGGCAGGGCTGGAGACAGAGGAGTGTGGGATTGGCTGGCTTCAGGCAGGGGGATGCGGCAGGGGTTGGCGGGAGACAGGGCAGGGGGTGCGGAGCTGGTGCGGGCAGTGGGTGCGGGGCTGGCTGCAGACAGGAGCTGGCGCAAGCAGGGCAGGGGGTGCGGGGATGGTGCGGGCAGGGAGTGCAGCAGGGGCTGGCTGCGGGCAGGAGGTGCAACTACAGGGGGTACAGCCCACCCTGTACGGTGAGTGCCCCGTCCTCTCTCCCCCACCAGGGTAGCAGCAGCAGCCCGGGGTTTGGGGGCTATTAAAAGGGCCCGGGGCTCCCCTGCTTCTACTGCCCTGGCCCTTTAAATAGCTGCGGGAGCTCAGGGGAAGTGGTGGGGCTCCAGGGGCTATTTAAAGGACCGAGGCGGCAGAGGCAGCTGGAGCCCCCTGCTACCCTAGGGCTCTGGGGGCTATTAAAAGGGCTCGGGGCTCCCCTGCTTCCACCGCCCTGGCCCTTTAAATAGCCATGGGAGCCCTGGGCTTTAGAAGCAATGGGAGCCCCGGACTTTTTAAATAGCTCCCAGACAGGGCCGGCTCTACATATTCGGCCGCCCCAAGCAGTCATGTGCGGGAGACGCCCCGGAGCCCCGGGAGCAGCGGACCTCCCGCTGGCTTGACTGGTGAGGGTCCGCTAGTCGCGCGGCTCGGCTGGACCTCCCGCAGCTGCGGACGGTTGGCTGGTCCGGCGGCTCCGGTTGAGCTGCCGCAGTCATGCCTGCGGGAGGTCCAGCCGAGCCGCGCGACCAGCGAACTGTCCGCAGTCATGCCTGCGGCAGGTCCGGTCGTCCCGGGGCTCCGGTGGACCTCCCGCAGGCATGACTGCGGCAGGTCCGCCGGCCCAATTTGCCGCCCCTGACGACAACTGCCGCCCCACGCGCGTGCTTGTCGCGCTGGGGTCTGGAGCTGGCCCTGCTCCCAGAGCCCCGCAGCCCTACCCCAGGGCTCCAGCAGTGGGGCTCTGGTGGCAATTTAAAGGGTCTGGGGCTCCAGCCCCTGCTGGGAGCCCCAGGCCCTTTAAATTGCCCCCTAGGGAAGCCGGGCCACCCCGGTACAGTGCACCGGCTCTTGCCGGTACGCCGTACTGGGGCTTGGGCGCATGGCCCTCTTAGGGGCAGGGCCCGATTCAGGGGAATTGGTTGAATTGGCCTAAAGCCGGCCCTGTGTGTAGATAAGTATGGAATGTAGACTAGAGTCTAAATAGATGTGAAAAATAAGGTATCAGGATGAGCTATGTATGAACAAAATGCAGCTGTTGCTCATTATTGTATGTAACAAAAGGTATAAATGCTTGCTGTAATTGTTTACCTGTAGAGAGACCTGCCTAGAAGGGGGAAACTCTGTGTCCTAGTGCACTCTCTCCCTCTATGCAAGTGCTGGAGAATAAAGTATCTGATCTTGCTTCACTCAACAAGAGAGTGAGAACTCTGTTTTTCTCCAACAAGTGTATCTTCCAGAAAGGCAACGACTCTTGATAGGAAGACATTCAGATATGGAGAATCCAATGCTTACCTTCGTAATTTGTCCCACTCATTAATCATCCTCATTGTTAAAAATGTGTGCCTTCTTTAAATTTACCTGGCTTCATTTTCGTCAGCGGTTATGCCTTTCTCCACTAGCTTAAAGAGTCCTGGAGTACCAGTATTATCTCCCCTTATCAACTGTAATCAGTGTATATGACTATGTGTTATGACAGTTATTATTTTTGCCATTATCAGTAAAGCATTGCTCTTGTGTGTTTGACTTTCCCAGTCCCTATGATCCAAAATGATCTGTTCTCAGGAGAAATTCTGCTGTCAGCTATGCTGATGTAAATCTGGAATCACTGAATCTCTGGAAAGCTTGCTTCTTGGTTAGGTAAAAAAAGAGCTTCTGTTTCTATAAATGTATCTTTCATCATATCTGCATCTTTAAAATGGATATATGGAATCCTTTCTACTTTAGTGCCAAATCTAAGTCCTCTGAAATTAATAGCAAGACTCCAGTTTAAGTAAATGGGACCAGTATTTGGTCAGTAATTTTTATAAACTCATTATTTATAATTGTTTAGTTGACCCTTATTTATTTCAACTGGCTTAACACAATAGAAATTATCTACACATTTTGCTGAAAATTTAAAATAAATGTCTGAATTAAAAAATTAACCCATGTTTAGGACTTGGATAAACCTGGGGTTTAGTAATACAATTTGTCACCTTTCACAGCCAAGTTAGCAGTTAAAATCCAACCTAGGTTGGCAATGACCACAATTTGCTATATTTAATAGTTTAATAATTTGGTGATTCATTTCTTAGAAGAGTCAGTTTTAGGATTTTTGGGTGGGTCAGAACAGTATTTTTGGTCACATATTCAAATATAACTGTCACCATGCTCAAATCATTATGAACAGTAAGCCTGAGGATTTGAGGGAGGTATGCTACATCCCATTACTTATCAAAATAGTTTATTTGTAGAGATGATCTTTGTGTTTCCTACTGCTGCAGAAGTGAATCCCAGCTGTATGTGCTGGGATCTGTACGTAGCTGTGAACATTTTAAAAAAAATGCATGCAGCTTTTGCTCAGATGAGCTGGAGATATGGGATGGCTGTACATTTATTGAAAAAGAAGTGTTGATCATTCTAGTAACTGACCTCTAGTAACCCATTGTTAGGGAACAGTGAGAGACTAGAAGACTTGTTACAGACTGGTTGTTCTAAAAATTTTAGGAGTGTGGCAAGAGACTAGAATCAGAAAATCAGTCTTTTCATGAACAGTTGGGGAAAGAGGAACAATTCTGAAAAATATGTAAGAGGCAATATACTGTAATCTGTTTTAGTACAAGACAAATGCAAGCCAAAGAAAAACGATTTCTCTACATCTCAGAACTCTCTACAAAAGAAAATTGATTATGTCGTTTCTTTGCATAGTAAAAGGAAGTTAGTCTGCTGAGATACAAACAGCCATGGGGGATGGGGGAAGAGAATTATACTGTATTCAAATTCATATTGACAGAGCAGTTACTAGCCAGGATCTACCACTGTAGTTATTTTTAAGAAAAATAATCCACTATTAAAGAGTTCTAGGAAGTAAAACCAAACTGCAGCAACCACAAATCGGAAACGGGTTTCAAAATGTGATTGTAGGTCTAGTTTGCAACCTTCAGCAAGTGGCCACTGAGAAGAAACCACAAACCATCAGTCATGCCCCATGTTTTCAACAGCATCCGAAGAGGTTTTCTTTGTCTTTTAAAGCTTTAATACTTATAATTTAAAGAGATCACACTTTTTACGTCTGCAGTCCCACTCTGTAAAACTAACACTGAAGTTCTCCCCTCATTCCCCAGCACTCAGGGAGAGGGGGCAAGAAACTGTAACACATGCAGACCCCCCACAAACAGATCATTCACAGAGAGGGAGACTGGAAACAGGGGACCTAAAAACCAAGCCCCAAACAGGAAATATCCCATCCCCTCCGGAACAAGGGGAGCTGTCAGCCTCCCAGTTAAGGACTCCCCCAAAAGGGGGTCCGGACCCTAGTAATAATGTCCCTTGCATATTCCCGCCTGTCATGTCATCCCCAATGCAGGGGTCTCCTTGTGACTCATCAACGTACAAGGAATCACCACGTAAGAGTCACCCCACCCCACGAGAGACCTTCTCCCCAGCCTGCCCTGGTTCCCCACGTTCAAGCAGCCTTTGCCTGCGCTTCTCTACAGACCTTCCCCTGCCCTGAGCAGCCCCGCGCCTAAGCTGTGGCGGAAGGGCTGCCCGCGGGGCATTCTGGGAGTTGTAGTTCTAAGGCCGAGCCAGGCTGCACTACAAGCCCCACAACAGGCCGCGTTCGCCCCGGCGCGGATGCTGAGGTTGCTAACGCCATCTTGAGAGCGAAGAGCCGCAGGAACTCCCCTCCCCCAACCGCTCGGGACTGCGCTGCTGCGAGCCGGAGGCCAGGCTAGGCCGCGGAAGGCTGTTGCTGTCTCTGCCCGGAGGTTGGTCCCTTCATCCAGCTGCGGTTGTGATGAGAGGGGGGCGGGCGGTGCCGGGCGCCTCTCCCGCGTGTGAGAGGGCGCTCGAAGGGGGAGGGGGGTCCCCCGAGAGTCCTGCCGGGTGGGGAGTGGGAGCGGAGTGGGCCGCGCAGTGCTGGCCGGGGCCCAGTGTGAGAGAAACCGAGTCAGCAGCAACACCCCCCACCCAGAGAGAGCCTGCTGACACACACACACACACACAGCACCACCCCCCCCCCGCCCAGAGAGAGCCTGCTGACACACTCACACAGCAACCCCCCCCGGCCCAGAGAGAGCCTGCTGACACACTCACACACACAGCAACACCCTCCTGCCCAGAGAGAGCCTGCTGTCACACACACACAGCAACACCCCCCCGCCCAGAGAGAGCCTGCTGTCACACTCTCACACACAGCAACACC